>NC_051847.1:156474922-156675019 GCF_002237135.1 Teleopsis dalmanni | reverse complement strand
ATATCGAAAAATATACAGCGCGCGAATTTTAAATGAGAATTTCCGAAAACTTTTCGGTCTTAATGTATATATATTTTTTTTTAAATCTAATTTTTAGTAGTTTATTTTAAATGATTTACGTATTTATATTTTATACCACTGGATTATTTGATGGATCAAGTAGTTATATGGCACCACAAACAGTTTGATCATCGTGACAGTAATAGTAATGGACTAGTCTTGGTTGCACAATCTTATATTTGTTATTTAGGCTTTCTCTAGAAATACAGTATCTTATTGCAGTTTAGATATGTGGTGGGTCTTATAAAATGGATTGGTTTTCTACTAATATGAAGAAACTAAATTGATTGATACTATTTGATTTATTGATACTAGTTCCAACACTTTGCAACGGCAACATGGAAATATCTAACATAGTGGATTTTACACTTTAAATGCCTTTAAGTCTATTTGAAGTAGTGTCCAAATTGGTTTAATTTTGTGGTCTCAAGGTTTATTTTAAAAACTTTTGTTTACGTTGTGGTTTCACTTTGCTCTGACACTGTCAACTGCGTTATTTTCTGAGAAAAATTTTGGGCGGCAGTCGCTGCCTACATTTTGTTTTGTTTATTTTATGTACACTTAAATAACATTCCTCGTTTGGCATGGTTTACTATACTGCAAAAATTCCTTCAGATTAAGCATTTTAAAATTTTTTTTCCTTAATTAGGGTTTTGTATAACTCTCTCGAGTGATGATGAATATTTTTTTGTAGGCAAATGCTAAGCAAGAGTATTTATCTAAGCGTCAGGGGTCACCAAATAAAGGTTAAGGTAGGCATTAATACTGAGAAGCTATTTAAAACGAACCATATACCTTGACATTCTTGTGTATTTCATTTTAATGAATTTATAATTTTTTTTTATTTAATTTTAATTTGTTTTGTTTTCATAAAAATACGAGAAGAAATTAAAGTCAATTGTTTGCAATTAAATATTAACACACACCTGCTGTCGGACCAGTATAATGAAAATATTCGTTAATTAAGAAGCAGTGAAACTTTATACTGAACACACAGCAATGAATGCAAAAATGAATTTTTATATTGACAGATGGCTACAAAGACCGCAGCAACTCTTCCAGAAGAGTAATCAAATTCAAGCAAATTATTGACTCACTCTAGCTTGCAATGAAGCTCTATATGATCTGTTATTTCAGACATAAGAGCAGAAGGCACGTGGATGTTATCAAATGCAAGCGAACTATTGATATATTATAGATCGTAAGGAAGTTTCGTATGACAGCGAGATATTGGGATGTTTGATGACCTTGCTAAATTAGGCGTACATTTACCATTACTGAATTGATATTGCCATATGTATTCTAAATGCATATTACAATTCAATATATTCCATAACAGATTACATGAATATAGAGATCCAGGACTTAGTATCTGTAAAGAAACCAAATTACGATTATATGCAAAACTCTAGTTTACTTGTCCTCATAGAAAAGACTATAATGTGATAATTGTAGTAACAAGCCATTATCTCTCGAATGTATATTTTTGTTAAGATGTCCCAGTTGAAATTGATAAATGTGGAAAATTCAATTTGCTTGAAACAAAGAAAAATTGAATATGTGTTATGTAAATGCTAAACCTTCAAAGACCAGATTTAAGTTTAAAGACACGATCAAAACATTTTGTTATGTCACAGTGTCATAACTTGAAGGAAATAATCAAACATGAAACTTTCGTGTTATTTCAATTCCCGAAGGGTACAAAAATTTTCCACCAATCTGTTAAGAGGTAACATTTAACTTCATAAACACACTGAGGCACTCAAACTGCATAACCCTATTGACAACGACCCATCTCACCTAAAGAGAGCATTCTTTGATATTATCAAGAACTAATGTCCTATTATATAATAATTATATATTATTATAATAGAAAATAAAAGTATAATATTATTATGATTATTATTATAATTTATAACTATAGATTAAAGCATAATATTATTCTTTTATTCATGTATTTAACAAGCTGTTCGTGGCAATTTAATGCTCTTCTAAGCGCTATTGTGATTGATATTTTGTTTCGTTAAACCCACCTTTCTATTTTTATTTATTTATTTCTATTTGAGTCAGTGCACTTGAGCATTTTTACTCTTTCTTAACTTGAGGAAAGAGTGACCAAGCAAAAACCCCTCTTTACGCCTTGACTGGACTATTGATTATCACTTCATTAGACTAACCAATAATTGACCTCAGATCTGCATACCTCAGATCCATACCCCATGCTTGCAACAAAATAAAAGACGAAAAAAAAACAGCTGTTTTGCCATCTGTTGCATCTCATGTGGTTGTACTACAACCACAGCTGCAAAAACAGCTGCTTTAACTGCAATTCTGCAACAGTGGTGTTCTTGCATACTTGCAATTTTAGCATAGCATTCTTGCATTTCGTGCACTTTGCAATGACTTTCCAAGACAGAGTGAATATATATAATATTCACTATAATATTAGTGATATTTAATATTAATATTCAATATTAATATATTTTATTTGCATAAAATTCAGTACTTAATATTCATATTTTTTTCTTAATTTGTTTTTAGTGCCAACAACTGAGCTTATTGGTGATCAAAATCGCTTCGTTAAAGCAGGCAGTAAGGTGGCACTTCATTGCATCATACGTGGTACTTTGGACCCTCCCAGTTATATTATCTGGTTCAAGGGTCAGACTCAAGTAACAGATGATAACAAATCTGGTTGGTATACAGAGATCGATAGACATATTTTTGGCAATGCAACCGATAATCAAAATACGGTAAGATTTTCAATTTTTTTTTGTCCATAGTGTTATTTTTCATTTCTGACAAAATATTGCTTTCATCCAATGTGAATGAGTATTTTATTTCATTCTTCCATCCTTTTTGAATGTCGAATGTCTATAGTAATAAATAATTTTTTTTGTTCTCATACTTTATTGATCTTTTGTTCTACTTCTTTCCAAGATTGGTTCATTGATTATACCATTTGTGCGCAAAAAGGATTCAGGCAATTACACTTGCCAGCCATCGAACAGTGCTTCGGTTTCGGTTGACTTGCATGTGTTAAGTGGTAAGTTCAATAATTCAAATATGAAACGGAAGGGAAAGCACATTTATAATTTACACATGAATGACATTTAATTTGCAGGCGAGTATTCCGCATCGGCTATTATGTCTGCTGCAAGCACCTACTGTCCCAATATTTATTATCTGCTGCTGATCCTTTTGCTCGTCGTATTGCAGAAGACGTGACTGAATCGCTCTGTATATTAAATTCTAAAATATTTTGAGTTCTTTTTCTAGTTTTTTGATTAAGAAAAATATTCAATTTAATTAAAATTTAAGCAAGATTTGTAAATAAAATAGAAAATTTAGGTGTTAAGTGTAAAATTAAATTTTAAGATAAATTTATCTCTTCAAAAAATGTGTATTATCTTAATTAATTATATGAGTAATATATAAAAAAAATATGATAATAGAAAGTATTTTATTGTATTTTATATGTGAAAATGATAAATGATATAATTAAATTAAAAATTCAGAACTCGAAGTTGTGAACCATCAATAAATAGTATATCAGCAAATAATTAAATAAATTAAATTAATGTTAAACAATATCAAAACAAATTTAAAAATTTATTATAAATAAATTGAACATTTTGCATTTGTTAAAAATTACAACACTTAATGAATAGTCGTAAAAGGTGTGTTTAATTAAATTGTGTAAATATTTCCGTACAAATTGTAATGCCGTAAAAATTTAGCTAATAAAACTTTTTAGTGAAAATTGCATTTAGATATTTACTAATTGTATTTGTTGTTGCATTAACTAGATATATCTGGATGTATCTGGATGTATGTGAATGTATTTGAATGTACCAACAACAACAATAACAACAATCACAACAACAACAAATCATAAAATAAAACATAAACATTACTAAATACAAGAAATGAATAAATTTTGAATAATTTCGTGTTTTAATACCTCTCCGCACATGAAGCGTGAACTGTTTTAAATCCGGACATAAAAGTAACAGTCACCGTGCGTTCGATTGTTTACTTCAATGACAATTGAATTTGTAATGGCGCTTGGCAGCCATTTTTATGGCGATGGCGTTGTTGCCGGCGACATCGTAGCGACCTACAATATCAGCTTACGTATTAACCCCAATCAAATTATTTGTACATCGGCTCTTGCTTGGTCATCAGTTTGCCAACAGAAATGGGCGCGGCAGTAAATCATTTCAAGAGTTGAGATTTTAAATGTTTCATCCTTGTTTTAGTATCGCATCACAAAGATTACATTCGGTGAGAAGGAAGTGTTGTGGATATTTTATTTTTATAGCCAACGTCCAAATAAACATTTGAATATAAAATATCTGAAGTGCTCTACTTGGAATTAAGTAGATTTACTTCGCATAAAGCGGCTTCGGGACATCAAATTTTATTCGATTTTTGTAGCGATTGCGGGGCTTATTAAATTTTTGAGTAGTGCGGCTCTTGTTTTTATTTGTAGACCTCATTTTATTGCACTAATATTAGAATAACACTTAAAGCGTTTACATTTAAAAGAAAATAGTTTTTGACTTGACTTTGAAAAAAAAATTTTCCAAGAAAGCTTTCTGTATCTGATTTTAGGATTATGGTAATGTCATATATTTCTTATTATTCATAAATGTTTGTTGTAGTCCTTTGAAAAATATTTTCATAAATAAAAAAGTATAATAGAAAGGGTACATAAAAGTAAAGTAGAACAAACATAAAATAGAATTGCTGAGTTTAATACAATAAGTGGGAGTGAATAAGTAGAATAAATCAAACATATTGTTGTAGACATTGAACCAAAATTCAAGTTGTATGAATTGGTATATATAACACTGCGTTAAATAAAATGCAGTTAATAATATTTTTTATATATATTTCTATATAAAATATGAATTAATACTCGAGGCCTCTAGAATTCGACCCCTGCGCTTGGCTAACGGGAGAATCATGCGATGTTACTTAAATGCATAATTGTTGCCAAACGGAACATCAAGTTGTTTTTCTGGAAAAGTCCCGTTTGGTTTTGGTAGTTCTCAACTCCACGAAAGTGTGGTCGTGCACTTTTACTTTACATTTAATTTTAGAGAAGTTTGGAATAGTAGTGAAATGAAACAACAGAAATTTTTATTTATTTTAAATTTTATTATTTTATTAATTAATTAAATTTTTCGCTGACCAAATAGCTGTGTTAAGTGCTGCCAAATACCCATCATCAATGATCTTGGAATTATTTCTTATATTTAATTATTTGTATATAATTTTTTGAGACTGAAAGCGCCAAGGGTTGAACTCCTACCCCACCAAGCTGGAAGCTCAGAGTCAGTGTTCATTAGCCAACTGACCCAAAGCCGTACTTGACTTGTATGTTCCACTGATGATGGCTATTTGGAAATATTTGAAACTGCTGTGAAGTCAGCCAAAAACTCAATTAATTAAAAATAAATAAAATGTTTTGTTGTTGCAATTTAGTACCTCTCCATTAAATACAATAGTTTCTATTAATTGAAATAGTCATTACCGTTTTAACTAACGTAAAAATCAAATTTGATACATAGTAATTTTTTAAATTAATTCTTGGATTATTTGCCCGCTTCTTCAAATTAAACAAAAATTTGTGAATATAAATAAATCATATAAACTTTTGTAGGAATTGAAAAGATTTATACATAAGTTCTGTATAAATGAAGGCACACAATTAAAAATAAGTAGAGTTTAATTATTTAGTCAAAATTTAAATGGTTTCATTTAGAAAATGTGTGAAAAGTCGACGTATTGATATCCGGCAGTCTATATTAACGTAAAATAATCTCTCAGTTTTACTGATAGAGGAATTAAATAAAATGATTGTATTCAATTTCTGAAAATCATGCCAGACATACTATTTTCTCTCTATTTATAAGAGTCAAGAGTAAATATCAGTGTCAACTCGTCACACTTAAAACTTACTTTAGTCCGTAGTCAGTAGATCATAAGATATGATATCATGATGAAATTAGCTGTATTAAACATGAAAATCAAGTTATTATATAAATAATCTAAGATTCATGAGATAAATGGTGTGCTAAATGACTTCTTATATCTGGAAAAACCAGAAAGATAAAAAGTCTTTCCTTAGACTTTCCTTACTTAAAAGCTACGAGAGCAACCAATTTTCCATAAAACACCACATAAGGATGGTTGTTGGATATATTGATAGTTCATTCAAAGATTTTCAAAAGTTATCAACAAGGAATATTGTTATTATTATTGATGGAGTGGGAGTATTTTACTCTGCAACTTAAATGACTATTGTGCTTACTCTAATTGTTTCAACCGATCAGCAGAGTTTTAATGAACTTTAACTCGTTTGACTTTTTTGCATTGTTTCATATGAAATGGTAAACATTAATTGAGAGTAAGTTCAGATGTTTTAATATCCATTTCTCAAAAGTGGCAGAGAATGGTCTCTGAAAGGCCTATATTATTGAAAAGGTAGCACCTAATGTAGTAATCACAATGATTACTACTACTACCGTATAAAAACAAAGTGAATAATATCAACTTGTTAAAAAAGTTGTATATAAGCGAAATATTTAAATAAGATCGAATTTTTGTATTCGAGAAATAATTTTAAAATATTAGAGAAGGAAAATGATTTCGATTAATTAGCATTACGGAAATATAATGGAGTTAAAACTGATTACTTCAAAGGCTATATCTTACGAACAAAGTTCTTACTTTAGTTGTTAAGGTTAGAATCGGTGCTGATTTCCCCATATAAACCAAATATTTCTTCAAAAAATTTTTTATCGCGGGAGCAAATCATACGATCTAGGACTCCTAACCCAATTCCAAAGGTATAACTGTGTAATACAACATTTCTCTTAATAGTTATTAGATTTTTCCCAATTGTCAACAACACAACATGTAGTAAAGTCTTGTAGTAAACAAAAGCTTTCAGGGCATTTTGACCTTCATCTTCAAAAGTAAATCGTTGTTTATCATACTATTCTGGTATTATATTATCATTGATAAAGTACTATACGTCGTGACTCAGATGATTTATTGGATGATTTATTAACACCAGTTGTTTTAACCTTCTGAATCAATCAAACTCGGCTATTTATCAATTTAAGTATTGCAAGATCTGAAGGTTTTTTATTGTTCTACTATAAGATGCAATAAGTCCCTAAATTGGATAATTTTGTTGTTGCATGGTTTATGATATTTACAGAAAATTTGTCCAAAGATTTCAACATTGATTTCGAAATCGAAATTGGCAGAGGTCCATTTTGTTGAGGCCCCTCAGTCTAAAGTAACTTCTCAGAAACCCGCCGAGAAAATTAATATCATATCTGCTTAGATTAAAAAGTCTATTAGATATTATCTCAAATGGGTTCATAAATTTTCTGAGAATTGAAAAAATTCATTTAGTGCTTTTTGAATTAAGAGTCTTTCCACATGTATCTGAATTTGTTCACTGTGTGTCCTTTCGGCCGAAAACAGAACATCTTACACCAAATTAATTGTTGTTTGGCGAGATAGTTAGGCCTTTCCTTGTATTCATATCTTTTTTATTAACAATATTAAACAATGCATATTTCAAGATGCCAGGGTAGCTGACAAATCTTCTTTGCGTTTCCTTTACACCAAACGTAATACATTGGTTTTTATGAACTTATATAAAAAGAAGCTTCTTAACGTGGTATAGAACTCTGCCGTTATTTTTTCTAAACGTAATGTTGGATATATTAGGTGGATTGATATTTATCTGACTTCACAACAGGTGGCAACCCCAGAGCCAAATCTGTCATATTTTGTATATCTGGCAAGTTTTAAACTATAGCTGTGAAAGTTTCGACTTCATTAGATGTTTGGTTAATTGAAATAGTGCACCATGGTGATTTTTTATAAAATGGAAAAAATTGAATATTGTTTAGTAAAACAATTCCTCCATTTGAAAAGAATGAACAATGATGCAATCAAATTGGAAATGGATTCTATTTATAGCAATCTTGTAACATCGTTAACAACAACAATATATTAGAAAACTAAATTTAAGCGACTGGTCATACGACTGTTTTTGATCAAGAGTGCCCGATCGTTCAAAAGAGGTCACAACTGAGAAAAACATTGAAGAAATCCACGTATTGTGTTGTATGATCCAAAAATTAAATTGCGTGAGATAGCAAAAATGAAAAACATATGAGTCGAATATTACAAATGTCGAATATTTTACATAAATTTTTGGACCCGAAAAAGTTTTGACAAGATGGGAGTTTTTATTGCTTAGACCGGATATTTATCAATCCACCTAGTAAACTTGTATATGTGTAAATTATCACTGCTAATCTGGCGTAAGTCTCTGCATGATGATTTGTCAAATATTTCTTAATAAAATGATAATTTAATTTGACAAATAAGTTATGAGATGTATGATAGCAGTTCCTTAAAAAAGGTACTTATTGAAATAACAAAAAAAGTACTTATGAATTTTGGTTTTGTCTACATTACTTCAACAAATTGGTTGTGTCTAAAATTTAATCCAAGGCTAGTGTCACAAATAATTTTTGTTATAAATAATTTTATGGCAGCGATCGTTAAGTGTAATAATACTGACCCATTAAAATTGTGTAGTTGAATTTTCCATTACTTAATATAAAAAGTATTTAAGCTTCTGCAAATAGAAATCAACCTTTCTCTATTTGTTTTTACTTATAGTGTAGGTTTGAGTAATAATTGAGTTTTTTTTTAATGTTTTATTTTTTTGTTCAAAAGATTTAAATAAATAATATCTATGTGCTCTTTAATACAAAAATAGCTATGAAATTAATGCTTATTAAAATTCAAAAATTCGAAAGATAATAGGTTTAGCAGCTCATTAATTTAGAATGTATATTTTATGAAAAGTCATGCTCATCATAAATTCATTAAATAACTCATGAAATAATTTAATTAATTTTAATTGTTTTGGCGCCAATCGTTTTCCGCCACCTTATCCCCCTCTTAACAAAGTTAGAATCAATAGTGAACCGTCGCCTCATAGATACTTCATTCTACTCCAAGTAAATAAAGCAAAATTATGACACTATTAAAAATCGCTTTAATTTTAATTGCTTTTGAATTTATTGCTTAATCAAATGATGACGAAATGATTTAATTATAATTTAATTTGCTTTAAAATGATTCCAAAAATTTCCAAGCTTATGATTCCGTAAATATAATTGAGTCGCTTTGTTTGGAATGTGAAATCTTTTATAAATCTTTCAAGTGCAAATATTATGACTATTAGCATTAGTTGTAGTAAGCAACATCATTTCGAACGTCATTACACCCAGCACAATCATTACGATTATTACGATTATTAACATCATTATCAGAACAAATGTCAACAATTCTGTAACTTATCGTTCGTCAGAAAGTCACACAAAAAGTTATAAATCCTTGTGTACTACAAGGATTTTGGCTTTGCTCTGAATGTTGTTTAACTTCCGAATTCGATTTTTAAATTTGTTTCCTTTCATTTCTATTGCGAACACTACGGGCAGAGCAATAAGTGCACGGACGGACGTATGGACGGGCAGATAGATTAGAGATAGACAGAAGTTTAGTAGTTATGCTGGTGGAATTGTTTATTGTATTCGCCTTACTTTTGGCTCTTTGCACTCCTAATAAGTTTTTGATTCATTTTACTTTGTGAAAGTTTTCCTTCTCCTACTAAGGAACCACTTTTCTGTGTTTTGTCCAAATTATTATATTTATAGCAGCAATTTTCTGCCATCTGAGGTACTTGTAGCAATGAACTCGTTTGTAGGTGTGTCTGTGTGTATCATATACCTTGGTGAATACGGTGTTGAGTACGTTAGTGTCCTTGTGTCTGGAGAAACTATAACAATGCATACCAGCACAGCCGTTAAGAAACCGGAAGAAACTTTTTAAAGTATTGCGTGGTTTGGCCGACAGGAAAAATCCGGCAGTTTTATTGTGTGCTACTTTTCCTTTTGCAAAAGGAAAGTGGGAGATCATTTATAATGATGCCTCTTGGAGTGTTGTGTAACCATAAAGTATTTGTGAAATTTTTGGGTCTACCTCATGGAAAAATAAAAATTTACGAAACAAACAGAAAACAAATTTCAAGATAAGAAATGTGGTTGAGTACTTAGCTCAATTGCTAAGAAGTACGTATATAAACAAAAATTTTCTTAATATTGTATATATCATATTATATTTTATTTGCTGGAACTTTGTAAAATTAGGAAAAATTTCATTTAAGCCTACTTTTGGAATATTCTCATGTGATTTAAATTTTAAATGGTTTCATGTAAAACAACTCTCTATAACGATGGCGTTTTTGTTTGTCGAAAATTAAATATTAATAATTTTATCTTTGGCTTTGATGAAACATTCAATTTTATATATCTGTTACGAAAATTTTTTGAATATTCACATACTTAATATAGAAGCACTCGGAATATTAAAAACATGAGAAATACGGATGTCATTAATATTAATATAAGTATTAATACGGATGGTAATATGATAATATTAATACTTAAATATGTGGTGGGTAAAAATGTAATCATTTTTTTTTTTAAGATCGAACAAAGACTTTACAGTGAAAAATTGTGAAAATAAAACAAAATTCTATGAAACCAACATTTTTTAAAAAGTATCTTAAAATGTTAAAGTCGTGAAATTTTTATGGTATTACGATACTCGTAATTACTAGTTATATATATCAACATAAGCCGTAGACAAGCAATAAATCCTAAAACCTTTCTTGTATAATTTTTTTCAATATCAAATAGTTTATACTATGATAGAAAAGCTTTAAAGGGTTTTGTGTAATCAATAGTGGAATTGGCACAATAGGACTCTTCTGGCAATAGTATCGGATGTTGGGCGATTTCACGTTAAAACTTTTAATAATAAATAATATTTAATGATAGGAACTTAAAACAATAAATTACTGAAAAGATTTTAGATACATTGAAATCAAAAATATAATTTTTTTGGTTAAATATAATTTTGTTTGTGTAATTTTTCTTCAATTTAATTATATACAATTTAGTTACCTTTTAATTCTTCAACTGCAATTAATTTTTTTATGTAGATGCAAAAAAAATATATATAGAACTTTATGACTAACATTGCTAATCGAGGAAATTAAGAAAAAAAACCTGAATCAATTAGATAAGGATTGCATAGATGGTTTCAGACGCGTTGATGGTAACAATGTGAAAGGTCTGAGAAAGACTTCCTTGAGCATGAGCAAATATTGAAATATTCATATTATTGCAGATTTCTTTGCCACAATAATATTAATTGAATCATAAAGAATAATATTTCTTTACTGATTGCTAAAGTGTGTGAATGAAGATCACCCTGTTGCGGGGGAACAGTATGATATTTATCGAAACGACAATGAGAGTAGTTAGTTGTCGGTTGACTCGCATCGGAACAATACGTCGAACGCCGTAATTCGGGATCTATTTATATATTTTGATCTTTAATAGTTCAACACAAATAAAACAGTAAAATAATTAAGTGTTTATAATATTTATTTTACAAGTGAATAATTGCAGAGTCCAGCAGTGACGTCAAATGTGTCATGAATTATATCATGCCGATAAAATACAGGGTTAGCCATATTAGGCGTACTCTCTTATTTAATGCAAAACAAAAACATAAAAACAAATAATATTTTTTGCTGTTCCAGTTAAAATCATTTAACTTAGTTTAAGGAAATTTGAGTAATTACTTTTTAAAGAATCAATTACTGAAAAAAATTGATTATGGCACGAGCTGTGAGAGGTGGTATAAGCAATATATAAACAACACCTCTTGAACAAATATTTTCTCTAAAACATGATTACTTGATATTCTATATGATTCCCTTGGTCCTACATCATGTTGAGCTGCATAGCATATTAATATTCGATAATATATAATTGTTCTTTGTGTTCTAGTCATTATTCCTTTTTAGGTTTTAAAACAGTAGGCACTTTAGGTTCGTGAAGTCGATGAGAGAATAATAGTTCAATACTTCATTTCAGTTACAAAAGTTACAAGTACCAGTAACATCATATATAGGTTATTGAGTTAATTTATAATATTTTAAAATGAATGAAATCCAAATAATTTCATTGCTGAAATTTTTATTATAGCTACGTTTCTGTTTTTTTTAACATAAAATGTGAATAAACAAAAATTTGTTGGGACTATACCTATTAAGGAAGTAGGAGAAACACAAATCAATGTAACTAAAGTCCCTTTCACCTAAAAGAATATTTTATGTCATCAGTTATTAATTAAATCAGTTATTAATTACTTAATTCTATAATTCTGGATTAATACTGACGTTTGTAAGAAACTCGACTTTATTTCGGAGGAAAGCTTCCAGCTTCAATTGTGCCAAGAATAGAACAGAAACTGTTTTTAAGAGTTTGTTTAAAGTTAAACGAAATGTTGTTGGATTTAAATTAATCCAATTCAAATGTTTATATAGTATTAAATCTAACTTCTAAGTTATTGCTCCACTATCTCATACGTAGCGCCACTAGATTGCTAAACCTCTTTTCAGCGTTTCAAAAAATGGTTCCATTTTATTATTCTGATTATCCATCTGTAAACTTTACTGCATGTAGTGTGTTTCAATTTATATTTTGTATTAAAAAAATTTAAATAATCTAAAATTTTATATAAATATATGTGAATGTCTTAACAAAAAATTAATATTTTTCTCTCCTTTATAAGTTAATACTGAAACGATGGGAATACTATTGTACATAGTTCAGCTAATATATTTTAATATTTGTAAATATTCATGTTCTCTTTAGTAAACTATTAGTAATTATGAATTAATTTTATAAATGAAATAAGTTAAAATTAGAGTTAAAGTGGAAAGCCAACCTTGCTAAGCTTAAGTGTCAATACTAATTGAACACAGAGCTATGTTGTAAGCCATTTATTTGAAGAGATTTCGAAAAGTAGTGAACTACAACAACAGAAATTCTTTTTTTATATTATTTAATTAATATAATTTTTGACCTATCATGCAGTTGTTTCGAGTATTGTCAAATATCCATCATCAGTAGTTCATGAATTATTTCTTCAACCAAGAATTGAATTCGTACCCTGTCAAATTTGAACTCAGAGCCAGCGTTCATTAGGTAACTGATTTAAAGTCGTACTTGATTCATTTGCTGTGTTATATTAGAATGAAATCATAAACCAGTTACAGTTCATTTAGTAAATAAATAAATCAGTTTTGTATATTTTTTAACTATTTTGTTAATATTGAATATAATGCGATTGTTTTATAAGTTTAATTTCGGTTATATTAATTTGATTGTATTTTATTTATAATCTTTGTATTAACTTAAGTTACTTTGCATGGTTTTGCCATTATTGAGGCAAACGATTTTAACTATTAGTCGACTCTATCTCCTTAGAAGCACAAGTAGGCGTGGCAGAAGACTCTTTCAAAAACAAAGTGTCACTTTGCACAGATCCGCTTACTTAAGCTGAAGCTACATCTGTGACTATATTCCCTTTCAAATATCCGTTTCCGCGTTGCTATCATATTAATAACCCCTTTATTTTTTCATTGAATGAAATAAGTTTCATTCAAATATTTTTTTATTTAATTAGAATAAAAATTATATCATTAACATGAAAAATCATTTTAGCAAAATAAACCCTTAAAGTTCTTATAGTAATTACGGGTTTTTTTTTATTTTGCTTAAAACTGAAACAGCACAGCATAAATTAAGAAGGAGAAGGAAAATTAAATGGATTCTTCTTACGATTTTATTGTATAAAATGGTTTCCTTATAAAGTCAAAAAGTGATTTTAGAAATTTTTATTTATTTGCAAAAATAATTTTATCTAAATAGAAAAAGGTTTTGAAGACACAGAAAAGAGGATGAAATAGAAACAAAAGTAATGTAGCTCCTTTAAATAAAATATCACAGCGCATTTATTCAGTCGCGCGTATCCTTTGCTGACGGCACATGCCGATAATTACTGGGTATTGACTCCATTTCCGATTGCTGTTGTTGGTTTTGTTGTTGTTATTATTTGTAGCTTTGTTGACAACTAAAATAAATGCCAATGACAGCAAAATGTCAAACTGACTCCGGCTATGTACCATTTACTCCAAAAACATAAACAACCAAATAAAAACTTAGCCGAACCAAGTCGAACCGCATTGCCTCCGATCTGAACTGCTAAAAAATTCAATGACTTGTAAAAGCAACTTTATTCGTCCATTTTTCTGTTTTTCACATTTATTTTGCAGCACTTTTTCCTACTTTCGCTTTGCTATGCATACTTTACATTATATTTATTTTCGTATTTATTAGAATTTTTCTTTAATTTTAAGAGAGCAGAAACTTTTCGCCTCCCGAAGTTAGAAGATAAAAACTTTGGCTTTTGGACTAAGCAAATAAACTTGGCTAGAAAACTTATGCTCGAGTTTTGTCAATGCTTGTCAATGATGCGTTTTTGTGGTCTAGTGGCCGACTACTGTGCATCACAATTTCCTGGGTATGAAATTTGTCAGATATTTTCATTATTTAGATGAAGCTATGAATACTCATTTTTGCTCTTCATTTCGGCACTTTTCAAGCACAGAAGCATTAAAGTAAAAAATTTATTTTATTTGTTTTTGTTTTTGTTGTGCAAGCAATATTAAAGCATTCCATAGATTTAGTAACTATTCGGAAAATTACTATGCTGATAAGGTTCTGCCAAACCATGAACATAGTTTGTCCTTTGCTCTGCTTAGCGGTGGGGAAAAATAATGAACTTTGTTACATTTTCATAAAATTGTTACTAATCAAAAGCAGACATTTTGATAGACGGGCAGCTGTGCAATAGACTTTTCCTATACACTCAAATGAGCACAAAACATCAATCAATTCTGCATAATTTACTCGTGCAAAAATAAATTTTATGCCGGCAGATTATCGATGCTTGATTGACAGACACTAACTGGGCGCAGACACTCGACCATGTAGTTAACGTATTTAAAGGTACTTTTCGGCCTTTCCATAATCTATAAAACCTAACTAACTTTTTCACATATGGATACAAGCAAACTTTTTGCAGCTTAAACAAAAAACTGTAAAGATAAATGATCGAAACAAAAAACAAAACAACTTTAATAGCAAAAATAACTGAGTTTGAGAAGTTCAATATGACAGAAATTTAATTCCATCCATTAGTATTTGAATAAAGTTTTTGTGATTTTTCATTCTAAATGATTATATAGCAAATGTTAATGTTTAC
The DNA here is from genome assembly GCF_002237135.1 of Teleopsis dalmanni. Classification (NCBI taxonomy): domain Eukaryota; kingdom Metazoa; phylum Arthropoda; class Insecta; order Diptera; family Diopsidae; genus Teleopsis; species Teleopsis dalmanni. The sequence continues at coordinate 156,659,662 of NC_051847.1, read as the reverse complement.
TAAGTTGGAGAATGCTAAAACAATACTATTTATGGAGTATATTTATAATTCATTATTTATTATAACTCTTTACAGAACTAAGGTTTTGTTGTGAAATTGGAAAGTAATTATTTGTGCACCCAAAAATTTTTCATACAGTCTTCAATATTAAACTCTATCTATATCAATCTCAAGCTTTCCGTTTATTTTTGTTTGCATATTGCTTTATATATATATTGAGTTCAGAAACCGAAAATACTTAGCAACAAAAAAATCAGAACATTGCTATATCTGATGAAAAGAAATTTTAATAGTGATTCATAAGCTATAGGTGTGGTTCAAAGACAAAGAAAACACTCTTTGCGGCATGAGCATGGTCTGAAAATTTTTTGGTTTTAGCAGAATTATATTAGATTTGGTACTTTTAGGAGGGCATTAATTTATAGTACAAAAAGATTAATAACAAAATAATTACAAGGAACCAACACCTTTTAAAAAAATTTCATAAGTTTGTGGTTTTGTATTAATTTCAAAAAGTATATTTCTAATAAGAATAAGGTTTTGGTATGAAGATATCAATTTATACAACTATTATCTTTATAATTATAATAATAATAACAATAATTATAGATCTATTTGTATTAGTTCTTTTTAATAAGCACTTATTAGTCGTGCACATATCTTGTGATTGATATTTCTCCAGCACTAATGATGTTGAAGGAAGCAATTATATTGTCCCTTTAATTCTTGTTTTTGATATTCTTTGATATTCTTTATATGATTTTTTAACTTACTCGACACCGAAGTCAAAGGTAATTAGAAGTGAAGATAATGTTAACAATTATTTTTTTGATTAAAGCCGTTTTGGGCATTCAGAATTCTTACCAGAAGGTGATATAATAAATAAAGGACAGGTATTGGTTTAATAGTATCAGATTTGTGTAAAGAAAAGTCATGGATTTTGCACCATAACGCATCATCTTACAAGACTAAATTTTGGAGCAAAAACTAAATATTGTTTCGACCGATTTTTTTTTTTGTAAAACTGAAATTACTACTTCGAGGCACATGTTTTTAGTCAAGATTTCACGTCGAGTGCTAACATCGATTCTAAATTATTCGCTTAAAAATGATGATTGGTTTATTCGCTGGCGTAAGCATATTATTTTGGAATGGGATATTTTGGTTTTACTTTGAAGGTTATGCTATGAATTTTAAGGAGTAATACAGTTACTGATTCTCTTTCTTGATATAGTGTTAATAAATCTTTAAACTTGGTCAGGAGTTTGTTGATTAGTCCTTTCGCTAACAGCTATGAAGCATTTCTACAAATGGACAGATTCAAAACTTTTGAATGTTGTGCTTCTTCTAGGTTGCGCTTTATTACAAGGTACCACTTGACTTATATCGCATTTTAAAATTATTTTCATTAAATCCATAAAGTAATTCTGAGTTAATTTCTTCTTTCTTTTTAGTATGCAGAACTAAAGATGTTAAAGAAAAAAAATAATTTATTTTACGTAAGTAATTTATTGTATAATCTAATTCACTAGATTTCTATAAATATCCATGATTAAATATCCAATATAGATATAAAGAGTTAAATTAATAAAAACTACCAACACAAATGTTGTAATCAATATTTTGAGGTTATGTGTGCTACATGATACGATGACTTTTCCTGTATAACGCTAGATACATCATCTATCGATGTAATTAATAAATAAATTTATGTGGATTTGGAACTGATTTATTTACATATAAACAAATATTGGAAAATTTATGCTCGCGTAGCCGAATTATTGCCCAGTTATTTAAATAATGAGCAATAGCTTAAATTTATGGTTACCGGTTTATGGATCTCATAAAAACAATCCATTTAACGTCAAAACTCTACATTTCTCATAACAATGCCAATAAAAATCAAGGAAGAAAATTGATAGAAACGCAACAAATAAATGAGCAGCACAAAAAGAAATAAATAAACGCGCTGGTTGGTCTACGGGCTATACGAGCTCAGCAGCAAAAGTATTTCCGTTCCTTGAGAAAACAAACAGGAAAAGCATTAAAAGGAAATCAGCAAACAAATAAACCAGAAAAACGGAATCATAATTTGTTGCTTTAAAAACCAATGAGGGTGTAGGGACGTGCAGTTGTGGTGGAGAATCTTTAAGTTATTGGCAATTTTGTGTAATTTATGATATATGACAAAACGTCAGGATTGTGGCAGTAAAATTAAGTAAAAGCATTTAACAGATCAAATGGGCTTTTGACGCAATAATAGTGATGGCCACTTTCAGTTAACTATTTTTAGCTTGACAGTTGACTTGAAACATGTGCCTGGGTGCCTGTCTGGCCATCGTAGGGATGACTTTTTCAAGCGTATTTGTCAGAAAAATTGAAAGGAGAAACCGGAAACACCCACAAAACGAGAATATTGGGAATGGAAAAAAAATAAATTTCAAGGCTATTTGTGCAGGCGATTTATGGCAATTGTTTTGTGTATGTGACGTTATTAGCGCGATAAACTAGGCACATGTTCAGCACAAATGTCCATTTTTCTCAAAACCAGCAAAACCGTATCAGGATGGGAGTCAACACTTCTGAACTAATGTTTTTAAGCCCAACAAAACGTTTTACGGCAAAACGGCACATCAAATACATCCATTTCAATTTTACAAAAACTAAATTGTTTGGAAGTTTTTTGCCTTTAAGTGGCTTACTTTGTTGCTTACAGTGATTTGGAATTTAAAAAATCGAAGTTGACCAATTTTAATTTACAAAAGTGATGAAGAATATTGTATACTGCAAATAGTTAAAAATTTCCAATAATATTTGAGAAGATATTTATAAGTTAGTTTACGATATGTTTATATTTGAACAGATTTTTTATTTTATATTGGATAAGAAATTTATATACTCAAAATCAGTCAAAAACTGCTTTTTGATTTTAATTAATATGTATCAGAAGTAAATGTACTTTCACCCTCTCTTGACAAACAATAATCACGCTCTACAAATCTCTTATCATGCTTAACTTGCTGTACGGTGCGGAGGCTTGGTCATTAAGCAGCAGTTATTGGAAGTCATTAGGAGCATTCGAGAGAAAACTTTTTCGAAAGATCAATGCTCCCATATGCGTTGGCAACGCATATCAAATTAAATGGAACGATGAGCTGTACGAGATATACCGCGAAATTGATATAGTAGATTTTCTTTGTTTTCAGACTATGGTATCTTAATCCATAATTGAATTTCTTATCATTAATTGTCCATGCATATAGTTTGCGCTGTAAGTAAATGCAACTCAACTCTGTTGAACTTAAACCATCGACCAATATGTTAACTGTCTTACAATGTCTTGCTATAGACGAAAACGCAGTTTAGATAGATAATATAAGTTATTTGATTTGCACCCTCCTAATAATGTATCCATTCATTTAAAGACATATATGGATTTTTTCATAAGAATGTTGCTTTTACTTTTTAAATGAGTATTAATGTATATTGTTCTTTTTTATATAAAATTTCAAACGATTTAGAGATTTTTAATTTCTTCAAAAACTCGGTGTATTAGAACAATTAACGTAATTGTTTTTATTATACGAGACCCACAGCGACCTAGAGATTGTGGATCTCTAAGTTCACTGTTTATATTGAAACAATAACAAAAAGTGTAACTTAAAGTAATTAGGTTATGTTTTGTTTTAGGAGTAATCAGTAATCAGTTATTTAAATAAAAATTTTGCCGGATTCTATAAAACATAATCACAAATTTTTCTTAGACTTGCAAAAATTCAGAAAAGGACGTTTATCAAAGTCACACCCTGTATTACAGCATATGTTATTTATTTTTGTCAAATAATCAAAAAAATATGTTTGCAATTCCATTTTAATAAATTTGAATGAATGAAGTTTATTTTAATATTTCATATTTTTTTGTTTGAATCTGTGCTAAAAATTATATCAATTTTTAGACTCCATTGAGAATAATCGATTGACCTTGAGCCTATAAATTTTCGCTACAATTTACTATTCTTTTATTGAGAAAATTAACTCAAGTGTGTGAATCGATCGATTTGTCTCTAAGGATACAACTTGATTCTTTATCATAAACTTATTACCCTAAAGGGCACATCATTGCTAACATTTGGCGTTCGTCATCAACGTCATTATCGTCATCAACAACTACAGTAGCAGTAACAGTAAAACAACAGCAACAGCAGCAACAGCAGCAGCAACTGAAACCCAACAAAGCGACTGCCATCATCAACACCGACTTTGTTGTAATGTCAGGAAGATTACTGGGGCGTATAATAAAGTAAAAATAAGGATAATGAGTTTGCCGTTTACTCGCTGGTATTGTGTTCGCTATTTTTCCACAATAACCTATAGATTATTAAAATTTAAAGGATTTATAAATTATATTTTCCACCTTGCCCTTTTGTTTTATCTTTATCCTTATTTGAGCTTTTTATTTTACGTGTGGAGGAAATTTTTAACTGAAATTTATTTACATGCGGTTTAGCAATATTGAAGAAAAGATTTCTGTTAATTAATTAAAACTTTTGTAATTATTATGATATAAATATGTAGTTATATGCAATTTTATTTACTTAATTAGAAAAAATGTTGGTGAAAGCTTGGTTAATATTCTTAGAATTAAGATTTAATCCAAACATACTATGCAGTTTGTTTTTTCAATATCATCATCATGGAATAACGAACAGAAGATGAACAATTTTAAGAACAATTTTAATTGAAATACGTTTATAGGATTATTAGTTCTAAGACAAGTCAGAAATTAATTAAATATTGAACAAATTAATCCAAGAAAAGTTTGATGCATTTTCTTATAAATGTTGTGCAACTAGAAAATATCGAGCATAGTTTTCACCATAGTCTTAAGAACTATGTTCAACCAAGTACTGATGTTCAACTTTCATTAATACAATGTATTTATAAAAGTTCTACTATATTGCTATAACATGGCTGCTGAAAGGAATTATTTCATTCAATACACAAAATGCGGAGACTCAGGTGATTAAAATTTTTACAGAAATTTTAACACAGAATTGTTGTAAAATATGAAGAAGAGAAGACTACAATAAAAGAAGGTTTCAAAATATGTTTAATGGTACATACTTATCGTGATAGACGATACTACTCCTACTATTACTAGTAAATTTATTGTAATAAACTTGAACGAAGACACAATGAATACAAGCAGTACAGAACTCTTTAACATAGTTTTATAAGAGGATAATATTAAAATTACATAAGTAAAAGCTGATAAATATATATATCACTTGAATTATATATATGAATACATAAAGTATACATGTGCATATATTTAAAATATATAAAATATATATATATCTATATTTTTCTCTCACTAATATCCGTGTGATGTATTACACCATCTTTTTGCAACCAAATAACTGAATGTACAGTATATATGAATTAAAAATAAATACTAGGTAAATGGTTATTGGGTTGAAGTTTTGGATCTACTGAACTTTTTAAGTCTTGAAATACAAGTCTATATTCTATGTGGTATCATTAGAATATGTAACTTCTTGAGAATGGCATATAATTAATTGATTAAACGACATGGTAAGCAAACCCTTTACGATTTTGATGACTTGGAGTCTTGACATCACAAACAAAAATGTATGAATCAAATTTTGCATTTATGAGTTCAGGACATGGGGTAGTCGACTATAATGGTAATAAAAAGTGTGTGTCGACCATACATTTTTGTTTGAATAATAATTATGCCCGTTAATTAGACAAAAGTTATTTTCAAAAATAAATCCATTTATCAAATACCTCACAGCGTCCCTCCCATCTTATCAATAAAAAGATTAACAAATAATTTAATGCATTATCCCATAATTTGCACATAAGTACTTCAGTTCAATGATTTGGAAGAAATAATTGTTTTGCAACAAATTGACAGAAGGTTTAACTGCACTCGCCTGCCGTTTCGATATTAAATATTAGCATTAGAAATGCCATGTAGCCGATAGAACATCCCACCGAAAAGTCCTCTTTGGCGTGTTGTGTTTTGGCTGTATGTATAATGGCAATCATCGTGTGTTGATAAGCCGCTAAGGAATCACAGATAAGCGCTACTTTATTGTTTTGCTACTTTGCAATTTAGTTTCGCCCACGCAAATTCTACTACATACTTATGTACATAAGTTCACTTAAGCGTCATTTTATCCTACGTCATGACTACAATGTAACCACAACTTAATCAAAGTCGTGACAATAATGGTTTCGGCATCTCTGCTATATTCGCGGCAAGGGCGAGGATGATATCGGTGCTGGTGGCGGTTGGTTAAGAACATCGTTGGCTCATTTTATGGTTGGGCAATCTGAAATTGTTGCTATCCGGTTAGCTGATTCACTTGGTATCCGCTTTGATATTAAAGTTTTTATACGGCAGATTCATTTTGGTTTAATTTGAAATCATTTTCTTTCATTTCGAATATCCTTTAACCTTTTTTCTTCTCTAAATAGCGAAACTGATTTAAACATTTTTAATTAAATTGCAAAATGGCATGACAGCAACATTAACCAAAAGAAAAAAAAAACTACAAATAAATAACAAAGAAAATAAAACAAAATGTGTAGAAATTCTTTATACACTTGAAGGTATAGAAATCAATTGAAATGTGAATGTTGTAATTTAATTCGATTTTTTTTCCATTTAAAAAAGGATGCCGAATAAATATTCAGTTGCCTTTTTAACTCTACTGGATTTTAGTTGTATATAATTTTTTCTGTGGAACTGGTGGTGTTTAGTACTACTTTTTTGCTTTACGATTTTACGTCATACACATTTGATCCGAATTATAGTTAATTTAGAAAAGTGATGTTCGCAAAAATTAATTTCACCTCGTTGAGCGGTGTATTCTTGCAGCCTACAGGTGAGGAAAATTGTTCGAATACTACAGTTCAGGGCTACAACACATAATAGATAAACCAATGTACACATAGAAAAAACTCGACATTAAAGGCAACAGTATTGTCGAATGTATTGACGGGGTCAGAAATTTATTAAGTTCCATTTTTTTTAACGTTACTAACAAACTTCGTCCTTGGCGAACACATTAAAAATGTTGCCAATTGTGAAAAGATTATGTTATTATAATAAAAATTGGGTTTATATAAAAAATCTAAAAACATTATTTAATGAAACAGACATTATTTTAAATGTTTATATATCAGACACATTTTTTTTTTAAAGTCCGGGTTTTGCTGTCAAACAGAAAAGTTGGTATTGCTACGTTCCATTTATTTATTAACTTTATATACCGGAATACATATTGTTTCTTATATGGTATTATTATAGTGTAAATTATCAAAGTACGAGCATATTAATAGGTTCATGTCGACGGGTTGATCTGGAATATGTCTGGTTTAAATGGTTTCAACATAGTTTAACTGCAGTCAAAATAATTTTATAAAGTAAAAGTATCCATGGTAATAGTATAAAGGGAATAAGACTTGGTTGTGATCGATATGTCTCTTAATTTTGCTATTGACTTACATGTTTTTGCTCGGGATCCTTTTAAAATTGGTCCCAAATTTTAATTGAGATTTTCTTATATTTAATTGGAAAGAAACACTAGATGTAATAGACCAGGCACGATTCACGGGCCACATGCGGCCCGCAACATGTTTTTGAACTACTAAAATTACGCGAATTTTCTTTTGGTGTCCTGGTAAATCCACATTATTTTATTTTTAAGGTATACGAAGTAAATAAATTTAAATTGATAAATTAATAAAACTAATTTTAAGATTATAACTGTGTATGTATTTGTTTTTACGGCCCTCCAATCTGTACAGTGATTGACATTGGTCCACGATCGCATTTGGTCTGGACAGCCCTGTAATAGACATCATAAAATATTTTTTAAATAATTTACATCATTACTACAAAAACCTATGAGAGCTACATGCTCTAGATGTGACTTTCAAAAGTGATTGCGAAACATAAACGAAATCTATGAATATTTTTTCAATAACACTGCTTTTTCCAATGCTTTTAGTGCTTAAACTATTTATGTAGTGGACAACTTAAATATGCTTCATGTTTTATGTGCTTTAATCAACTTTCTAATATTAATTTCAGTAATGAAGTGGGGTAATAAAAATTGATTACCCAATAATTTTCTTAAACTGCTTCCCGCGGATTTGTTTGCACATTTAAGCATTTAACGTAATCTCCCACACTTTATGATGTCGATATTATGTCGAAGCTATTACAAGTGCGCAAAGTACATCCTTTCAAATCACAAAAAGCAGATCATAAGCCTTTTATAGTAACTCTGAAAGGCCTGAAATGACATCTTTTATACCGAACCGTCTGCTACGCCTTATTCGAGTTGATTTTTGGTTACCAGGCGAAAAGCGTTAATTATGCATTAATTTTTGTATTTAATACGCCACAGTGGAAAGGCTCTTAATGTTCATTGTGCGACCATTGTGCAGGAGATAAGCCTGCCATTCAATATTGGGCCACATAAATGGAAGAGCATGAGTAACAAGTTTTGTACATTGATAATCGTCTTAGTTAACTAATAAAAATCTAATTAAAATTTGTATTTATTCTTTTTTTTTTAAGTGAGTGCAATTGAATAAAGCAGAAGGACATTTATTGTGGCTACTATAAGTATGAACAATTTACATTTAAAAGTAGGATTGGGACGGGATCACTCGCTTCGGCTTCTTTTCTTAAGTTTGTGCTTGAAAACTTTTTGAAAAAATTTCCTGAAAAATTAGTTTGAAATCTAATATTTTTTGTCCTTGTATCTTTTGTTGTTTAGTTGGAATTCGAGTGCCATGCGTAACAAAATGTATGGCAGCAAATACAAAAAAGAACAACAGTACAAGCAGATAAAGAGAAAGTTCATAATAACTTAAATAAGTACTTGAAAAAAGAAACCAATGACTTTCTGGAAGTAGCAAAGCGTTTACAAAGATTGCCAGGCACGCCAAGAAAAGGAAGGACGACAAATAAATTACTGCGTAACGCAAAAATTCGTTGGTTCCTGATAAGAATGAAAAACGCCAAGAAAATGATTACTGGAATTATAGAAATATGTACTTCGAAATAGAAAAAATCTACTAAGTTCAGGTTCATTCATTTGTGTTTTGAAAAAGTCAGCCTTAATAGACCTCACTCAAAGAATGAAAAATAATGCAATATAAGCGAATACTAGAACAATTGTTTAATTTAAATAAAGTAATTTTCGAACAATTAATATTGGAAACGTAAAAAATTAAAATGTTTCCTAAAAGTAATTATTAAAAATGTTAAAGAGTTGCAAACATTAAATTTAAGATAAAAGATATTTTCTTAACACTACATTTGGCAATTTCAGTGCATGTATCTTTATTTTAAAAGACGCACTTCTTAATAATTAAGCTGGCAATTGAGAAAACAATTACACATAAGTGTAATATTATTTATAATTATAAAAAAAAATAAACTGTGCCATATTAAAACAAATAAAATCTTTAGTAGGGCCAGATTAGAGAAACTTTTTTAAATTAGGAATAGTTGCAATTTAGTTTCTGTTTTTTTAGCAACAACTGCAAATCTGTTTTAAAATAGCAATTATAACTTAAAAATATTTTCAGAACTCAAAATATTGACATACTATATGTGTAAAAAGTATTTGGAAAGTGTTCTTGCTTAAAAGGCATCGCAATTTGCACGCTGGTAGTACTACACTCTCTTACCATTCATTATACTCAGTATGTGTTATCAGAAGTATTCAATTATACGTTTGAGTGTTCTACGATGGAAGAAACTAAAATTCTCCTAGTTTTTTTTTTGTCAAAAACTTAAGGAATATTGCACATGACCGATGGCATGAAGCTATCGTTGTTCAAATGTTATTGACAAAAATCCCAATACCTATTATCGACTAAGAATCATTCTTACCTGACCTGTTCCTGTTTGATCCTTTTCTCTTCATACACTTAAGACAGTCACTTAAAACAAGACATTTTAAATGTATTGTGGCCACAAAATAGTTCACTAGAGGAGCTGCAGGACATACCACAATCAGTTTACGAAAAATGTGTGGAGCATTAGATGTAAATTTCTATAAAGGCTTCTAAATAAAATTTAATTGATTGTTAATGTTTTTGTGTTTCATTAAATGGCTTCGAATACTTTTTTTACAGAAGTATAAGCAACCACAATATCATGGCAATGTTTAATAGTGGAATTCCGTATTAATAATATCAAAAAATAAAATTAATTCCAATTATTATTAATAATTAAAATTATATGTAGGTGTTTACAATTACTCCTAAAACATATAATATTAAAATGTAAACGTATAACATGTCCTGGAAAAACAGTTTACTTTACTTGTGTGTAACAAACGAATGTATTGATTGAATGGTAATCGGATAAGAATAATAAAAAAACTTTTGACGAGTTATGACTAACAGACGAGTTTTCTTCTTTATATATGAAATATGAAGATATGGTAAATATATAAAAATAAAATGTTTAAATAATTGCATGTGTTCGATTGGTAAATACGGTAAATTAAATTATTTTTTTCAATTAGGAAGGTATTTTAATGAAATTTATATTTTCAACTAGTAAATCTCGGGCAAAATGTGTAACACTCGAGATTAATTTATAACACTGTAGATATTTTGCCATAGTAGCAAAATTACCCTGAAACTAACAGTTGTTTTTTTGATTTGACAGATAAACTGTGATTTGATTCGATATATGTATTTGTGAATAATATAATTGTCTACTAATATAACTAAAAAATATTAGATTACTCTAATAAGTTTCGATTGGACAACGAAATTTGAGAGATCGCGTTTAAATTTAGATACAATTTAGATGCACCAATTGAAAACGCTATAAGTAATATAAAATTCTTTAACATCTGAAATTGTTTAAAAGTTTTAATAAAACTTTATCAAAATTTGATGACTATACCCAATGCTCTATTAAGCTGAACTTTTGTGCATGTTAAGGGGAAATCATGCTTCATATATTTGGATTTCTTGAGCTTATATAGATCGGTATATATTAATTGTAAGTATCATTCAAATATATCTTATAATTTTTTTCTGAAAATAATTTGCTGTAAACAAATCTAAATGTTTTGTATTACATTTTATATGTAGTATTCAAAAAGGCGGAAGAGTACTGTGGTATAAATTGTTAACATATTCCATATAACATATAACAGACATCAAAGCAATCTTTTCTTTTTTGCTAGCTGTTATTATATTTTGAAATTACTTTTTTAAAAAGATGAAGTCTTTAGGGATTTATTCATTTTAGTTCTTTTCTTCTTTATATGACTTTTAATAGTTACAGAAACTTTTCTTATATATTTGCCTTAAAAACCCAGTTTTTATATTTTATATACGATTTTTAAGTTGTCTTGTCTATAAAGCATAATTCAATTTTATTTGATTTATTTAGTAATAACATTTTGAGCTAAGCATGTTTATTAAATTGTGGCTTATTTTCATGAACTCCAAAATTGCTTAAAGTATTAAATAATGCAGGAAAATAAGATTTCACTCATGACTAGTTTTAGAAGCACAGTTCGCAAATATTTATCTAAAAAACGTACATTGCTTACAAGAGCAAAAAATTAAAGGAAATAATAATTTTGTTAATAAAATGAAGAAAAGTAGAAAAAAAGAAAATGGCGTGCAAACAAACTTCCTTCAGCCTAAAATCAGCAACAAAAATTGACATGAAAAGTGCTGGTACTTAAGGCAACAGCGTGTTTGCTCACTTCACTTTTCTGCAAGGCTTATATGTGTTAGTAGGCGAAAACACACATACATACATGTACGAAAACACTTTATACATTTTGCACTGTTTAAACATATTTCCTTAGATGTGTCAAAACATTATGAAAAAAGTAGTAAATTTTATACTTGTGTGTGTGTGTGTAAAAGAGTAGTGAATATGGCAAGCAAGAAACGATATGTGCGTATGTGCGTATGAGCGATACTCGCGAGGCCTTTTTCAATTTATTCTACGTCACAAGTAACGAAATATAAAGTAAAAACTTTTATTTTCACTTTTATTTTTAATTTTTTTTTTGTTTTTTATTTCTTGACTTTTATTCTTCGCCTTAAAATTCTCGCATCAAAATTTGTTACTTTCTTACTTGATAAATGAGGTAATTGTGGAGTTTATGAATTAAACATCAACACAATTTCATTGGATTTAAAAAGTTACTTGAGATGAGTTTATTTATTTCCTTCAGAACTTTCCTTTTGGCACTTGGAGAAAGTGTTAGGATTCATATGCACGTCGTACTTAAAATAAGTTTTTAAAGAAGAATTTTGCAACAAATTTAACAATGGCATTTAATTTTGGTGACCTAATTCTCATATCCGCTTAGAGTTCATCTGAAAATATTCGTAGTTACTGCTCACTTTCACTTTGTGCAATTTTATCTTTATTATTACTTCTTCCACTTCTGATGAAAATAGCATTTAATTTTCAATCAAGAAACGAAAGTATGAATAGTGTAAGATTTTTTTTTATACTCGTATATAAGTGTTTGCACTTTTATTATCTAACATTTCTGGGTAATGCAATTGTGCTTAAAAAATATTTTTTGGCATAATTCTCAGTTAATTTACAAAGATGAAATTATCAGTCAAATAAGAAAATTTCAAAATTTAATTCTTTATTAATATTATGCTAAGAATACTTTACTTAGGGGACTTAAGAAACAGAACTAAGTTCTCAAATACGACGATTTAAGATATATTTAAGTCAGTAATTTAAGCAATAAAGATGGAACAAATTGTAAATCAATTTTTACCATTAATAAATTTTTCCACATATCGGAACAAATGATAGTAACGTGATACAAGATCCTTGCTATATGATGAATGCATCAAAACTTTCTAATCCTGTTCCATCAATTTGTTTCCAGTCATCAAAAATGTGCTTGGCCTAACATCGAGTCAAGTTGTGAGCAGTATGAGTAGAGTACCGAATTAACAATTCAAACTGATTGGAGTAGTTGACAACGGACAATACCCTTCTAATTCCACTAAACGCTGAAGGTGAGAATTAGCTTGCTTTTCATCAACCTTGGGTTTAAAGTTTTTTACGAAGCGGAATCGCCATTTCAACACGATTTCCTGCATTGCATGTAATCCTATTTTATCCACTTTTCATCATCCGTAATGATTGGTTTCAAAAGCGGTTCTTTTTGTTGCTAAGTAGTCTAATGAATTAGTATACATAGAGAAGATTTAAATTTCTAAGATATAGAATGCAGTCACAAAACAATTCCTCACATCGAAGAATGGTACGATTTACTTTCTACATACCATTACAATAATCTTAGGAAACTATTAGGTAACCTTGACATGATGATTATTATAAAATATTTATATTGTGTCAGATCAGAAAACTCAGAGTCAGACAAAGTCAGAAAAAATTCAACAAAACGGGATAAAGTAAAAAAGAATCAATATAATTTGGGCTTTGAATTTACCTTATGTAATATTTCAGCAATAGGTATCTAAAACGCTTACTTATTTATAATAGGAAAGTTCTTTATTACTTAAAAAAATTTATTACTTAAAATAAATCATTTTATTTAGAGACTGAAGTTCGAACTATTAGCATTGCACCATAATCTTGTGGAAACACTAAGGATCCAGTGAATAATTTCGTAGCATTATTTTTCAAGAAGCTCTAGTATTTACTCTTTTTCAAAATATTACTTCTAAGTTGGTTGTATTTCCTGTAAAATTAAGTTAATCCTATATAATTTTTTCATGGTGTCACAATCATCGTTGATTCAAAGTTTCCAGTTACCAATTCCCCATATTCATTCCATCCATTGTTTACTCTTGTACGCTGGAACTTACACTTTAGATGATTGTTTTTCCAATGCATACAACATGCGGTTGTTACGTGACCTTCTTAAACTGAGTTTATTAATGTGGTCTATTTCTACGAGTTCTGTAGTGTGGTGAGAAGAATCTCTTAACTTCAGATGTAAATGCTTCAATATCATATAGTATAGTCTTCTTTTATTTAGCTGCCAGCATCTGGTAGAATGTAGCTTTTGCGTCTGATTTATTTGATTGGAACAGTGATTGAGTACAGTTAGTACTTTCTCACCATTTTCATTCTCCATACTTGTTTATTCCTGATTACTTGGTTGTGTCAAGCCTGATAAAAATACTCTAGTGACAACCCTGTCAAATTATTACTTTTTGACAGGAGGACAGAGAGTTTGAATTGGCAACGTAAGGAGTCAAGACGTGAAATTCTTGTACATGACAAATTATATTGTTTTTGATATTAAAATTGTTAAACTGTAATTACTAAATAAAATTTAGTGAAAGTTTATATAAACAACTTTGTTAGACCCAAATTGTGCTGTTGAGGAACTTTTGAAGTGCCGTAAAATTAGTTTTCCCCGAGTTTATTGAACGGCGGTTTAGTGGTTCAGTTTTGACAAAAGCTGAAAGCGTAAGAGTATTTTTCTTGCCTACTTACGCCAGAAAGGATGTGAAAGAGTTTGAAGAGGGTTGAGGAGTGAATAATAGAAAATAGAGAGTTGTAAGTAGGTATGAGAGTTATATTGTCTACTTCCTTTTTCTTCTTCGTCTACTGTCTCCGTAGATCGATATGTTTTGGCAGTTGCCTTTAACTTGAGCTTTCCATCTATAATAATATTCTTTTATAAAAATTACCCTTTAATAGTGTATATAAATTTTTTGTGTACAGGTACATTACCACTAACAGTTTGTTATCTGCATATAATGAGTTTTCGACGACTAAGAGAGTCAGTAGAATAATTAAAGTATTTGTTAAACATAACCTCAATATAGAGTTTTATTTAAAAAATACAAAACTAAGTGATTAAATGGAAATGTACTTAGTAAAATAGTAAATTTTACTTCATTTAAATTAATTTGTTTCAAAAAAAAATTTTATTTTGTTATTATGTATATTTTAGTTATTTTCTATTGTTTTTAATGGAAATTTATGTGGTTTCGAATCATATTCAATTACATAATTCCATTGCTTTCATAAAAATATTTGAATAATGTTATAGAAATTCATTATTAATTTTAGTTTTAAAATTTTTATTTAGCAAAAAAAAACTATTTATTCTACAGAAGCAATCAAAATTCCTGAAAATATTAGCAGGAATTCGAACCTTAAGCTAAATGTGTTGGCTAAAATTAAGTTAACCAATAATATTTAATTTTATTATTTTAGATTGCTACTATTAAAAACAAATAACATAAAGTTTACATTAGTTAATATCGATTTTGTATTCAATTTGGTATTTATTGCAATAAAAAATAGTAATAAATTAAATAAATTTAAGTGCTAATTATAAATTGATGTGAATTTTCTTTCTTGTGCATTTTGCAATATATGAAGCAAAATATTGTAACAATTCAATAAAATAAATATGTTTAATATATACGAGCAAAAAGCAAAACTTTTTATTCGATATATCTTTTTATAAAATCCTCTTCCTTGCAACCGAAAAAGTTTCAATTCAAAATGGATTTTGCAAGGAGCAGCAGTCTTGAGCTTGTGCGTTACTTAAACTTTATTGCCAGTGCATAGACACATTCAACCATGTCAGCCACTCTGGGGTATTAAGGTTATAAAGCTCCACATAGTCTACTCCACTTGTTTGTAGCCGATTTTATTGGAATATTTATCATATCAGCTCTGAAATGCTGACGTGCTCTTGCACTTGTGCAATTTTTAACATATGCTTTCGAAAAATTGTTTATTGTAGGTTGAGATAAAAATGAAATTTTATTTACATGCAAGCTCGATAGATTGTATATTTATGGTTTATATTTTTACATTTGTTTCCTATTTTGCAAAACCTTTGAGTTCTTTCTCTTGCACTTTGAAATTTATGGCTCAGTGACTTATTGGCTGGCTTACAACATTTGCTGTGGAAAAGTTCTCGTGTTTTTTAGTTTTGCACAAAAATATTCCTTAAAACTACAATAAGCAATAATTAGAATGAATATTAATTTAAAGCCAAATGTGGTTCTGCATAGTAAATAAGATATTTTCTGTATCACACGTGCATGAAATTTGTGAGTTCTGTTTGTTGGTAGAACCATAAACGATACCGCAACAACCTTCTTAAGAACCGTAATAAACAAGCCTCCACATAAATTGATGTTGGCTTTTTGTACTAAAACTGTATTAAGAGAAGAAAATTTAAAATTAAAAAAAAAGCAAAAATATTAAATACAATAAAACTTCTTAACAACGTTTTTATTGCTTAGTTAAAAGCACAATTCAAGGTAGCTGGATCAGCCCATAAAACTGTGTTAAAGGCACGCCTTTTATTTTTGTTTATATACTTTTATTCTTTCTTTATTTTCTGAAAAATTTTCATATTTTCTTTTATTTTTTTAAGTTATGTTTTTCTTTGTGTTCGCAATCAGGTGACTTGAGATTGTAAAGTTGTTGCAAATATAAAAGAAGTAATTTTATGCGATGTAACAATAATAAAACTAAGTTTTACGGTACTTTTGACTTTGGAATGCTGTACATTGGATATAAGTAAGACATTTAAGAAATCACTTCAGAGCTGATATGATAAATATTCCATAAAATCAAGTACAAGCAAGTATAACAGACCATAAGGAGCTTTATAACCAAAACACCCTAAAGAGCTTGATATGGTGTCGTATACATTTGTACTAGCAATATACTTAACAGAGCCCTAATATGGATTAGGGAACATGTTGGTATCCAAGGCAATGAAATGGCAGACAAAATTGCAAGAGGAGGCGCAGCCTCAAGAATTATAGGCCTGGCACCATTCTGTGGTGCCAGGCAAAGGAACTCTACCCATTTTTATGAATGGCGTAAAGGAGAAAGAAAGAGGGGAAGGTTACCAAGATTCTCACAATCTAAAATGCTGTTAGGGACTTACAACCCAAAACCCTTCAAAGACTGCATAGCACAAACAAAAAACAACCTAAGAATTATTGCTGGATTATTGACCGCTCACTGTAGATTGAATAATCACCTATCGAAATTAAGATTCAATCCAACTCAGACTACCGATACTGTAGAGAACAGAGAGAAACTGCATACCATGTGCTTGGGGAGTACCCGGCACTGATGTACAAGCGGAAAAAACACCTAGAAGGTATTTCATGGATCGTGTGGATTCAAGACTAGGATTCAAGATGGGCTCTATACTGTCTTTCATTAATGAAATCGGACTTAAAGAAACACTCTAATCCGACCAAGGGGCACAATAGATCTTTTAAGTCCAAGTGCACGATCCCTTCATTTAATAATAATAATTAATAGAGGTAATATAAATGCGCCAAAAGGTAGTAGGTGAATTAGTTATATATAATACAATATTTGGTGTAATACTTGGTGGATTGATAAATACCCAGCTTATGTAATAAAAACTGTAATTAAAACTTTTTTATTATACTAAGCTTCTTAAAAAATACCTTAGCCCCTTAAAAATAGCTACTGGGAACCAAATCTTTTGGATGACCCGGATGCTCTTCAACAAAAACACTCGTATGACCACGTTTAAATTTAACTTTCTAATATTTTATTTTATTGTTGTTAACGATGTTGCATGGTTGCACCATTCGTAAATAGAATCCATTTTTAATATGATTGCATCATTGTCAACTCCTTTCAAATTGAGGAATTTTACTATTAAATAATATTCGATTTTTTTCATTTTATAAAAAATCTAACTAAAAATCTAATAAAGTCTGATATACGTAGCAAAAATTAAGGCCATTGGTATTACACGAAAAAGTTAATAAAAGCAAGTAAAGATGGTAACTTTAGTATTGTGTCATATCATACATACCCTTTAACCACATTTTTCAATTTACATCGAGGTTTCAATCATACGATAACATATACTTAATATAATATATAATAACACGTACTTAATACAATGTATAATAATATATATGAAATATATAAAAGTATACCATAATATATAACAGCTGGAATAGTTGCTATAAATTACCAATTTGCTTGATCTTATGTTCGGTGAGCTATTAAAGTTTTAAAGGAACTTTCGGTCGTAATATTTGTTTGATTATTTTGTTGAATCAAAAAATACAGGTTGTTCCATGTCGTTGCAACATTGCTTTAGATTTTATGCTCTTTTCAATCGTTTCTTTTATAAATAACGCCTAAGCTCCAAGTTTGAAATACATATATTGAAAATAATAGTAAATACACCAGTTCTCACTCACTCTTAATAACATAGTTGTTCATACCTAAGAATATAAATACATTCTCCTCCAAATTTTATTTGAATATTTTTGTTAAAAACGATGAAAACTAATACACCATTGTTCAGTTAATATGGCTGCAAAAAGATATAGAAGTTTGATTTTGTACAATTCGAAATACATATGAACAGAGATTTATCAAGTGAAGTTTGATATTGAGATATGGAGAAAGACTAGAGAAAATATAATGGATTTTGTTTATGAAAGTGGAATTATGAATTATTTTTGAATTGGGAAGCCCTTTCTTAATGAGCTTCTATACGCGTTTTTGCTAAGAACATTCGTTAAGCTTATTTTGAAATATAAATGATTTCTTTTATAATTTCTTATTTTACAAGCACTATTATTTCAGTTTTACGATGTGTTGCTTTATGCGAATATATGAAAACAACTATAAAATCAATATTAACATGTCACACCAACGGATATTATATGATTATATATATAGCCAAAGAAAATATTTTCAAATTTTTAAGCATGATTGTGCTATATTACAGCACTTTGGAAATATTCAATTTCTAAAAAATAGTTTTCAGTTTTGTTATATTTATTTTTTTTATTTTATTTTTATTTCAATTTCTAAAAAATAGTTTTCAGTTTTGTTATATTTATTTTTTTATTTTATTTTTATTTCAATTTCTAAAAAATAGTTTTCAGTTTTCTTACATTTTTCTTTCAAATTTCAACCGTGTTTCTTTTATTTAGAAAATTGCCTATTTGGCAATTCTTTAAGAAAATAGATAAATATTTATAAATATTTGTGTTTAGTTGAACTACAAAATGTTTTTATGAAATCCCTTTCTTATTACTTAGAATTAGAATTAATTAGAATACTTAGAATGATTAGAAATGCGGTTTTAATTGAAAATTAAATTAATTGAAGATTAGAAAAATTGATCATTAATTTATCGTGACATCTCTTTACTAGACAGTTATGCGAACCTTATACGTATTAATCAAAAGTTAATTTTATAAAACATTGTTTATTATTTTATGTGAAACATTGACATCATACAGGATGTTTTTTTAGCTGCATGAAAACCGTAAATGAAAATACAAAACAGAAACATTGGCGGTTAAGAGTTACATATTTCATTCGATGAGTCCAATTTTTGACAATTTTTTTGCAATAAATATGGGCGTATACCGTATGTTGGCAATGGTGGCATGACCATTAGCTACCAATGCTTCAAGAGTGGCTGCTTTTTCGGTAACCTAATATAAACCAATTACTTAACATAGTACCATAAAAAATGATCGAGAGGCGTTACTCTCGATTGTTTTTTATTTGCAGAAAATATTTGTAAATATTTGTAATATTTGTAGTGTACTGCAAAAACAACAACAAATTAACCATAATACACCATTTAAGTATACTATTGACAAAATTAAACATTCTCTGTAAACTATACTATTTTTAGTCTTAATACGTTCTACATCACACGATGCTTGTGATAGAGACAGTTTGCGGTTATTGGAACAAAAGGATTTATCAATGTTAATCTGTGTATGGGTGTGTCTGTCCATCGATTTCGATTCAAAGTGATCTCGTGATTTTGTAGACAGGTGAAGCAAATCTTTCAATCAATTCGTTATATTAATGTAACTAAAATATTACGCTTTTTTTGTGAAGAAAAATATTATTTAATAATTTATGAGCTAGCCCGCTCATTGGTCATTTAAATAAAAATTAAAAAACTACAATTTATTAATTATACATAAAAGAAACTATATTTAATCGATATTTCATCTTCAGGAAAACTGAAATTTCAATTTTAATTACCATCTAGCCCGCTCATAAGTTATTACAAAATACTATGGCTACATTTTATTACTGTCATTCAAAGCAATGAATCTTAACTGACGCTATTTATTATTTAATAGTAGTAATAGTTCTTGTTTATTATAAGAACCTTTTAACCTTTTTTTTTTGTCAGTCTATATTTTTAACAAAATTGGAAGTTGAGCTTTACTATTTCTACTATACATCACTTTTGAAACCTGAATTTATGAATAAAAATTGATCTATAAGCTGAAGTCTTAAGAGTTTTTTATTTATCAATAAATACAGTGTAATACCATATACTGTATATTATAATGTACATCACTCCAATTTATTATTTATACTGCTTTTATAGTATATTCAATTGTACGATTATATTATATATTGCTATTGAAACCGAAGTCGATTTATATCCTATGGTTCTTTATAAATACTGTGATGATACATACTTATTTTTGTATAAGAAGAACTTCAGTTTTTTTGTATGTAATATCAATTAATCAAGATATTGAGTGACTAATATGAGTGAAAATTATAACAAATATCATCTATCGATAAAATGAAGCCAAACTATTAAAAGTATTATATTATAGTTTTTAAGAAACTATTTATACCAACAAAAAAGATTTTTTATGTGGTATATTAATATAAATTAAAAACTAATTGAAATAACTACAATTTATCTACCTTTTTCTATGAATGCATAGTTTGTTTGAAATTTTTGATTTGCAATAGTATTTCTTTAAGTGAAGGGCAGGATGAGACCTGGAGACTCAGTTGGCAGACCCAAAGCGATAAAAGCTAAATATATGATATAATTGTTACTATGTCACACAACTTTGGTCTTATACACAATCGTCTACCAACTATTACTCCTTTAAAAAAAGATGATAAACATTTTATAGAAACATATATTTAAAAATACTTATAAGTTTAACAAGTGTCTCAGCAACTAATATTCTTTCTCAAAATTGTACAGCAACTTTTAAACACAAAAAATTTTATAAATTAAAATACTATAGAAAAAAAGCACAACAAACACTGGCATAGAGTCATAAAGAATGCCCTCCACAGCGTTACGAAAAACAGCGCGAACAAATGTTTTCCTTTCAAAGGAACGCATTTCAAATTTTTATTTTCGACGGCGAAGCGAAACATTTTGTAGCGACAAAATGGAAGCGGAAACGAAAACGTTATTCTCACCTTGTTGCAGTTAACGACTTCCGCTGTCATAATAGTGCGATTTGTTATGGCGGCTTTTCGTCGATGTGCGCTGAGACATATGCCTATTCCAGAGGCTCTCAAATGGTTGCTATTATTTCCGGTGAACTCTTGCACATTAGGCCGTCGAAATGTATGTCGACTTGTGAGTTGGTGTGTTTATCTGGCGGCTGTTAACGTACTGCGGTTCTGTTCGAAGGTAGAAAAGGGAAATTATGACTTGCCTCAACACTTGACGATGGGTTTACCGATTTTGCGGTTATATTTTCCTTGTTTTATGTTTAATTTACAACAAAAATTGTTACGACAAGAAGATTAGTTATTTATCCTTAAACAAACAAAGGAACTTAATTTTTTATGTAGTATTAAGAGTTGAAATGTGTCAATGTGATCAGATAAATTTTATGAAATCCCTTAGAGACAAAATGAGGTAATATTTATTTTTGATATAAAAATGATTTGTATGCCTAGTAATGCGTTTTCAATAAAATTTTTTTTTTGCTTCTATCCGATTCTCTAAGTGTGATAAATCTTGGTGATATGTTAAGTCATTCTTCGAATATTGTTTATAGGTTCAAGTGGTAGCGCGTTATGCGAAAATATATTACTGAAATAAAAATATAAGTCACATTTAATTTAGTCCTTAGAAACTCCAGAAATATTTGTGTCTCCAACATGCAATCAGTATCCACACATGTTAATTATTCGATACTTTTTGTATTGTAGATATATGTTATATAACTTGTTAGGAACTTCTTTTAGTTCTTCAAAGTACATACGCAGGTTTGGTTTATTGGAGGGCATACTATTATTGTGACGACATAAAGACGATGCATTAGGCATTTCGAAATCTCCTCTCTGCATGACAACAAAATAAAAAATATCACTTCTTTAGACTTTCACTCTACTTTTTCGGTTTTTTTCAATTAGCAATAGAACCAAAGAGAAAACTTTGTATACCCTATAATGGATCTTAAGTAGTTCGTCATAACTAGTGGTTTCTTCAAGTTCAACTTATTATATATGACTCCAAAAATATACACTACTTAACAAAAAACTTAAGACGTAGCAAAAATGTTCAAAAAGTCCCATTTCCGAATTTTATAAGATTGAGAAATGGTCAGTCCATAATTTTATGAAAACTGATGTCAGTTGCCTTTAATCGTATTTTGTTATTACTTTCAAAGCTTTATCTTCGGATAATTTATAACAAGTTTAGAAAACGTTACATTCGAAGCGGACATAAATCACACTTCTTCAGTTGACAATAAAACCTATTTTCTTCACAGTCGATATTAATGGGTTTCTTATCATTTTTAATTTTCACAAGCTCTTATAAAACCATTGTCACATAAAATGGATCGTAAAGAGTTTCTCAAAAGTTTTAGGTTTTACCTGCTTCTATGGAACCATAGATACGAATATAATGAAAAAAAACTAAATAAAAGAGATATTTGAAAGAGATACTTAAATTCCAACTTAGTAATAAATTTTCGATCACTAAATAATAATCAGTTTTTTGGTAGTTTTTTAAAAGATTTATCTTTAGATAAGTATCTTTTATCCTTAGACCCGTATTTATCGTACGAGTAAACGAGGCTAATTTAAGAGAGGAAATAAATCGTTCTTTTTCAATTGATGGAGAAGCAAACAAAAAACTTTGACTACTCCATAATGGGTTAAAAATACGTTCTTATAAATTTCTGTTCTTATTTATTCCCATAAAGCTGTGAACACATTAAGCGGTTTTTTATATTTTTTTTATAACCTTATCTTCTGATAAGGTTTTGTTTCAGAAACAAAAGAGATTTATTTAGAAATGGACTCAAATAGTTCTTCTGTAATTGGAGATAGTGGCTTCTTGTATCGAACAACATAAATACTTCCTTGAAAATAAAAGTAAAGCGATTATTTCAACACAGCATTTCTAAATTGATTTTCTGTCATTTGCTTCTTGAGCTGTAATCTTTCGTTAATCTAAATTTTAGATTAGGTTGTTTTAAAAAAGTGCATTAGTTTTTTTGCTCTGAAAAATCAGCAATTTCTTAATTTGCAACTCCTATGAGAATCTGTGATGGTAACACCTAATACATTTCACATTCTTCGATTATACAGAATTATGCGACTGGTAGTCTTCATAGGGTTTCAGGTATACAAATGGGCGAAGCCAGAATCGAAGACAGTGTGGAAGATAACAATTGCGAATGACGTTGGTTACAGAATTGCGAAGTAACCAACGTCATTCCACTCAAGTTTTGCTCAATATCTGTTATTCCAAAAGGGTTCACAATATTCATCTGATTTCTGCAGAAAATTATCTGAAATAACATTAATCATTTACATCATTTACTTGGAGCATATGTCATTTCATTAATTCTTAATACATTATAGAATATTATGCTGGACACAGTTTTTTCCCTAAAAGGGAGGTACTTTTTTACGGCCGTGGGTGAGTGATTCCACATCAGATTGAATACAATAAGGTAAATTTCGAGCTCCATTATTTCACATTATTATTAGTATGACATATTCTATAAATTACAATTACAATTTAATAACTTATTCTATTCACATATTTCACATTATAATGAACCTTAATTTTTTTTATTAAAGTCATCTTATTTTGAGCATCATCCAAATAAAGGATTAATCTAACTTATTATGATATTCAACATGTCAAAATTTTATTATTATTCAAAAATATGGGAAATGAAAAATTTGAAATAATTATAATGCATTACATCATTACATATTCATTGTAATATTATTTGTAAATTTCGAAAACATCAAAGAACTAAAACAATTTACTCACTATGGATATTTGCATGAAAATTTTGTAGTAGTACTAGTAGTTCTAAAAATAATTTCATCCTTAATTATTTATGGTATTCTGCAATGCATGTACGAGTAGAGCAAATCCTCTGTGATGTGTATGACATTATCAATTAGAAATTACAAATGTTAATCTTTAAAGCAAATTCCTTTGAACTGAATTGAAATGAACACAATACTAAATCCATTCACATTTGATTGTACATATTACACAATTTGTATGCCTGATACAATGTATGTATTCGGTACAAGGTTTAGAGACAGTAAAATTAATACACAAGGACTTGGAATTTAACATCCTTGAAAATTGTTGTTATATTTAATGAAACTAAATTAAGTGAAATTAAATTGTGGTCCTTCTGATTTAATTTTATACAATTTAGTTAATGTCGTTATAAGTATTTGGATACTTTAGTAGCAGCCCGACATGCAGTCGTACTGTCAAAATGTAGACAGCCGTAAATAAATCATTTTAACAGATGAACACCGCACATTAAAGTTATAAGATTCATACTCAAATGGCACAATTTGTCTTAAAAAATTAAAATTAATGTTTTCCTTTTAGTTTGTATTAGTGCCAAAATTATTTATAGAAGGAACAACCGAATAGATCAAAACTTAAAGAAATTTTGTTGCTCTAGATAAAAACGTTGGGCACTTATAAAATATATATTAAGGTAAGAGTAACTACAAGTCGTTGTAATTACAAAAATAAAGTACGATAATAAAACAAATATATAAAATAATATAATATAATACAACAAAATATTATAAAATAATAAAAAAAATAAAAGAATAAAATAATGTATATAAAAATATTTATAAAATTTGTTATATTGCTAAAATGATATTTCTGATTTCCCATACTGCAAACAATTAATTGCAATAATTTTAGGTATGCAAATGGATAAAATTGAAAACGATATATAAGTCGATATAATGTAAGCAACCATAATAATATAAAATTTCCTAATACCTGAATCGTAAAAGGTCAGGTTTGGACCTAAGTGCAGTAAGCACAAAAAAATAGATGAACGATATTTTGATTACATTATTTATATGGGTGACTAGTGCTTATTAATATCAATAAACTCCGAAGGTTTTTAAACAGTTCGGATTGAATCTAAACGTACTGCCTAGATAAATGACCTAGCCTTCAACGAATAAATAATCCAATCCAAACACCAAGAAATTATTTAACTGGGTTTAGGAATGTACACCAAATATTGTGTGCCATTTTTCAACGTTAAAAGACTATGAAGTAGAAGAAAATAAGATTAAACACCGCTTTGAAGCAGCTACATCAATTAAAGGCACATTAAAATATCACTGCCCTATTCCAAATTCCAAAAAAGTATTTATTTATTTATTTATTTAAAAATAGGCTATTTGTGCACCCCGACCTAAAAGATCTATTGTGCGCCTATAGGCCCAACTAGGACAATTTTAGACTATTTATAAATCTTATAATTGCAGTGGGCTTAATTTTACCTATTTGATTTGGGACAAGGATCCCGCTACCAAGGTAATCGAGTCTACGTCTTGCCACCGCTGGGCAGTTGCATACAACATGTTCTGATGTTTCCTTCTCCTCATGACAGAGTCGACAGGAATCACTTTCTACCGCACCTATAATCTTCATGTGGTAATTAAGTCTACAGTGTCCTGTAAGAAGTTCAGTGTAGATTTTGATATCATTTCTGCTAAGGTTGATGATAGCATCAACTTTGATGTGTTCAGGATCAATGAATCTTTTTGACTGTCGCATGCCTGTTTGGGCTCTCCAGTGTTCAAGTAGATGCTGTCTCTCCCGTTCACATAATAAGTTGTTTGTGAAGCTATTTGTTACCCCGCAGAAGGGCTCTGGCCCAATGAAAGGAGTACATGCATTAATGGCAAACATATTTTCTTCTTCAGACATTACAGATTATGTATCAATAATGAAATGAGCATTAATAAAATGTAAAAACCATAAAAAAAATATTTTGTTTTTAGCTCCTTACAGTTTCTTTCCTGTAACATTTCTTACCTGCGCAAAGTATTTTTCCAACTGTAGCTTCACCGAAAAAGGTAGGTATAATTATGTGCTGCAGTTTTCTAGGTAGATCGGCTAGTATGAAACTAATTAACTTTTTAATTCACCTATATAAGAAAAAAGTTTATTAAACGGTTTAATTATGTTAAAATTCATAATTTAAAATCGAAAATTGATTTCATGGTACTTTGGTACGTATGAGTAACGTGAAGGACACCTGATTAATTAATTTTTTTTAATTACTTCTAAAATGAATATCACAGTGGAAATATTTATTTTTGAAGTAGAATTTATATATTATTTTGAATCAAAAATAAAAAAAAAATTCGTGTGACATATTCGTTTTTTTTTTACTGAAAAATCGTGTGTATGTGTTTGGTGTGATATGAAGGATAAATAAATTTTTTAAAGTACTTCTAATTAAAATATCATTTTGAAATTTTTGGATTTTATGTAGAATTTTATTACTAATCGAAATCAAAAATATTATTTCAGAATATATGTAATATATTCTTTGAAAATTCATTCAATAAAAATGTAGTATGCATGTGCTTGATGTGTTTTGCGGGAGAAAAAAAAATATTAAAAAATGTCAAAAAATAAAGGTTTCCTGAAAATTTTTATTTCGTAGTAAAATTTAAAACTGAATTTAAATAAAATATAAAACCGAAAATTTAAAAACTTGTTTTGAGAAAAATTTTTTTTTGAAATTTAACGGTTAATATTAGTACTTAAATATTAACAATTTTAATTGTTTAAACAATTTCATTAAAGCTCAATCAATTATCTTTAAAACGCTGTAAATTTCAAGTTTCTACCTTTTATAGAACTTGAGATATAGCCATTTGAAAATGTGTCTACTATGCCAATTCTCAAAACCCCATGGGTCCATAGCTTCTACGAAAAAAATCACAAAATTTTTTTCCGAGATATGGGTCTTCTTATTTTATGAAAGGAGCTCATAAAAAAAATTTCAGCCAAATCGGAGATCATGAGGTCAAAACGGTGACCGAGTTGTAAAAGAATGACCCTTATACTCATGGATCACAGTGTAATTCAGTTTTTAAAACTCTATCTATTGCTCTATCTATATGTTGGCATTAATTCACAGTTTGTCTATATGAAATAGTCAGTTTGTTACTTTTAAGAGAAGAAATGTTAGGCCTTATATCACTAATTTACATATATTGTAGTTTAGAAATTATTAAATTTTTCTATATACGCTGATGAAATTTTAATGCAGCAAGACTAATTATATATTACTAAAAAAGTGTTTGTTTAATTATTTTCATTTTTTTTTAGGTTTGCTGCCAATTAATCTGAACTTATTATAAAAAAAAATTAATCAAAAATATTTAAAATTTTTTTTAGAATTTCCTCTTAAATTTAATTTTGTTGACTGTCGTCAATTATTAAAATTGTGAAAAAAATTATTTTTAGAAAAAACTCAAATTCATAGACGCAAACAAACCCTAAGTGCTTAAGTCAATATTTGATCATTGATGGGAAAAGGAAGATAAAAAATTCAAAGATTTTAGAAATTCAATTAAATATGTAAAAAGAATACTTTTTGGAAGCATTAAATTTGTTAGTCGAAATGATGCCTTAAAAAATAAAAGATAAGGAAAATTGAGCAAATAAAAAAATAAGATATGTTTTTTTTGTAAGGAAACCAAAAGTGAAGCTGCGATTTAATGAATTTATTTTGCTGATTTAAATTTCTTATTCAATTACCAACAAAGCTGTTCCTCTCATTTATGGTTATAGGCGAAAAAGGAATTGTCGATATTGAGGTCTTTCATGAGACTAAAAGTTATTGTGGCATTATTTCTGTCTGCAAAAGTAAATAAATTAAAATTGACATTTAAAAATAAAAATCATGAGAAAAGTCATATATTTAAAGACACAAAAGAATATTTAGAAATTGTTATAATTCAGTCTTATTATCTAATCTGTACTGTTAGCAGTGCTGGAATTCTGGTCAATATCCTATTACATTTTTCACATTTTGTATTTTGTTTAATTTTGCCAGAAATATTTTAGACGTTACCAAAACTTCAGAAACTTAATTGAGTGTGTATTGAGTTAAGTCAAGGAAAGAAGCCAAAAATGCCAAGTTTTTGAGGAATGCGAAAATAGGGTCAATAAATTAAATTGAAATTTTACATTCTGTGGGTATTTCTGGGAAACTAAAATTTCTTTGAATTCATAAATTCCTTAATAATGTTCGCAGTAATTATGTATATGAAAGCGCTTAACGAAGTGTGTGATTCATGCCCAATTGAAATTTGCATGAGAACACCAGTCATGCGATCAAAGAAGAACTTAAGCAAATAAAATATTTTTAATATATTTTAATATATTTTAAAAATAATATTCATTATTTTCATTTAATTAAATTGTATGTGAAATAAAATCATTTTAAGTTCTTTTATTAATTGCCACAAAGCAATTTTATCTACTCTCGAACTATTCTGGGATGAAGGATAAAATTCATTCAATAAAATACAATTAAAATGAAATAAAATTGTTGTTTAAATAAGCAAATGAAAATTGTTTCAAACAAATTACAAATATAACAGCTCGGAACAAAATTTAAATGAAAACAATAAACTTAGATGAAACTGAAAATGTTGGCAAAATATAAATGAGCTTGCGAATATAATTACTTTTTTTTCACTTACCCATTTACCCACTTTTCCAGGTCTTCCTCCACATTTTTCCCATTGTGCCTAGGACCGCGAATAGGAACGTGGAACGAAAACTTTTTAAGCATAACAAAATCTTCTGCAATTGCTTTTACTTTTTTATGCTACTTAATCCTGGCCACGTAATTTCAATATTGACCCACAACTTCTGCCTCCAGATGCTTGCAGTTGCCTCGCAACAGTATTCGCATGACGGGTGCTTTCCTTTTCCTTTTTTATTTTTAATTTCATTCTCTCCTAAAGTTGATAAACTAATAAAGAAGCAAGCGAAATCGCAGTTTCTTGTGAATAGCAGCGTACGAGCTATGCAGTTAAGATCCTTAAAGCACATAAACTGTGCTTGGGCTACAGAAATTGAATTTCAATTAGTATATCAACCATAGACGCATACGAGCTGTTGCAGCTTAAGGCTTGAGGCTTAGCGGGTATAAGAAAGATAATGCAGCCTTTGTTAAACTCACGAGCCAGTGTTGCAAGCCGTTAAGCCTGCTGAGCATGTTAAACTTTCACAATGAAAATATTTGAACAATTACATGGAAAAGCTCCCATCAAAGGATATACATAGCATGAATTATGAGCAAATCATGTTTCAAAGTTAACCTGAGGGTAAAAAAAACCAAACTGTTGGATATATAATCTTTTTAATTAACATTTCTCTTATAAAAAGTTTTTAATATGTTTAAAAATCAGAAATAAATCAGTTTCTTAAAACAATCACAAAGTAAAATCAGGACGCGGTGGCATTGATGAAACAAAAGTTAAGCTCATTTAACCACCACGAAGGAAAAAAAGTTTTGAGAAATTGGAGAGAAAACAATATATGACAATGTACTTTTATTTTTGCAAAACTTTTCATGTAAAATATAATTAATTAGGTTGTAAACTTACTTCTGTTAAATGGAAAACTACATTATTATATTTACACAAAAAATTGAGTACAAACTAAATACATGTAAATATAAAATTTAAACAACAGTCTAAAATTGTCAATTAAATGAGGTTATATCAAAGATTTACTTAGCTCTATTAACCTATTGTGTTATCGTAGAACTTAAAGATTTAAAAATCTCTTTCTCCTTATGAAAAAGCATTCTGTGCTTTTAAGAGGGAAGTCGTAGAGCTGCTGATTATTCTCAAAGATAATAAGCAACGTATACGTGCAGTAATAAATCAGATGTGAGGCATTTTCATATTCGTACTCATAACTACAACAAGTATAAATAAACGGGAGATTTAACTTTTAGCATAGTTCCTTATATGGCTGTGATCCGCCCACAAACCTTCAACAAGACCGATATCTTTACGGAACATTTTAACGAGATTGTTGGATTTTTCTTCATTGTGTTTTACATTGATAAAATGATTTTTCTATAATCGTGAACATTTTTTAAAATAGATTTGCAATAGATGTCCCTTGCGCGTATGTTGATAGTATCAAAGTCTTTTTGAACTATATTATTATTATTTTATTTAAGTTTAATTTTGTTGAGTTTACAATGCGAAAATGCAATAAATAAATGTGTAAGTATTTAAGAAAAAAAAAAAACAATGTTAATTGTCTAAACGTCATGATTCCATATCTTCTACGAAAACAATTACCAAATTTTTTCCCAAGATCAGTCAGGTCACATATATTTTATTATAGCATACCTCGTAGATCTCACTACTAGAAGAGTTAACTTCTTAGAAAAAGGTTATTTTTATTCATTAACAAAGTTACTTCAAAAAAGTAGAATAACATGGAAAGAATGTAATATACTCTCTTTCATAATATCAAATTAGACTTGTCATATTAGACTCGTCTAATCAAAATGAATGGTTGTTTATTTAAAGCTAATTTAATTTAAAGGTAAATTGGTTTTTCATTAACATGTATATAATATTCAAATAAATATGGTCCAATGGATTTAAATTTAAAATATATTTACAGAAAATAAAGTTTCATTTTTAAATGTAATCTTTCTTTTTTTATTTTGAAATAGAGGAAATGCTGAAAAGATGCATTGCAATTATTTTCATTGAGTTTTACTGCAATTCATCATTGCATCAATATTTCTCAAATTTTTTATTTTGATTTTAAAAAAGTTTTAGTATTGAATGTCATCAATTCAGCAGTGAAAATCTCAGCAATTTAAGTCATTTGAATGCCAACACCAAAAATTAATCATTTTCTACTGATAAGTCAGTTTACTGCTATTTTGTTAGTATTTTTCTGGTTTGTTTTTTCCAACTGGAAAATTATTCATGGCTAAAAGTCAGGCACTGTGTGCAATCCAAGGTTATCCTTTACAATTCTACACAGGCGGAGAGCACAGGACAATGCAAAATTGTGCATCATCTTGGTGAATAAATATTGTCTCTGGAAACGTGATGACACTCTGCAATGTTACATTTGGATGTGAAATACTTTCATTTAGTTGTTGGCAAGCACAAGCAGTAGCAATGTGTGATTTTGTTGCTGATGTTAGATGGCAGCAATAAAGCAATGAAAAAACAAAAAATGCTTTTCCAGAAGAGATTAATGATTACCCCAACAACTACATATAGTATACAAAGCAGAAAATGTAAATGGACAGCTTATGCAATTTTTCTAGCATGTCCATGTACATAAACAAAAAGGATTGAAAGACACTGAAATGTTAATTAAACAAACCGAAAGATTTTAATTTTAGGATAAATTACAGAATTTCCTTCCCATTAATATGGAAATTGCATTTTAATTGCTATTCTTATTCTTAATTTAACAAATTCGTATTGAATAACTAAGTCTTTAATGATTTAAAAAATAAACAAAATATAATTAATAATATTATTTTAATTGTCTATGTGTATGAGTAGATATAAAATAAATTATACCATTATTTATTAGAATTAATAAACAGAATATATATCTTCTGTGTATTCTATAAAAAATAAGTTCTTCAAAGAAATAATAAATTTTTTTTAAGGATAATCTTTTTCTAATTCACGTCTGCCTCATTGACTAATACCACAATTGATTTGTTTCAATAAAACAATCTTAAATTCAAATAATTTTAAAATATGGGAAAATTTCAACAAAAATCCTTTTGTTCACAAATTTTATTACGGAAAATTTATTATTTCTTGCGATGGCTATAACTTAGAGTTGTCTGCATTTTAATAAATTGTACATTGTCCTTCTTAAGCGCAATTTACTGCTATTTATATTTGAATCTGCCTAAATGTCTTTATTTAACCTTCCTTTCGCATGCAGCCATTTGCTATTCCAAATATCGTAAGCCTTTGCTCTCCTAACCTTGAACTACTCTTGCATTAAATTATTTACAACGTTTGCACAGGGTTGGCCACTTTTAAGGCGCATTTTAAACATGATGTCCTTTGTGCCAACATAAAAATTACATTTTTAATCCTGTCCTTTTTTGCTCTTCTGTTTGCTCGAAACATTCTACAAGACTTGTTTTGTACGAAAAATGCAACAAATGGCCATAGTTTGCATAAATTTATCCTTTTTGCAATGGTCTAAAGTCCTTATTTAAACATTTTTAATAATAATGGAAATTTCTTATCTTCTTTAATTCTTTGTTAAGGAATTGAGGAAGTTTAACTTTTAATAATTTTTAAATGAATTTAAAATTTTTCCTCAGCAAATGACTACATTTAGAAGTGCTATTATTGCTATAAATTTTATTGACAATTAGTTTAATCTACTTAAGTAATTTAAAGATCATTGACCAGGCTATCATCAACTAATAGCCTAATATATGGCTTTAAAATTTATTTGCAGATAATACTGTCGAAACTATAAGTAAATTAAATAAAGTCCTTTTAATAAATGTAAAATAATATAAATTCATATAAGTGTGTAAATATACACATTAGAGTAGTTCTCCAAGTCTGCTTTCCTAATGAAAGACAGTATAGAGCCTATCTTTCCCAGCTTTAATTCCCTATGTTCCATGAAATACCCTCCTAGATGTTTCTTCCGCTAATGCATCAGTGTTGTGAATTCCACTAGCACATGCCAGGCAATCTTCTTTAAAGTGTTTCCAGCTGTCCTTAAAAACACTTTAGATTGTGATAGTCTTGGTAACCCCTCCCAATATAGTCCACTTTCCTTTTTCTCTGCGTCTTTCATAAAAAGCGATGGAGTTCTTTAACCTAGACTACAGAAAGATGCTGGAGCTATCATGATTGAAGTTGCGTGTAAATATATGAGTTAATAAATATCTCTGTTCTAATTTTTATTTTCTTTTAAGCGATTTATAACGTGAAACCAATAATAATGCGTGGTTTGGTAAGTGTTAATAAAACAAGTCAAGTTTACTTAGGCCCACTAAGTTTTCAAAGTAGAAATCTGCTAAGCCCATTAGTATGTCTGCTAAGTATGTCTAATATGAAATTAGACATACTTTACAATTTTCTGCACTTTTTCTTCCCGTTAATTCACACTTAAGTTGAAATCTCTAAAGTATCTTCAACTTTTTCTTTAAATGGTATCTGAGAGTAAGATAAAAAAACCTTCATTATATTCTCTCTTTTTCTTCACAAAAACTGCACTGAAGTGAAAATTTTTTAATATTCTCTACAAAGGATGATGGAGGAGGATATATGAAATATTTTAAGATTATCTTTTTATTCTTTTTATTATAAGTGCGAATAGTTCTTCATAAATAACGTACATTTATACTGTATTTCATCCGGCTCCACAGAGATACCTGTTGTCATTTCTATCCAAAACGGCATTATAGTGCACTTATTCATTGGAGTTTTGAGATGAATAATACATTAGAAATATAACATTCTAAATTCTCGATTCTAGGTTAAGTTTAATATTACAATAACAGTTTAACAGAACTCTGCAACACCCTTTCAAAGATTAAAATTACCTTATGACACGATTTTCCATATCAAATTACATTAATATAATTGTCGTATAATAGCTAAACGTATTTCCATTTAATGAAATATATCCTTTTCGATGCAGTAACATATAGAAGAGCATGTGGCAAATGATGTTAAAAAAGTATACAAAGAGAGCTAGTACAAACGGAGAAGTGAAGTCTAAAATAAGTGTGTTACATTTATAAATTTATTAGAATGTTAATTATGTCAATTATTATTAACATTAGAAAATCAATAAGCATCAAGAAATGGAAAAAAATTCATAAAATATTGATGAACATCTTCCGGATATTGATGAGTTATATCCGGAAAATATTGGGTACTAAAAACCATCCTGAAAAGTAACAATGAGAGAATTTTCATAAAGCTCATCTAATGACAAGAGTCAAGATTGACATCAATCTAGTCCAATCTAGTTTGTTGCCTTCACTGTAACTGCGTAATGTCACAATATCCAGAAACATTTTTAAATACGTGGTAAAATAGGAATACTATGGTATAAAAATGGTTTAAACTACATACAAGGTTGCTTTCTGATTATGATGAAACATTATAATAACATAATTAAAATTTATTAAATTTATTTCTCCAGCTGCTTTTGTAAACAATGTGTTTTATATATTTTATATCCGGCTATAGGTCACTTTTTGTTAAAATTAAAACGCTTGTTTATTATTTTTTAATATTTTCTATATTTGGACTATCCTTGAGAGTCATCATCAGGAGCAGGATCTATCATATGCTCTTGATTCCGTTGTCTATATTGGTGAAGATGAATAAAAATGCAATTAGAAAAGTAAAATTTGTTCTGATTATAATCTACTTTATAGAATGCAATTATTTCGTACCCTCACAGATATCATATAATTATCTGCGTACACTCTGTTTCAGACTAACCTTAATACAAAGGGCTAAATAAGGTGAATACAAATAAATAAAATAAATAAATAAAAGTAGACATAGTAATTTGTTCATAACAATGATATATAAGTATATAGTAGATCAAAGTGTGTTAGCAGAATAAAAAGTGACAGGATAATTTTTTTTTGGAGCGGTACCAATATTAAAAATTAATAAGAGTATGCATCAAATCTAATTGTATACAGTACACATCCTAACCAATCAAATCAATTTTTTTCTTCTGGTCATAAAATTATTGACGCTTACGTGAAATAAAATTTTTTACCGAATAGTTTAAATATTATTTAAAGACTATCCTGTTTAAAAGTATCCAGAAAATGAGCTAATTTTTAACTAAGCTCACTTTAATTAAATTTTTTATTTTGGTTTTCTTCTCTGACTCCACTGCAATCTCGAATTTCCCTTGGTTGCCATTTTTAAATTGCGACAATCTAATAACCTCACACATGT
Source organism: Teleopsis dalmanni (assembly GCF_002237135.1). NCBI lineage: Eukaryota > Metazoa > Arthropoda > Insecta > Diptera > Diopsidae > Teleopsis > Teleopsis dalmanni. Next base: position 156,624,507 of record NC_051847.1, on the reverse strand, counting down.
GGCAGTTTGCACGCTCTTACGCTTTGACTAATTCATACTAAATTAACTGCAATTGCAACTGCACCATAAGCCACCATCATCCCGCATTTTTATCCTTTCGCCAAGTGTGCACAACACGAGATCATCATTACGGACGGAACGAAGCGAAATGCTAAGTATGATGAGACATAATGTAATTGTTGGAACATTTGGAGTGCACAGAGAAATGCTTTCTTTTGCATTCCTGCACGCTTAACTGCACTGCAAAGCTGAGAATAGCTGCAAATTGGGGAAAGCATGATTAAAACTTGGTAAATAACGTGGAGTTAATGACTAAATATGGTCATGTGGACTCTTTTAACAATTTCGTCCAATTTTTTTTAAATTTTTAAATAATTAAGTAAGTGAATATGTAGTAGAAAATACACTTTCATTATTATTAAATTATACAATTAAATTGTTAAAAATTTTTATTTAGATTGGTCAAGGTTTCTAATTTTGAATTAGTTTTATTGCGGTCCAATATCAGTAAAGAGATTCAAAGGTGCTTTAAAATTATTTGTGTTAAACTTAAATGCAATAATAGAAAAATAATATAAGGTAATATAAGTTTTACACAATTATAGAAAATTTGAAAAAAGAGTATAAATTAAACGACAGAACTCTCTATAAGAAGTGATTTCTTTTAAACTATGCTTACTGAGAGTTGAAAGCATAGTTTTCTTGCTTTTCTATGCTTTCTGAAATTGTGAAAAAACGATAGCAATAAAAATGAAACCAAAATAGCACGAATTACACTTCGAATTGCTACGTCATCCACCGTATAGTCCAGATCTGACCTCCAGCGACTACTAGCTATTCGCTGATCTCAAAAAAATGTTCGCCGGTAAGAAATTCATCACAAATGAAGAAGCATTTATTGAAACTGAATCCTATTTTGAGATAAAAGACAAATCCTTCTATAAGCACGGCATGAAGAAGTTAGAGAAGTGTCGGAATGATTGTACATATTGCCATTGAAGGATATTATATTGACGAGTAAAATCGATTTTGGGCAGATAAAATTTGTTTTTTTTAGTTAGTCACATTCACAATCACTTATTGAGTGACGTGTTATACTCATAAATTTCAAGCATTTCGGGTCAATGTATTCCAATGTAAGGTATGGATATATTAAATAGTGCTTATTGATTATTGAAATTAATAATTATTTTTTTAAATATTTTATTTCAATAATTTTTTTTATTTAATTGTAAATTTAAATAATTTTGGAGTTCACGAAAAACTTCTACCATTTGGATCAAATTAACTTGAATAGAATTTCCTTTAATTTCTTTTCTCAAAATAAATCTTATATTCATACAAAAAAATAATATAAAAGATAACTATTATATGCGAAGGTATATACTCGATTAAAGTACTGGTAAGTGAAATTTCCAGTCGTAAATAAACATATAAAGGTATGTTATAATTTTTTCAAGTCATCAAATTTATTTATAAACACTTTTTGGTGGATCTGCGTTACGAATTGCTCAGTGGTTTTAATTGACTCCAAATAGGTACTCAGATCTGCAACTTTGCTTTCAGAAAACTTCAGAAAAAACCAGAGTGCATAATAGACATTGTAAATGATGAACTTGTAAGTTTTTTAATGATAATTGTTGGGTATATAATTTGATTAGAACAGTAACTCTGGTAAAAAATAACTGTCGTATAAAATCCATAAATTATTCTTCTACAGTTTTTGCTGTTCTAACATCTTTCTAATTAAGTTCTTGAAATCATTAACTCAGAAACAAATTCATTGCACCCACAAGCAAATAAATCTGTGAAAATAAAATGATCCATTTCGATTTGATGAAGTTTATCGGATTCAGTTAGTATTAGTAAATTGGTATTCAGTTAGTATTCTATAATAAGTTTTATTTATTATAAATAATAGAACCATTTATAAAATAATTCTATTCTGAAAGTAGTCTTAGTCTTATATTGTAGTTTTCCACAGATTGTATTCTTAATTACTAGTTCCACATGAAAATTAGTCATCTGTGAGCCTACATTTGTGACTCAGAGATTATGTAAAAATTTATTTGGAGTACAATCCTCAATTCTGAAAGTTTTTTGTTTGTATGTTAAATCCAATTTATATTCCATATGGTTTTCGCAAAAACTCATCTGTAGAGTTTTAAAAATTGTAGTTGTTTATTATCTCTGAATACAATCAGCAGATTATGCTCTTTCCAGAAAGTAATTTATGTTTTAATATTGTTTTTTTTTCTGGTGACACTGTAGTGGCCGTGTTTTTCCATTCACTAAATTATTGCCATATGTACATTATTGTAGTCACAAGATGTAGTATGATTTTTACAGCTTCAAATAATTTAATATTTCGTATTATAAATTTAAATTTAGATTTATTTTCGCAGCGATAATTTATATTATTTAAAAAACTTAGTGCCTAATAAATTAAAAAATTTTTCAACTTCGTATGAGTAAATCAAGTATGTGCTGCATTCATTGAAATAAGCCTTTGGCACTAATTATGCACAATGTAGACATAACACTGTTTTTATTGCCAATATTATATACTTCTAGATTTGTTTCAGACATTTTGGATACGCCCTAGCATTATGTCACAACAACGATGGCAGTAATCCCAATTTGCACACTCAAATTATATCACATGAAATGAGAAATAAGAGGAAAAACGTCCACAACTGCCAGAAGCATGAAAAGTTAAATAGAAGATACACGATGAACGATGATAGGAATTAGCAATGGGTAAGCGATGGGTTAGCAAATGGTCTGACATTTGCATGCAAGTTACAACACAACGAGCCGAAGCCAGAGCAAGAGGAAGGAAGTTAAGCCAGAGCACGGGCATATGCACAACAGCATGCATATATGCACTGTATGGTTTATATATTTCATTCGTTTCCTTACTTCTTGCCGTGAATGACCCAAACAATCTAATGTGTACATAACTCTTACAAAAGAAAGTGGAAAATGTAAAAAGGATGAGCCATCAGGTCATAAAGTCAACCGAATCATAGTAAATTGCCTGAAAAAAAACTATTCAAAAAACATTGCTGCAACGTCTCTGGTATCAATAGCAGCTTGCAGTCCACAAATGTGCATTCATGGTTGCATTAACCAAGGAATTTGCGCTTCGCAAGTGTAAATCAAATTTCAACGCACGGTGACTGTGTCTTCAGCCATAAGTAAATGGCTAAAATGGGTGAAATACTGGAAAATAAAAAAAGTTACATCGTCGTTATCGCTTACAGCGTATATCGTTACACCGGGTATTGATGAAACTACACCCATGCGGCGTACTTATATGCAGTTATATGCGTGGAACACAGCACGAAGCACGCAGAGCCGTGCACATAACATGCAGTACGCACTTACAAGCTTTCATTATCCCCGCATAGATTTTCTGCATTAGTGGGCATTAACTAACACACACTCGTAAATACTATAGAACAATGCAGAATTTCAATGTTTACACTACCAGTGGATTAATTTGAGACAGATGTTCTTAGGGACATACAGTATATTTATGTTTAATATAAAAATCTGGTACTACCAATAACCTAATAACTAATAGTTATTTTACGTGATTTACTCAATTAATTTTCTCTATCTAATTTTACATAAAATCAGGATACTAAATATATGAAAAAAATATCAGCTTAAAGCTTGATTGAGCATTGAAGTAAGATCTAGTGACTGTATTTATAAGATAGATTCTTATTCAATAATTATGAAATGTACTATAACACTGTGAAAAAAAAATTTGATTAAATTATTTACAATTTTTAAAATCTTTTCTTAACCTCATATAATAATAAAATACATATATGCCATCTTTCTCAATTCTAAAATCAACTGTTAAAGTCGGTTTTCAAAATCGCCTAAAGTTAGAGAATATTCAGCAGCTATATGATGTTATATCAGACGAATACTTGGGTTCTAGAACAAAATGAGTTGAATTTTTGGCAAAATTGACTCGAATCAGTTTATCGAGAATCAAGACTTAATGTAGCGCGGTTTGGTAAATTATTGGTAGTGATTAAACATACCTTTTTAAAAATAGGTATGCATTAGGAAGAGAAGTCATTTTTGGAAATGATATGCGGCAACATTAGCAACTTATGTACTCACATTATTTGGTTTTCTGCCAGTTTTATCTTTTTTGGAAAAATACGTTCTCTGTTTAATTCTTTCTATAGAGCTTAAATACTCTAAAGAAGCTAATATTAACTTTCCGAAAAACATCTGCCTGTTGATGTAAAATATTCATTCGACATTCTTCTAGACTGTAAAAATGTTCTATTAAAATATGGGATTATTTTAATTAAAATAATAAGGTTTTTTCAAAAATCTTTTCGTCCAGTAGCCAGTAGCACGGATGTTAACGCCAACGATATTAATATCGTCGGTATATGCAAGCAGCATCACAGTTTTGTAGAATATTGTGTCAGTGCAGTTAAAATTTTCTGCTCGGATTATCGCTTCCAATATTAAGTGAATCTAGTGAAACGACAAGGAGACACCCTGCCTAAAACTTCGTTCAATACGGGGTTTAAACGGCTTGGAGAGGTTATTCCAAATTCTAATGAAGCGTAATTTTCAACGTCATTTTACATAGCTGTAAAAGTTTTGCTGAAATACCAACTTTAGACATAACGGCATAAAGAGTGCTTCTAGTCGTAGTGTCAAAAGCGCTTTTGAAGTCGACAAATAGGTGTTATGTGGATTTGGTTTTCTTGCGTCTTCTCCAGAATTGTTGGTTCGTATACTACATCACGTTAAATGGTTTGTGGATTTACGGAGAACTATATTTATTGTTTAAACAATTAATATATTTAGTTCTACCAAATACTAGACATAGTTTTACTAGATATGTAGGATAAAGTTTTCACACATTGTGTGCAAAAACACAAACGACATCGGTTATTAGAGTACATAAAAACGTGTGCAGGATGGGTAGTATCCAAAAAAAACAATTTAGTAACTGCTGTCAATAATATGCATAAAAAGTGATAGTTCATTGAATTACATTTAATACAATCTTAAACATTTATCTTCAAAAATAATAAATTATTTACTGCACTACTGATCCAAATCATCTCTAAATATAAGCTCATATGTACTTTGATTTAACATTCAAAGTAATAACCGGGTAAAACAACTATGGGAGATGTGCGAAACAAACCAGCTTACAAATTTTCATAAAATATGAATAAAATGATGCATAAAAATATAATTTCAATTGCTGAATAACAACACCAAAAATGGATCAAGTAAAACAGCAAAGACGAACAAAAAGCTATTTCACAAAAACAATACAAAAATGTGCAAATGTACTAGTAGTATTTAAAATGGGCAAAACCATTAGCAAGGATGTATGAACGACAAAACAGTACAAAATGCTAGCCAAAGTGCTAGCTAATAGTACCACGGCGTACAAAAATTCCGCTACACTTAAAAATTTCTGAAGAAAATCTCCGTATAAACATATGGAGGTTAAAACCTCCATAAGTAAATAAACCGATACTACTATATTTTTTAATATACATGTGAAAATCTGTGTGAATACCATAAGTTTTACAGTTTCTGTTATATAAAATCGATTTGTTGGAAAAGTGGTTATGAATCACGTTTCATGACAGCAAATCATCAGCGGATAAAAAACATATATTTATCATAAGCACTCTTACATCTTATCACTTATTTGTACTTCTTGCTTCTTCCGTTTTAAATCGCAAACAAGCCTATGAAAAGGACATTGAAGTATTGCCTCTTTAAGCGATTACTGTGACTGGTGTCCAAGTGCTGATGACTATTAGTGTAAGTGCATGTCACTGTTAAAATAAGCTGATAAATGTGAGCATACACGTGAGTGTGCTTATGCTGTGCCTACGCCTGCGAACGCAATTCATGTGTTGCTTATAAGTCGTTAACGTTATTTGCCGACACAAACGATTGCATGTGTCACCGTAAAACGAAATGCCCGAAATTATGCACTTATTTTTGGCCAAGAAAGCACACAGATACACACACTCTCACATAGACACACCCATAAGTAAGACTTAGCCATCAAAGGGCCGCACATAAGCGGGCTTATGTCCGCAAGTGCGTTGTCCTGCCAGCATTTGTGCCTGTAGCCTCTGCAGTAGTGAAATCGCACGCTTAGTATTTCGCTTTGTCCTACACGTCCTTAATTAAAGTGTCTGCATGCGTTCGTTGCTTGTCAACTGCTTTGGCTATCAGTTCGCCTGCCATGTTCATCGCTGCCAGATTTAACTATCGCTTCGAGCTTAACTATTTTTGTGCCTTCTTCCCTGCTTTCTATTAGAAGGAGTTACTAAACCGCAAACATAGATTTTAACGAGCACAACATTTGTCGGTTCACATGTTGTGGTGCGGTATTGTGCAGACGTTGTACATCTGTAGTACACATCGAGGCACTGTAGTACACATATGCCTATCGTACCATCACATGCAGAGCAACCGTTGTACCGTTGTATCTGTTGTATCTGGGCTTGTATCTGCATGACAACCAAAACAAGATTCATGCTCGCTCTTAGCTGCTTATGAATAAAGATGCGCGATTGTGGTTTTTTCCGATTTCGCAATTTCATGCATAGAAAAGTCGCCATGGAAACTTATTTTCATAAATTGTTGATTTAATTCTGCTATGTTTGTTTAATGCTCGAAAGCTTAGGAACGTCAGATGAGAGTAAATTTGTAATTAAGTGCGTCTTTGGAATGTGCTTATTAACGCCGCTGTTATTGTAATTATAACGCACATAGCCGAAATTATAATCAAAATAAAATTTGATGGCACATTTTCTAATGCATAAATATGCATTATTCTCTTTCAATGCCGTAAGTTTTCAATAAAAATTTCCATTAACTCCTCAAAAAGTGGAACATAAAAGGGATTATTTAAATCATTGTGGAAATTTATTAATAATGACACATTATATAGGCTAGGCAAATACTCGTTACTCGTTACTCATCAAACTAGCGATGGAGGTGAAATTGCGTTAATGTCATAATAAAAATAATCCTTTGTGGTGCTAACAACGAAATTTTAAATAAAATATAGTGTATATATAGTGTATGAATTAATTAGAGATATTTAAAAATATTTAATTAACATGAATGGGTTTTACTTGTACACGTGACATCATTAAAAAAGACCAATTAAAATTCTCTTAATTAATTCTTTTCATCGCATGAAATAGTGAACTGGAACTCTATTATGCAGAGCTAATAATTTTAGTGGAAACAAAAGTGATTTTGAACACGACAAAATTTACTAGAATTAATATCAGTGGAGGATAAAACTTCAAATTTAATTAAAGTAATAACTAACTAGCTTAATAAAAGGAAGTTAATTTCACTAATCAATTAATTTCACAATGTATTTAATTAATATAATATATGTATAAACATTCATATTAATATTTTATCAGATTGAAATGTGGAACTACTAGTTGCAGAAATTAATTTAAAACGAAACATAAAAATAATTATATTATTATATTATATATAATTAATTATATTATATTTTTGTGCATATAAGTTGAGCAACTTAAAATTTATTATGGTCTCAATTATTTGAATTTGATATTCTTAGGTTTGGTAAAGTCATAACGCAGCTTTTGTGCTCATTGAATATCAATCCGATAAACCAATTATCCTGAAATCGCTAATAAACCACAAAACTATTCTTAAACTACGCTATATAGCCCTTCTTTAAAAGTCATATTAAGGAAACTCAAGGTGCTCAACATTAAAATTATTAAAATCATATGTTATTATACAGATTAAGCACACCTAATTAACCATCCAAAGTTCCTCAAGTCTTATCAACAATTGTAAAAGCCAGTAAAGCGAAATTTTAGGTGAGCATTATAGAACTGCTCTTAATTGCATGCCCGTATTTAATAAAACTCCTATCGGACTTCTTTAGGTGATTCCTATTAAGTGTTTTGGTTCTAAATAGGAGCGCTTGAAAGATGCTTCATGTCTTTTATGGGTCTTTTAGTTAAATGGGTAGTTATACATGCATTTGTAATGGCTTTTAATACACTGTTCCACAAGAACGTGGAATTTTAATTCGAAATAAGCCATAGTGTTAGTTGACTATGTAAGGCGCTTACTTATTTAGGAATTTGAGCATTTCTGGCTTTGTCAAAGGTTCAAGGTAGTTTTTTAACCTTTAAAGTGTTGTACGGGAACAGAATGGACCAATACTCCTAAATGGATCTAGGTGTGTGCCGGTTTATTCTAAATAAATGTTATTCAGTAGATAATTGCATGGTAATATTAACGGAGAATTGTTTCCGGCCCATAAGCATAGTCACAGCAGTATCTAAGAAACTGTTCTATAACCATTTTAAATCATATCTCATAGATAGTGACTTTTGCACTGGCCCCATAGACAGTATTTAGACTAAATAGACACTTAACTATGCTATTGAATTTTGAGCATGCTTGTCATGTATGATATTTCAATCCTTAGTCGCAATATTGGTATGACTTCATTATAATTCAAGTGTTTTTGTTGCTGTTACTTTTACTGGTTCAGAATTTCGCATCTCAATAAAATAAAAATATTTATTCCTAATCGAATTTGAGTAAAGGCATTTCTTGTTTCAAACCAAAAGTTTTTCTCTGATACATTTATAGTTTAAAAACAGGAAATTTTGGTCTCAATATGACAATCCTGATCGCACTAGATTGCAGCACAAAAAATCAATCATGATCGCAGTGATTCGCTCCGTTGGAAGCTAAAACCCCATTCATTTCTAGGGTTGTCAATTCAATAACAAAGGCTTTAAAGGCATTATATGTATATATGTAGATGTTCAACAAACAATTAAAACTTTTCTCTTTGGAAATTCTTCTCGAGCAATATGCTTTAGAATTATTTCAGAAAATGAAAAGCTCAGAAAGATAATTTCTATATCTGTATATCTTTACAAAACTTCTTATCAAATTTGTTTGAAACAAATGTCATCTTTATTTTTAAAAAAAATTGAATTTAAATATTGTTTTAGAAAGTTGTTTACAAATCTTTAGAGAAACTTTAGATCTAGTTTATATATATATTTTGGTGAGCTACATTAACGTAAGTAGTTCTTTTCAATCCACAAGTACACGGTATTTGCTAAATTAATCAATTGTCCTTTTCTGACAAAACAGAATCATTTTAATATGTGAATTTAAATGACGTTTGGTTTCCTAGGAGAAAAATTGATTCAAATAGCTTCAACGTAATAATAATTGTAACAATTAAAAAATATTCATTGTCTTATTATAACTCTAAACAGATAACTAATCCAATTTTTGAGATATATGTTACCACCATCATTATCTTAATGAATATCTGCCTTTTATGGAGTAAATACATGAAGCTTTACTAAGTGACGACTTTTTCATGTCATACCGCTAAAAACTTCTTCTAATCAAGTTATTAAAATAGTTCTGTCTAGTCACCAATAATCAACTGAATTCAAGAAAATCCCTAAAATCGTTCTACTAAATATTTTAGAAAACTTGATTTCTTGATTCCTTACAAATTTTGATCACATCTTCATTAAAAATATTAATAAAAATTAAGTGAAAAATTGTTTGAATTATTTTCTCATTTATTTTTTTTACTTCGATCAGTAAACAGCAAAATTCAAATTCTTTGCCCGGAAGATTTGAAATATATTTCGATATTTTTTTTAACTCATTTGATCAATATGGGTGGCAATTTTTTCGGATTTCTAAAAGAGTTTCGAAGCTACAACAAGGATTTGACACCTGTAGAAAGTGCGAAACAGGCAGGTTCCGTATGGCGTCAAATGTCAGACCATCAAAAATTACAATATACTTTTGAAAAAAGGGTCAGGAAAGTTCAGAAATGCAGTCGATGTGGTCAAAAGATAAAAAAGAAGCGACGCGGACCAAAACAGAAGCGCAAAATTTCTGCAACAAAAAAAATTGACTATATTCCGAAGAGCAAAGCGACCAAAAATCGGCAGAAACGCCGTCAAAATTTCTATTAATAATATTTTATGGAGGACTGGCTAAACGTGAGTACAACTTAAATTCTTTATTGATCTTCAGTGTTGATATATATTATAAAACAAATACATTCTCCAGAAATTGGTGGCATTAAAAAACTAAAATTTCCAGTCCGTGACGCTAGCCACAAATTATTTGGCGTCTTATTGTGAAATCGTACTTTCAGTACGTAAAAGTAATGTGAGTATAAGATAGTTCAAGCAAATTTTTATTGTGACATGCTTGACAAAAAAATTTATTTTTTGACAGTTGCTGAATTTTTATTTTCTGTGCTAACAAAAAAAAATCTAATCCATTGTGTATTGTGAAAAATTCATTCACATTTGCCTCTGCCTGTATCCGATAACATTCTGTCCACTCCCGTCCAAGCCGAAAATCCTCCATTTATGGTAAAAGGTAATTATTATTATAAATTAAATAAAAAGTTTATTTATAATTCATAAGAATTCATTCTAAAATATAGTTTATTCTTTCTTGCAGATGGTCCTATAGATTCTACATATGTGTTACTTTGACTTACACCCGAAGAGTTTATTTTATTAAATTATAGAAGGTATTATTGATATTATATTGGTAGTGTTTCGACCGAATAAAAGAAGAAATAATTTGTTTTTCAGATACCCAACGAAAGAAATTCTAATTGCATTATGTATAATATACAATATATTGTGAATATTGTCCACCGTTTTAAGTGAAAAAAGTATGTTTACCGATAAGTGTATTTCATAAATTATTTGTTCAAATTCACAGTTAAATTAAGTTTGAATTAATTAAATAAATTTATTTTTAGTTCCACAAAAAAAAAATGAAGGTTAATTTGATTCAAATCATTGTAAAATAAACAATGATGCCCCCACAAATAAAAACAATTAAATTCTACTAATGAAGGTAATTTATAATATATAACATAAGCAGATTAAGAAGCAGTAAATAGGCATTAACTTATATAGATCCTTCTAATATTTTAGTATGCATATAGTATACATATAAGTACATGAAAAATATCATACTGAAAAATTTAAAACTAAATTTATATGGTGAGTAAATGATTAGATTTGTAAAATATTATATTTACATATTATATAAATTATTCTTAATTAAATATTTTTTATATGAAGTATAGAAACAAAATTTAGAAAGAAAACGAAAATTGGAGCTTACAAAACAATTTACAGTAAACAAACTCAAAAATTTTGAGTAAATGTATTTATTAAATTCTTTATTTATATGAAATTTTCCCGAAAAAAAATATTTAAAAAAATAAAAATTAAAAAAAAAGAAATTGAATAAAAAAATAGACAAAAAAAAATTGAAATAAAAATAAAAAACTAACAAAAAAACGAAGATATTTAAATTCATTTTATTTTTATTAAAGAAGAATAAATTAATAATTACCGACTGTAGCACAATTAAGTGGGAACCAGAAACTATCTGTTAGAGGTAATCAGAGGAGTAAAGACAATTTGGAGGCCTGGCTAAGACAATGTGTTTACTAATCGATTTTGCGGCGGAGTAGCGGCACTGAGCATTTTTTACCATAAACCTTAATATAAAAGACACATTTTTAGCAGATCATTTTGGGACCATCAACTTCTTCTTGAGAACTTGTTTGAGAATAGGTTATAAGTTTAGATAGATGGAAATCAAACGAAACTAATGCATATGCTTATATTGATTGAATATAATGTTTAATACATTAAGAGATTAAGAAACTAGAGATCATGGCGTTTATTTTGGTTTTTTATAGCTGTTCATTCAAAATAGTGTACTCCAGAGTCAACACAACATTGACAAATTTCAAAAAATTTTTCAATAATTTTAAGGATTTGTTTTCGGTAAGTTGGTCAAAGCCTTTTGAGTAACTGGGACATGGTATCAAAAAGATGTCATTTCTTCAAGTCTCTACAGAGAGTGAAATCCTACATTATCATATATGTGACTTACATTGGAATAGTTCATGTATTAAGCTTAGAATATTATGATGAGGACCATTGAGTATACTAAATATATTAAAATAGTATTTTATATTAAAATTATTTTTCAAAATTTAAAAAAAAAGAACAGGTAAAGGTTAAATAAAATTTCCATAGCTCTTCCGTTACTTGTATTTAAATTAAATTAAATTGTCTTCCCAAAAAATAAGACATATAAAATTATTCCTGTGAATCCAAAGAAGAAAAAAATCGTTGAACACAGCTCCATATCTGGCCTCATTGATGATGACAATTGCAGTTTTTGCGTTTTAAAAAAATAATTTACTATAAGATCACTCCTTAACAAAGAGCGTCACCCACCGAATGATTTTTCTTATACCAAATGCAATAATTTCGCTAATTGATAAAACTATTGATATATAAGTAGGTCTAATCGAAGCTCATAAGAAGCTCAATCTATTTATCTCCACTTGCCCTCTGTCTCTGAGCATCTTTCGTTTTTTTATCTACTTATATTTTAAGCTCTATGTCTTTCCGCTTTTCCTACTTTTTCCAACACTCGCTTTTTATTAATCCGTCTATATTCTTATATATTGTATGCATATTACTTTACCACTGCTATTTTGATTTAGTAGTGGAGTTGTCTGTCTTCTCTCTGATCGTTGTATAGCTAATCAGTCAGAGATACTCTTAAACGAAGAAGTTGCTGGTTAGTTAAGCAGACACGTTAGACTGAAAACAACAAATGCATACTTGATGATGTTAAGATCAATGGATCCTCGTGATTGCTGGGCAACAGAAAATGATTTTAGCACTATTTCAGGCTCCATCTAAAATAAAGAACGAAATTAAATAAATTGTAATGCCAAGATCTACCCACATGAAATACTAAGTTCTCTCTAGGCAAGTTAAACTGAAGACAATGCCATTCAAACGACGAATTCGTCATAAGCAAACAAATATACTTATCTGAGTTCTACAATAATGTGGTCAAAACTAGTTGGGATAAAATGAAGAGACTTAGCTTATCGAGAGAGACATGCTCTTAAGTTAAGAATTCCCTCTCATTAATATTATAGAAGTTATAAGGAAGAGCTAGAGGAAAAAAGAGTAGATAGATTTTTTGAGCAACCTAGCTTCAACCAGAAGTACAGGGAATTTCTTAGAATATCGGTGTAGTTTCGTACTTAACTAACAGTTAAGGTTCTGCGTTCAGTTTTAGTATCAGAATGAACCAAGGATCTCAGCGAATCAGTCAGACTAACTGGGATAGTAACTTAACTTAACTTAATCATAGGAAAGATTTTTGAAAACAGCGAAACCTCTTCTGGTCTTGATCAAAATAATCTTTAAGATGAATTTGTACGCATAATCAAACTGCAATGAGACACTTAAAGTACGGAAATAAATATAAATATTCTAGTTTTTCGTTTTCAAGAAAAAGAAAACAAAAGTTTAAAATGTATAGAAGAATTCTAAATTAATGAATTGTGTAAATAATGTGTGTTATGATACAATATAAAATTAAAGTATTATTCTTATATTCCCTAAATTCTTTAAAATTATATTTTCTGTTGATGAAAATAAACTGCATGAGAGAACTTCTCCGCCAACATTTTCCCCACCTATAAAACTGAGAACGATATAACTAAAGAAATTGTTGGAAAGTGGGACTTTTCGTTTTGCTCTTCTGATATTCTTTTTTAGTTTAGTCAGTAAAACGGTGTTTACAATTTTTGGTTTGTTATATGTATTTTTGAAATATATTTCATACACATTCCTTGAGAACTTTTAGCAGTATTATCGTCCTACCGTCAACTTTAATATAACAATTTTTTGGTAACTTAACCGTTTTTGGTGAAATTCTTAATCCATCACTTCTGGCATATTTAACTACAAACATAAGGAAGTTTATGTGTAAAATTAAATATATCCATATATGAAATTAATATAACCAGTCCATCATCTTTTCAACATTTTCGAATTTCATAATAAATTTACTACTTATAATTGTTATTTTATTTAATATGTAATTAAGAATTAAAATCCATTAAATTTAATTTCGGGATTTCTATTAATTCAACAGGATTATACACTAATTTCTATATTCAATATAAATTTTTTCTAATAATTTCAATTAATTTCGTACCGTCAACGGATTATTTGAAATAATCCCAGTGCAATTATAAATTTTAAATTACCTGTAATTTAATAAGTGCTATTTAGGTTTTCCATTGATAATGAGTACTTCAACCATAACCTCATTTGCTGTATATTAGATGCGAGACTATTATTGCATCTCATTTTAACCTAATTTTGCCAATTCATGATTGTATACAAAATTATTTTGAAATATTTTCCCCAACATACCACATTTCTTTTTCAAACATATCATCATTTCAGACACATATATACTCATATATATATATGTATTTCTTTTATATATTTAAGGAACTTACACAGCATAACTCAGACGATTTTTTCTTTAGTTTCGCTTTCAAACCACTTAATTCATCAGCATATACTGCTTTACTGTGAAGCGTTCTTGCATGGAGCTGAAGGCCTTTCATCACGCAACGGGTTAATGGCATAAAAGCGGTGTTGGCAAGTCTGTAGGGTTCCGGGATCAAAGTTGGTAATGTTAATATCTTACTGACTTTTTTGCGTGACTTATGGGCATGTTTAGCATTGCCTGCACCAACTATGCTTGTTGTTTTTATTGAATTTTTGGAATAGTAGTGCGTTTCATCAAAGTACATCTCGTACCGCCAACCGACTGCTGGTTGCAGTCAATGCAAGTGCATGCAAACTATTACGAAGGAAGAAAACATTATAGAGAAAAAGTACTGTATAGAAAACAATATCAAAGCTCCCATGGCTGTGTGGAAGTTGGTTTCAGTTTTGCTCTTATGCCAAAGTGGCTTTCATATTTGCACTTGAGGCGTTATTGGTAGTGTTACTGGCACAATCGCTGCAGAGCCATCTCGTTTCGCAGCGACTGCTACAAATTGATGCAACCAAACTTTTCTGTTCGAGTAAATTCATGTTGCATGCCTGAATAGGGAAAGACCATGCTGTGTGCATACACTCGTTAAGCATTTTTCGTCTCTCAATGTGATTTTCAACATATTCAGAAATATCTACAGCATCTACCACATCAGCAGCAATAGCCACAGCAACAGGAAACGCTGTCCATTCTGTACGTGTTGTTTCAGCGTGCAACTGTTCCTGTCGCTTCGTTGTTTGTTGTTGAAAATGTTGTTACGGCATAATTGTGCCTTGAAAAGGTTAAAGGGCGTAGACAACAATTCGTTTTTGTATCGTGGCTTAGGATACGTATACATGCTGCAAAAATAGTACTGGAAATGAATGGATTTAAAGGATAACAAAACAAAAGCAAATAAAACTTCCAGAATTTATTATACTACAAGCAAAAATCGGTTTGTGGGGTGTCAACCCTTTTCAATTTAAGTTATGCTTTTCTGGTTAGTTATGTTAAATAAGTTTAATCTTAAATTGGATGGCAAAACAATCTTAAGAATTTTTCATTAGTTTTAATAAATTTTATATTGTGTCATTTTTATAGACATACATGGTTTTATTAAATTTTTGAAAAGACACCAATAGGCCATTAAAATAGTTAGAACTGTTATAGTAACGGAAGTCCAACATTTTACCAGTGATATCAAGAGCACAAATACTAGTATAGATATGCGTACATTACATACAAATGCTAATTACTTTGTTCAATTAAAATGATGGAACAATGACAGTAGAAACCTTGGTAATTAGAAAATTGTCACAGGAGATGAGATAAAGCAATGCATAAAAGCTTGAGTATACAGCAAAGTCATGTATCATTTATGAGAAAATCCGTCGAAAAAAAGCCCAATTAAAGATGTTATCATCTTTGTAGAAGCCAATATTTCAAGCCTCCATATCTCGAAATTTAAGCTATATCGACACTGCGTAGTGTGTGAAAAATGTTGCTTAAAATTAGTGCCTTTATTTAAATCCATTGGTAGGTCGCAGCGCTCCAGTAATAAAATGCTGCCAGTGCTTAAACTAGATGACTTTATAGCCGTTTCATTGACCTCTTCTCTTCTTGTAGAGAAACGACAAAGGACAGTTGAGCAAATCGGACAATCTGTGCCTGCAGCATCCCTGAAATAAACTTAATTGGTAAATTTTAGGTACCATTCTTCTAGTTCTCTTACCAAGATCTTAAAAAGAACCTTACTTGGACCATTATTATCACTGTAAGCAGCAGTGGCATCATCTCTTCAGCTAACTATAGTTAGTACAACGTGTTCTTTATAAAATCTACATGAAGAAATCACTGAGTTCTATTTACTAGAGGTTCACATCCATTTCCAGTCAAGGAGCATCTTAGCAACGTGAGATTTGTCGTGGAGCATTTGATTTAACTGGACAATAATAAATATCATACAATATATAAGTTGTATAAGATGAATTTAGCAATAGCGATTTTTCAGGGAAATGTAACTCATAGTTCCATATATGAAACTAGAAGTCTTCACTCTTAAAGAACATATAAAATTTCTATTGATATATTTTCTTTAAATGCTTTAGAATAACTTGTTGCCGGGAACCATGGAAATAATACTCTTAATAATTACTTTAGACAACGTTATTGCTTTTGGAGTTTATTTAAAATCAGTATATTGTCAAAAGTTGGATTTCAAGTTGATAGTATCTAGTACATCTAAAACCTAAATACTTGTCACAGCCACTATATTTATGTAACGAATTTTGAGTACATTTATAAGTTTTTAAAATGTCCATAAGAATGTTTATAAATTAGTGAATTTTTTAAAGACATTCTGGTATTTATTACTTTATCAATTAATCACAATTTACTACCTAATATGAGAATAGGATCTGCTAAGCAGAAAATTTCATCAATCAACTTTTTTAATTTAATTATAACTAATTTACACAATTTTTTACGGAAAAATACTGATTGAAGTAAAAAATATTTCAAACACTCGCGATTGAATTAGAGCATCAACAAAACCCAACACGTGTCATTGGAATTAATCTGTTTCTGTATTTATTGGCATAAAATATTTGTAAATTTAACCAATAGATAAGCCGAAGCAGATTGATGACATAAAATTTGAGACTGGCACGGCATTGCAGGCAGTTAAAATATTTACAGCACTGCCAATTGCAAATTGGAATTCGGCTTGTTAAGGCATGGGTTGGTTTACCTTGCCTAACTCAAAATCTGGCTTTCACATGATACCTCCTGTTGCCCACATTAACAAATCTGCACGTAGTCTTCCCGTATAACCCATTTGAGACTACTGCCACAAATCAAATACGTACTTTATTGACATTTCAAGCAAAATCCGAAACGTGTTTATCTCTTCCCTAACAAGACCCAAATGAGTTAGAGCACAGCACGGTTGGAAAAAAAGGAACAATGGTAAAACGAACATTATGTAAACCAATTCGCATCGAAATGAAATAAAAAAGATATATGAAAATTAAAATTATTTTAAAGAAACGAAAAAATAGTTTGCTGTGGAAGGCAGACACACACAAATTATGCCGCCAACGGAGCTATAGTTCCTATCGGATGTGGCAAACAGGAAGTAATACGCGGCGTACCAAGCGCGCTTGTCGCCTAGGAGCCGCAGTGTGGAATACGTGGAACAACTGGCAAACACACTTCATTCAATTTATTAAAATTTTCTAATTTTACACGGAAACGTGACTTTTGTGTTGAATTAAAGTTCGTGTTATGGAACATTAGTGGCACCTTGTGCCATTACAAGTCCACAGCATCATAAAAATATCCTGCATCAATAAACAGTTTCATATTGTGCACTGCAAACTGAAATTCGAATTTTCCATTTTCTAGACTCCCACAGGACTGTCAGCTGGAGCGAGGCTGTTGACATTTTACAATTGCATAAAAACCGCAAAAGGATATAGTTTTAATCCCAAATTGTATTGTTTTATTGCACACAGGATATCCTTTATATAAAATTAATATTTTATGCCAATATTTGCACTCTTTTAGTATTAAAATTAATTTAATTAAAAACAAAAGCACATGAAACTCACGACTCCGACTCGCAATTATGTAAAAATTATTATACATTTTTTGTATGCAAAACAGGTCCTGCGAAATCCACTAATGCATTTTTTGCATTATGATTACTACGAAATTGAACACTGAAGCAATGCATATTAATTAAACTTAAAATGCAAAAATACAAGTGAACGAAATTTTTGCTATAAAATCGCTACATGCAGCAATTAGGACAATTGAATTTAAAGCTTAAATTAAGAAGAAATATTAGAAAAAATGGAAATTTGCTTGTAGTGAACCATAGTTGCTGTAGTCTATTTCATTCAGTAAGATTATTCACAATATTTCATACTAAAAAATAGCTGAAATCGGTTGATAATGAGTATAATGTAGTGTCACTGTTACTCTCTGTTTAGTGAAAATTACTGTATTAACATCATCATCAATAGTTATAATAATACATGCCATTCCTTAACCACTCCAGATACTTGCTTTTGCCAGATACTTTTTTTTACTTTTTTATTGCTACAGTCGTCTATTCATCATTTATTAATATCCATATTTCGATAACTGCTTGTCATATCCATCATTTATTAATCCCCCTATAATAAATTTGACTTTATTCATCAATATACTGTCTTTCAAAAGTGATGCATACTCTCTTACTTTTAAATTGTTAGATTGTTTTTGTGTAGAACGATTTCTCATCATGCTCAAAAGAGGCATCAGTTCTATAGGTCACTTCTTCATTAAAACCAGATTTTTTTCTGGGCCATCATTTTGATATTTGTATAAGCATAGTAGTTGCTTATGGTCAGCTCTGAAAAGAACTTTGTCTGGAGAAGTTCTAAGCATATTTCATTAAATTTATCAATCTTTTTTTCGCCTTGTGCTACTGGGTTTTATTTCAGTGAAGCACTCAATCGATCTAATAATGCCATGGAATACTCGCAATTAATAGTGTTGTCTTCCTCAAGATAGTTGTTTTGAATGTCGCAAATTACATGTATATAGATAATAATGTATCTTAGTGGGATATTACTTTTTCACCTGGTTATATGTGATGCACATCGTAGTCTGAATATTTTTACAACCGTAAGAATAAAAAAACCCCGTATGTATTTATGATTTGTGATTCATAAAACTATTTGTACTTTTTTAAAGTGGTATAACCGGAAATGTGGCAACAGGGGTTTTATGCAATGTATTATCTGTAGATAATATTTTCAATGGAGAAATCTATCATCGAAATAAACATTTTGAGTGTAAAATTCCAAATAAATTGGTTAAGTTCAAATCGGATAATTTAGGATTACTAATAGGAAAGTCTTATGATCACTTAAAAGGATTAGAAATTGAATAACCGGAAATGTGGCAACATGGGTTTTATGCAATATACTATCTGTAGATAATATTTTCAATAGAGAAATCAATCCTCTAATCCAATTTTCTTAAACCTCTGTTTTATTTTAGCACGGCTTACAAAACGGTATCTTGAATAGTTTCGTAAAGAGGGTTTTTTAATTTACTTTGAAAGTGCTGAACGGGAAAAGAGCTACTGACTTGTCGCTTATCTATGGTATTACTGTGACAATGGATGAAAAATTGACCGTTTCAAAGTAATGATGCTAATAGTTAGGTATGAGAAAAATTTTTGTTTACATATTTTCTATTTTAAGACCCATTTGTGCTACAACTAACTGATGACGACAAAGTTAGTTTTGAGATTTTCACATCCTTTTTATATACCCTTTATAACATCATCCTTTTTAATGACTTTATCTGCATATGTAGTTTTAGAAGATGCGAGTTCCTAAGCTCACTTGATGATAGGCATTTCTATTGATAGCAAGGTACATTCTATGCTGCTAACATATGCTGATGTATTGATATCTTATTTTTCAAAACATGTTCATCTCGTTTCATTAATAATGATATCGTATATGTGTATAGTACTAGGCACGGCGTGATTTATAGAAGACTGTTTCTTAAAATTTTTTTGCAGGATATTTAATTATTTTTTTATGGCTATGTGAATACTCGTCTGAGATCGTTTGTGAATACGTTTCCCACGAATTTATTAAGATTTAGTTAATCTTAAAATTTATATTTTTTCAATATTTTTATTTACTGATAACTATGCTTTTAGCGACCAAAAAATTTCTTTATTACTCGTATTCTTGTCCTTACTGAATTGATTAATCCACACAAACTGAAATGAATACGTTGAAAAATAAAAAAAATAGATGGTGTCAGGTTATAAATTCAATGATATTTAATTCATAATAACAACTCTACTAGGGGATACTATTAGGAATTCTTCATATAAACACACGAAATTTATTTCTGTAATTCATTTAGAAAGTATGTAGCATCTGCTCTATTGATATTGAAAAGTAATTGAAATTTTTAAGACTATAAAGACCTTAAACATCTGCAATAGTTAAGTATTGTTTTAAATAATATTTCAACAAATATCTAAACATCCCGTATAAAAGAGGATTAAGAAAATTGGTGTATTGGTAATGTAAATGAACATTTTGAGTGTACAATTCCAAATAAATTGGTTAAGTTCAAATCGGATAATTTACGATTACTAACAGGAAAGCCTTATGACTTCTTAAAAGGATTAGAAATTGAATCACAAGTTCTGAAGATATCTCAAAAGTTTCATATGTATCTCGGATCGTAGATCTTGACAGAATTTATTTCGTCTGCAAGATGTTTTGACTAATAAAAGAAATTATGCATGGGTGTATGGGTGTGAAATTTTAAAGGTAGTTAGAACAGGGTATTTAAAAAAAACGCATCTAAATGAAGACAAGGTACTAGCGGTATCGAATGATCGCAACAAAAATAATTGAGAGAATCTCATTTTTTGTCTTAAAATATATAATATAACTTTACGCTTTTAGTTTATAAGTAACAATAAGTAAACTTTATGTTATAAACCCCATTTTAATTACTTAAGCTAAGATACATTGGGACGAGTGTAAAATGTTTTATAAATAATCCTTCTCCAATTCGGCAAGAATGTAATAATATTTTTTATTTTGGTTGCATTAATGGCAGAAAGATCGATTGTTTTAAACAAGATATATTAAATTAGTGAAGGATTCCTAGGGAAGAGATTAAATTATTCTGTCACAGTTTATTTTATTTTTTTTAAACTCATTAAACTTAATTTGAACTGGTAAAGTCGTAGACCTCAGTTGATACTGTCCTTCCAAATATACCATGACGCCCTGTTGTATCTTCGCATTGTTTTTAGGAAACTATTATATTTAAAACACTTATTGGTATGCATAAAAAACGTATGAGTTTATTTTTTGAATTTGATATAATAATCTCTTTTTAACTTAACTTTGGACTTTAAGTTAATTTGACTTTTGACGAAGTTAATCATTATTCCGGCCATATTTTTCACGAAATTTTTTAATTATGTTCGCCAGATTTTTGTTAATTTTGAAAGCTCGTTAGTTTGAAAAAATAGTTTGTTCTGTCGTTTAACTTTGGATATTTATTTACCCTAAACTATCGGCTGCCAAATGGTTTCATTCAGAGGCGAGGCGTCGAATGGTTCAGAGTGTTCACTGAACACCTTAACAAAGCTTCCTTTTTAGATCTTTTTTTTATTAGGTAAATAATCTCGCTATTTTGCTACTTAACATTTTTTATAATAGCTTTTCCAAACATAACATAAAAACAAAACGTATAATGCAAACAAAAAAAACACATATACATATGTTAGTTACACCCAACATTACTTATAATTAATAAAAGAGAAAATACATTCATCTTAAAATATACTAAGGTTCAGAATAAAAACTGCACCGCGCTGCTTACAAAGCATGCAAATGAAATAACATTCACATTGAGACTATGTTCAACAAACAAATATAAAAATAAAAGAGAAAACAAAATAATAATAATTCTTAAATTAATGAGTGCAAGCGGTTCAATAAAAAAAGTGAACCTCCAATATTATGTAAAGTAACTACAAAAGAGAAAAGAAATGGCTGAGCGAAAATCGCTTTAAATTTGACTAGAGGTTCACTCGACCAAATTGAACCGCAAGTTCATACAAAGCGTGCAAATACAATCAAAGTCACGGTTACCGTTTCATATGGGCAAATGGGTCAATCAAAAAACTGAACCGCTCATAGTAAATGCAAAGTAAAAGAGTAAATGAACGCATGAGAGTTTCTTACTCTTATGAAGAGGTTGGAAATAAACCAAAAACAAAGTCACTATTACAATTTTATACTAGCAAATGGTAAAAGTAAAAAAAAATTAAAGAAATTTGAAGTGAAAAATAATATTTAGAAATGGATTAATGTGTGATTAAAGATTTGATTCAAATATCTTTTTTTAAACGATCTTCTCAAAAAAATTGATTCATAAAATGAATAGACCAACTCCAGATATGACGAATTTGGTACCTGATGTAAAAATGTCGACATCTGTTGTAAGTCGCCGTTTTCCTACAGCTATTTACCATAAAAACCAGTGAATCACAGGCTGCGAACATTTAAATAAATGGTTTTGTAAGTCTTGTATGCTATTTGCTTGTGGAAAGGACAAAACTCAGGAGTAGGGGGAATACGTTAAAGTTGGAATTCTGTTTTGATCAAATTGTAAACACCTTGACAAAAAGCAGACGCCTCGCTACTGGTTTCATTGATAGGGTTACCAAATTTTGAGTCAATTTCACCCTTTATACACCTATGAATAAAATAACTTTTATAATATATTACCAACAGAAATTATTGGTGATCTTATTATTAAATTATATATTTTCAGGAAATAATAATTTTAAAAATTCTTGTACGAAAGATCCTAATGATTGTATTTCTACACACGTAGTACCTATAAACTTATGGATATATATTCTTATTATTATATATATTATAAATTTGAATTAATTAATTTAAATTCAAATATAGCTGCTAATAACTTAGACCAAAATTGTTCAAGAACAGCATTCTGAATAATGCGCGATAAAAACTACCACAAAAAATTTTGTCAGACAAAAAAATAATAAAAAATTTTTATGATAATTGATTTTTATGTAATTAGTTTATGATTTATGATCATCTGAATGGTTCATAGCACTCGTAGAATTCAAAACTATCTTTAGCTATGTAATGTATATTAATTTTAGTGCAGCACTGAAGCATTACTGATGATTACTAACTCACTTTTATATTTTTAGACTCTGTCGTGATATAAAATCTAAACATGTTTCATAGACAGTTGTTTGTATTTTAATACAGTAAGTGATTGGCCTCAAAAGCTAGGTGAGGTTACCATTTGAAAAGCAGTGGTCCTATGTTTAAGCATATTGAAATTACAATGGATTATTAAAAATTATAAAATAAGTACTAAGCATGAAAGAAAATTATCACTGTATCACTAAATATCGCTGAGAATAATATTAAATGGTATTCAAAATTAATATTTTCTTTTGTCTTTTATATCTTTATCTTTTATCTTTATCTTTAAATTAGATAAATAATTGTTATATATTTTGGGTTTGGATTTGTATCTTTATTCAAACCATATAGGAATTGAACTCAGCTCGTAATGTAATACATATCTTTATATATATAATTCTTTTGTACGTGTGTTGACAGTGAACTCCTCTTAAACGGTTAAACCGATTTTGATGAAATATTTTGTGAGTGTTGAAGTGAATTCAAGTATGGTTTAGATTCACAATTTGGCCCACTGGATAATGTTTTTTTAATTATTATCCAGTTTTTTGGTGTCCATATACATTTCTATTAGACATTTAAAAGTTATTAATGTTTACTTTGATTTAATTTAAATGTTTAAAGTCTCTAAAATGAATTGTTCAACTATCCTGTTGAATTTTTGAATTCGCTGAATTTACCAGGAATGCCACCACATAACTTAAGATTAAAATTTGGCTCACCTATAATTATGCTGCGGAATTTAAATGCACCTAAGCTATACAACGCCATGAGATTAGTCATAAAAAAAATTATGGGCAGTATATATTTTGTTTTTTATTTTTTAAGTAATAGGCTATTGAAGCACCTCGACCTAAAAGATCTATTGTGCGCCTAAAGGCCCAACTAGGACAATTTTAGACTATTTATAAATCTTGTAATTGCTGTGGGCTTAATTTTACCTATTTGACTTGGGACTAATATCCCGCTTCCAAGGTAATCGAATCTACGTCTTGCAACCGCTGGGCAGTTGCATAGAACAAGTTCTGATGTTTCCTTCTCCTCATGACAGAGTCGACAGGAGTCACTTTCTACCATACCTATAATCTTCATGTGGTAATTAAGTCTACAGTGTCCTGTAAGAAGTTCAGTGTAGTTTTTAATATCGTTTCTGCTAAGGCCAAGGATAGCATCAACTTTGATGTGATCAGGATCAATGAATCTTTTTGACTGTCGCATCCCTGTTTGGGCTCTCCAGTGTTCAAGTAGATGTTGTTTCTCCCGTTCACATAATAAGCTATTTGTGAAGCTATTTGTTCTCCCCCCCCCCAGGGGGGAAAAGGAGTACATGCACCCTTCTTTGTTAGGGAGCCTGCTACTTCATTGCCCTCATGGGCAATATATACTTGATGCTCCAATTTTGAATGGCAAATTTGAAGGTGAAGCTTTTCTCGTGCCACGAATCCCAATGATTCCTTCAGACTCACCCATTCCATTCAGATGTCTGCAATTTCCAATTCGCTTGGCATTTGCCATGACTATTAATAAGTCACAAGGTCCAACAAAGTCGTTTTGTGGGATAGTTCTAGAAAATCAGGTCTTTTCACATGGCCAATTATATGTGGTGTGTTCTCGCGTTGGAAAATCGTCAAGTTTATTCATTTATACTCCTCAAGAATTGACTAAAAATATTGCTCTTCAACTCGCATTAAGATGAAATTAAACAAACATTATTGATTATTACGAATTGTTTTTAGAAAAATTGATGTTATTTCAAAATAAAGAATAACAAAATTATTACATTATTTGGCTTTCATTTCTTACTTTGTTTAATATCCTAATCGTTTAGTATATCAAGGAAGAACGTTCACACGCCTCCGCAAACAAACGCCATTGGAACTTTAATGTGTCCGACTTCAACAGACGGATGTGCTACTGAGCTCAGTCCATTCAAGCTCAAAATGGGCTTTTAAGTATTTAGTCACTTTTAAATATTGTTTATTGTCTACTCTGAATTGACAGATCGCAATATAAGAAAATAAAATATAAAAAAAAAAAAATAAAAAAAAAGAAAAGTATATCATGCAGGACAACATCTGTCGGGTCCGCTAGTATTTTATATAGATTTGATGCTCAAACAAATGATTGTTTTAATAATGATTTTAAGTTTGGGTGGTGCATTTGGACGAGTGCAGATCCATAGATAATTATAGAAGAATATTTGTATTAAGATTTTGATCAAGTTTTTACTAGAGTATATAGTTAATAGATGTAATTAATTAATCTATAACATAATTCTAACACCTTATGTTACAATATTGGATCATTTTGAGGTATTTTCTGATTAATTCTTGGCTCATAGTTGATAATGGCCAATTCATATAGAAACTCATAATGTTAACAAGTTCAGTGGCTGCTAAAACGCATTGCAAAATTCAGCATAACGTAAGACCACGATATATTGAAACGCCTTACTTGGCGGTTTCGCTTCTTTTTTGAATTACAGCTCAGTTGTACCTTCCACAAATATCGTAATATTACGGTCTTTACTTATAATAATACGGTCATTGCGTAATATATTTGCTTTGTGACAACTTTCTTGGGCCAAAATTTATAGAAAACTTTTTATAGTTTTATTAAGTATTCATTATTAACATAACATTATAAAACTAACAGTGTGGGTAATGTAATATTAAAGCTGAAGTTTTACAGAAATGCGATTTAACAGAAATATGTAAAATACGAAAACTTTTAAAAAAATAAACTTTTTAAAAATATAAACCAACAGTTTGAAACAGTTTGAATTGCCGTAAGCCAATAATGAAAATTTTAAAAACATTGTAGTATTTCAATATCCTTGAAAACATTCACAGAGTTAAACATTATATGCACTACTCAATGCAGAATTATTTTTTTCAAACACGATTTTATGTATTTATGAAAGTCCGAGTATATAATTAATTCAATTAATAAATTAATTATACTAAACTTAGTGAAAGAGATATAGAAGTAAAAACATTTTATGATGTTTCGGGTTGGTTTGTGTACAAAGAAACTTCCCATTGATAAAAGCTAAAGAGCTTTTTTTGTATTGTGTTATAACATAATCTGTGGTTTCAAATGTTATTAACAGCATGAATAAAATTGAATTTATGTTGTTCAGTTAAACTTGGGAGGACCTCAGCGATAGCACAATAGAGTTCATAGGTGTTGTAGTACATACCTATGATATGGTATCGTCTTCTATCACTACTAATAATAATAATATTTTTATATTTGAAAAGCTTTATCTATAAATTACTTTGACTTAATTGACTTTAAAATTTTTAGAAAAGTCAGTAATTTAGATGAAATCTACACATCTTTAGTTTTCAGTTTTGAAACAAAGTTCAAGAAATTTGATCCATTTTGCGAATTTGTTATCACTCCATTAAGGTAAAATAGATTCTAGACACGACGACAATAATTAAAACAGGTGTCGAGTGTTTTTAGTTACTCTAGACTTTTGAACTGACAGAAGTTCTATTATATTCTATATTTCAAAACATTATTTTTTTGGGATATCTGCTGAATTCGGGTCTCTCTGAATCATTGTGATTTTATATAGTGTATCAATATTTGGTAATTCAAAATTTGCACCATAAAAATCAATGTAATATTGATGACGCTGCGAAGGTAATATGATCTTATGGTCATCGCTAAATGTATTTCATGCATTGCATTTTAAAAATTGGAGCATTTGGGGATTTTAGTTCAAAGTTTTTGTAATCTTTCAGAATTACTTTTGTTTAATTTTCCAGTTTAGAGTTTCCAAACTTATTGCTATGATTTGAAATGTTGACTTGTATGGTTTAAATATTTAAAGTCAAGTTTATAAGAAACATAAATAGGAGATTACTTACATCCTCTAGTAATACTACTTCTTCCAATTTATTTCTCTATTTCTACAGGAATAAAACCGCTAAATGCGCAAATTTTTTCTTGGGGACAAATACTTGAATGTCCTTGACCTAATTTTATTGAAAATGTTACTTATGTTGAGTACTTGCCTGATTGTGGACTTTACGGATGGACTTTACTTATTACTGAGAAATCGCTTGAGTGTGTATTTTTATAATTCAATTTTAATAAACTGGCTATTGAAATATTCATATTAATATATGCCATTGTTGGGAGGTGATAATATCCATGTCAAAACCTCTTTTAGAGTTTGATTAATGTACTAAGCAATCAAAATAACTATTAATAAGTTAATACTACCAACAAATGAAAAATACGTTAGTGTGAACGTCAGAAAACTCACTACAAAGTCGAACTTTTAACTGCGTCTTGGACTGATATATCAGAACCTTTATTACTATTGTGAATAAAGATCATCCTGTCGCGGGACACCAACGAGACCAACGGAAAAGTAGTCGTCGGGTAATTCGCAACATAACAAGAGATCGAACGCTGTAATTCGCGATATTCATATTCGTTTACAAATATACTTTAATCTTTAATAATTTAACACATTATATAAAATAGTAAAAAAAATATAAGCGTTTTACTTTATACTAATATGCAGATCTAAAGTCAATTATTGCTTAGCCTGATGAAGTGATAAATAATAATCCAGTCAAGGCGTAAAGAGGGGTTTTAAAAATATCTCGAGTTAAGAAAGAGTAAATGTGCTCAAGTGCACTGGTTTAAACAGAAATAAATAAATAATTAACTTAATTAATATTAACAACACTTAATATAACACTTTGCGTTATATCCATCAATTCACTAATTAAAATTAGTCACTGATTCCCTTTAGATATTCTAAATATTGTGTGATATTTATACCAGTTATTGAAGACGAAGTCAATGAATCCGTTTTGATAATATAAATATCATGGAAACCAAGCCCATTTAGATATATAATATATACTTCTAAGGTAGATACGTGTAGTGGAAGGAATATCGATACGTCTTTACTTTAAGAAAAATGTTTTGATTCCATATTCTTCGTAATTATGAGTAAAATGATGATCATATTAGAACTAGCAGAGCATATTAATAAAGTGAAGTATCTGGTCAGTTCTAACGTTAGAAATATCGTTGAATGGATGAAAGAATAGAGCATCAAAAACTTAACACTGGACATGACTAAACCTGAATATTTATAGTCAGACAGTTTATAATAAAATCACCAACTGATTTGAAAAAAAATTCTAGACTAATAAAAATAAATTAATTTTACAGGATTCAATTCTGAATCTCTAATTGAATGCGATTTTTTTTCAGATAATTATATTTATTTTCTTATTTGTTTATTTATTTAATTTTTTTGTGAGAGAATGATTTAAAACTTTTGGAAACTTCACACCCTTTTGTTGATGGCATAATTTATTACACAAATTTTGTGAGATTTTTTTTTATGCGATGATGCAAAGAGGAGTAAATACAAAAAGTCGACAACATTACAGAATCCTAATGACCGACATTTATACAAAACTTATATAAAAGTAAAATACTCGTAGTAGATAAAAATAAAAATTGAAAGTAAAAAACTGTAGCACTAGATGTGTCATGATATTTGGGTAAAGGCAATGAAAATGACTGTAAAAATCGAAATTGCTGAAAACAACAACAGATACTAAACCCATTGTTGTCTGCCAGGACTAAGCACTGTAAGAAGTGGAAAAAATGTTTGTATCGAATGCTAAACCAAAATGAAACTGTCGCCATTACCAAATTTAACAAAATGGAAAATATAAACAAAATCATTTGTCAAAACATTCAAAACTGCTTTATAAACTCTTAACTGAAGCCATGCGTTCGGGTCCTGAATCATTGATAAAATTTGCGGAGCAACAACTGAGGCAGCGGAACACGACATGGAGAGTGGGTGTGGGTCGGGCTCAGAGATAACACAAAACGGATGTGGAATATGAAAATATAAATAAGGCCAAAATGGTGTATTGAATAGCAGTTAAGCGTTTACCACTTTTTAGCTGAGGTCAGTCAAATTGTATCGCCCGAAATGTCGTCCTCGCATGGTTGCGACGGAGTGCGTAACACTCACAAAGGACACAATGCCTGGCCTGATAAAGAACGACAAATATTTTGGTTAAAACGATTTCATTGCTTTTTGCTGGTAGTTTTCCTTTTTTGTGTTGTTGATTTTCTCGATATTTACTTACGAGTATTAACTCGTTCTGCTCTTCTCTTCTGTGTCTTTTGTGTCTTTTGTATCTTTGTTGTTGAAACCATTTGTCAAGCGATTTATTTCAATTATGGACGTTGATATTTTGTAATAATGTTGCTTCCCAATTTGTTACTTTCTGGTTTGTTTTGTAGATTGGGCGGCGTAAAAGATAATTTATAACTATTTTTATGGACTTTACGAGAGAATGGCGTAGTAACTTTTTAACAACAAAATCGTCCGCTTTGAACTTAAATTTAGATAAATTAAGAGAGATGATAACTAACAAAATTTACAAAGGGTAGTTTTTCGCTTAGCATTAATTTAAAACTTAAATGATTCTTACTTATGAGGAAAAGATATCGTTCTAAAGATACATTTTATAACATTAACAATGACACTTGATAAAATTCGAAAATAGTGAATTGCTTATTGCAAATGTTTAGGTTTTCTGTTTGATTGAAAGCATTCAATAGAGTTCTGACTGCCTTAATTTAATCAATATGTTGAATTCTTTTTTGTATTCCCAGTAGCAGGTTTTCTTAAGAGCCTGAAAAAGATGTTTCTTCAGTAATGACAGAAATTTTTGCCACCTAGTCATTTTTTCAGGTTAGGAAACTGAAAATAGTCTTAAGGCTTTGCTCGTTAGTGAGCGTTCACTAAGAGAAGACGACTGATTTAGTACTTCGTTGATCTGTGGTGTGTTGTGTTAGATTTATACTTTGCCTCGAACAGACACAAAATCTCCAACTACGATTACCAGTAAACAATACTTTGAAATATTGTGGTCAAGTGTGAGTAATCATAACACTAATCAGGTATTTTAAATTATAAAATGTGATGTACACACTCAGTTAAAGAGCACACAGATTCAATAACGCGACTCTCTATTTGTTGATCGGTTAGGACTATTATATATCATGGATTTTGTGATAAGAAAAAATTTGCAAAAACTCATTCGATATAGCAATCAAATATACTATCAAAATACTGAACTATTTAGACTAATAAAACAAAATAAGATTATTAGAAGGTATCTACATATTATAAAAGTTTCAAGGTTAAAATATGGAATCAATTTTTCGCTTTAAGGCGGATTGAGCCATGAGTGTCACAATTGAATTTAAAAATATTCTTATACTCTTTAGCAGTGCACCAAATAGATATACATACTCGTATGTATATATATATTATTATAATTATTGTTAATACTTTTGTCAGTGTAAGTTAACTGTTACAAGTCCAATTAGATCACTTAAGAAAATGTTAAACATAATGAAAGATATTTCACTGTACTTAGCTATAGATATGGGGCCATTAATACATTTCTCAGTTGAAGAATCTTGCATTGCTTAATACTAATAGAAAAATTGCTTCAACTACAGCTAATCAACCACTGCGGCTAGTGCTGATTAACAAAATTTACTTATCAATCTCTCTCTCCTAAAGCCATTTAAAAATCCTACGAGCAACTATTGCAAAAACTTATTTAAATAATAATGAATCACCTTTAAAAATGGAAAGTAAAAAACTTACAAAGGAGAGAAGCCATTTTTGTTGCATAGGAATAAATTCACTCACCATCCATGGAATCAAAATTAATCATTAATATATAATATCTAAAATTTCCAAAAAATAATAAAGGTAATGGTAAAATATTTTTATTAGTTCCATTATTGTATAACTCCATTTTGATTTCATGGAAAATAGACCTCCCTGAACTCTACTAACCAAAAGTTATGAGTATTTTATACAGCAAAATCACATAGTAACAAATGATTTTGCGCACCATATTTTTCATTATAACTCAAATGTCAATGGTGTTGTTATGCTTCTTTTGACCATGACCCGTAGATATTGTCAGATCTAGTCACACATTTATAGTATAAAAAGACAAAATTACAATACATACAATCACTTTGAAGACCAGATCCCTGTATGATCAGACATAATAATTATTAGTTAATTAGGTAACTATTTATGTTTAGTTCTTCGGAAAGGCTGTAACCTCTAGAGGACGCGTCTCAGATAGCGGATGCCTTTCCTGTTTTTGAGTGCAAAATAACTGCTTTACAAAACTCCTACCTGCGAGCTAGATATTACATAATTTGTGGACCTAAGTTGTGGGTACTTTCAAAAAGAGTACTGTCACAACAAAACTTGTCTGTCTGGAGTCAATAGTTGGCAGCCCCAAGACCAGAATTGGATGTGATAGGACAATTACTTGTCAATCTTATATCAAATGATTACCGAAACCGCTGAGGCGCTATGCTACGCCTGAAGTTAAAGCAATTTATATTAAAGGAATTTATATTATTGAACAAACCAATCATTAAGCCATATTAACTGTATGGACGCAGAGGTTTCACAAAAACAGTAGTAATACCTACCAAATAAACGCTAAAGACAAAAAGAAAGTATATTTCATCAAGCAAGTTTAGTCATCGAAACAAAGTAATTATACTGGTGCAGTAGTTTTTTCAAAGTAGCTGAAACAACTATGTGATCTCTCCATAGATTGCCAATGAATACGACGAGATGTACAGTAAACACATCCTATTCTTAATTCAATTAAGTCTTAATATAATATTAAACTAGTTTATATATTAATCTCTTATATTTGCTTTTGATATAACTATATGCAAACATATACATTATATATTAATAAATTACCATTTAAATATTAATGTTGCCGTATTTTATATACAGAATCCTTTCCCACACATTTCTTCCAAGTATATTTCAAAATCCTGCCCATTCCGTTTGAATTCTGAATGCCATTACTACTCTTATTCAACCATATTTTTAACCCAATCGCTTCCATTGAATTTCTGTGAAAGCAAAGTTAAAAATAACATTTCTCTCCTTTTTGTTTACGAAAAGAATGGAAAGAAATCTATTTGTGCTGGTACAAATTTATGCTCCAGAGATATTAATGGTATGCCTTCCACCTTAAATGTGTGTAAACTACTGCCACAATTTGTGTTGCCGCTTGTGTTCCTGCTGCCAATAAATTGTGTTAATAAACCAAAAGTTGTTAATTTAAATGATTTATGTGTACTCACGCAGCATGTTTACTTTGAGCATAAAATTTACGTAATTTTGTGTAACCTCTATGGCAAACATTCCTAGTTCACCCTACGCCCCATAAATTACCAGCTCCACAGCACGCAGACTAGGTGCTCGTTGGGCGCTCTGCAGTACTTGCCTAGCGGCGCACTTTCGCTTTCGGTTTCGTCGTAATGTCTTTATTTGTACACAGCAGGTTTCATGAATTATTATGGCTAATGGGCAACGGGTACACTTCTTTAAGCCATCATGTCCTTCAATCCTTGCGAATGTTTCGTTACGAAAAATTTCCTGCTCTGCCGTATCCCTTAAGACGTTTATATCATTTGAATATATAAATTTATTTATTATTTCTTCTTCTTTCCTTTGAAATGAGTAGGAAAATAGAAATTATTTTATTTGTCTTGCATTTTCACTGCTTTTAATTTTGCTCTCAATTATTCAAGAGTACCTATATATCCTTTTGTGGACTTACTCTAGTTTGTCTTCAGCAGTAGCATGAAATCAAGAATTTTCCACTTTCTTTGCTTTTATAGTTTTAATGGTTTTTAAAGGATTTCCTCAACTTTCATCGTACCACCTCATTCACTCATTCACTGATTCACTCAAACGTTCAAATTTTTGGTGCTGTTTTACTGCTTTTATTGATTGTACTGAAGTCCTTGTTTATGTCCTTCCTATTCCAATGTGGGAAGCTATTTAATGCGTAACATTTCATAGCAGGAAGCATTAAAAAGGATTTCTCGCCATTCGAATTGTTTTTCCGATGGCGGAGTATCTGGGCACCCACTTTCCGCTCAACGCTCTGCTATTGTCATTGAGTTGTTTGCAAATTCGTTTTCGTTTAAATATTTTATAAATATTTTCTGCGTCACTGTGCATATTTTCAGTTGAGTACGTTTCTCGGTCTATTACTTCGTTGGCATTATTTTAGGAATTTAATTTTTTGTTCATAATAATTTATTAGAAAAAGCATATTTCACAGACCGAGCATACTTTAAGGCAATTAGAATTTTCAATAAATTAACTTTTCCTGCTGCAGGGCAAACAAAGTAATTTCTGTGCAAAATTGAAATTAAATCACAAAAAATTTTAATTCCTTCAAAGACAGCAGAGATGTCATTGTTCACCAGACGATATTTTCAAGGTAATTCTCAACATTAAGATGATAAGATAATTTTTTATGGATACATTATGTCTGCATATGCTTCATTCTTGCAAATAAGTTAAGTTTAATTTTTTTTATCACATTTAAGTATCAAAGCTAACAAGTACCAAAGCATTCTTCTTTTTTTGGAAATATTTCCAAATCTATATATCGGTTACATATTATATATTGCCCAGAATTCCAGAAAGTTTCAAAACCTTTTTTTGTAATCTTGGTCAAAAAGACATGTAAATATTAATGTATATACTGCCAACATCGTTCGTGTCTATAGTGTAGGTAGGTATAATATAAACTTATTAGGTAAACCTAGTTCTTTTCTTAAACCTAATTTTTCGCTTTTGCATCTATACAGATATGTAGCTGTCTCAACTCATGTGCTAAACTAGGTAAAAGTGGATAACTTGACATATTTAACTCTTAAATTAAGCTATGCTATGTAAATTTTTTTCATCATCCTTCTGGAAATATTTATTAGAGATGGCGATGAAAATATTTATTTAAATAGAGAGAACGAGGCTACTCACAAACATCGGGGAAGTTTACTAGCGATCGGTGAGTTTTTCTAACCACCTGCTTAGTGTCTTCATCCATAGCAGTATTCCTTTCACAAACCTACCTAAAACCAATATGGGAAATACAAAAGTACTTCACTTTTAATAAAACTTTAATAAAAGCTAATACTAACAGTTCAGTTAGCGATTTTTTAAGGAGCTAATATAAAAGGTTAGGTTAGATTGTACGGCAATCCAAATGCTGACCCATTCTGTTGCAGTAGAAGAGAAAAATTTAAATGTTCAAACCCACCTTGAGCCTCTGACTATGTATTCAATGGGAGTTCTTGGAGTTTACCCAAATCCACGAAAAAGGAGGCCATTACAGTAATTAGGTAGCGCAAGGTATGTGTTAGGCAAGAACAAAGCAAATGAAATGTACTTTCATCAACACAACTCTCCAAAACTGTGACAACTATAATCGAAAGGACAATTCAATTCTCGAGCATTGTTTTCTAATCTGCAATAACCTTTGATAATTCACCTTGGAAGAGACTAATACCACACGAAGTACATTGTGACCGAAAAGTTTTCGGAGGTTCTCATTTAAAATTCGCGCGCTGTATATTTTTCGATATTTTAAGTTTATGTAGTTTGGAGCATGTCCTTAATTACTTATGCCAAAATTAGCGCGATCGTCGGACAGTTCGTTTACGGCAGCTGTTGAAACCAGTTCACCTCAGTAGTGCGTTGCGAAAAAAACAATGGAAAAAAATATTGAACAAAGAGTTTGCATCAAATTTTGTTTTTCGAACGAAATTTCGTGTGCAGAATCGTTGCGAATGCTACAAAAGGCTTATGGGGAATCAGTTTTATCGAAAACTCAAGTTTATGAGTGGTACAAAGCCTTTCAGGACTGTCGTACGACCGTCGAAGACATGCCGCGTTCTGGACGACCTTCGACCTCTACCACCGACGAAAACATTGAAAAGGCAAAGGAAATCGTGTTCAAAAATCCTCATGTGAGTGTTAGAGAGATAGCACGAGAGCTAGGCATCGGTCGTGAGATGGCTCGTTTGATTTTGGTGGACAATTTGTGTATGCGACGTGTCAACGCCCGGCTTGTTCCGATTCACCTCAATTTGTTCAACATTATCAACGATTTTAAGGCCAAACATTCAATAAATACCATCGAACAGCCACCGTATTCACCTGATCTTGCACCGTGTGACTTTTTCCTGTTTCCCAACCTCAAATTACCACTCAGAGGAACGCGTTTTGAATCCATAGAAGACGTAAAACAGAATTCGCAGAGGGAACTCAAAGCCATACCGGAAAGCGCCTATAAAAATGTTTTGATGATTGGAAGAACGTTGGCATTTGTGTATCGCTTCTAATGGAGCATATTTTGAAGGAGATAAAATAAATATTGATGAAGATTAAGAATTTTGCGTTTTATTTAAAATTTCCGGAAGCTTTTCGGTCACAATGTATCGCAATGCGAGTATTGGTTTCTTTTTAATGGAACGTGATTAGTCCTTGCTTTTTCTAACTGTGAGAAAGTACTTCACATCTTCACAGTACAGCAAATAAAATCTTACCTTTTAGACTACATTCGTCGATGTTACTATTCATTTCATATCGAATATAAAGCTTTTCTCTAAGTAAAAATCAATTGAAAGGAGTAGAGGTACAATTCACGTAAAATCTTTTTTCGAATGCCTCGATATCAGATACCGATACCAAAAGTCACAAAGTTCTTAAAGAAACGAAATTGGTTGAAATTATGTGGAATTGCATACATACGTTTACATATCGTTGAGTCTTCCAATCTTTTTTTAAAAAGTTTAACATTAAAAGAACTTAGTAACAGTTTGTATGTTATCAGTGAAATGCTCAGATTGTTTATATGCTCCGCCTTAGTTAGAAGTTAATAAAACCGATGATAATTTAATTCTAACTGATTTTCTCAAACCACTTTCCAAAGCTGTAATGAATAGAGAAAATAATAATTGTAAAACTAATTTCTATTCATATTTTTATAAATATTTTTTTCAGTCTCAATGTATTCATTATATGTTTCTAGATATTTAAAAGTATGTATTTTTTTATAGATATTAGACTCTATGAGTCCAATTAGTTTTTTAGAATTTTTTGTGGCTACATGTCTAACATTGACTATTTAGTTATTTATTTGCAACATATTTAGGTCTACGTTGTATAGCTAATGGACCTACGATGTTAACTTCTGCTAATTTCTAGGTTATCTGATCTCTACTTCAAAAGAGGAGGGCATATGCGAAAAAATTTACAAATAGTTTTTTTTTTGGTTATCTGTAACAATTTCTTTCATAATTGATTATTTTCTCCTTTTCTCCGTTTAATTTTTATTTTTCTATATGTTCCTATATTTCGGGAACTAGATAAGAGAACGTTCTGGATATGTGTTCTTCATGTTCCTGTTAACACAAGTCTGTTTTCATGAAGTCAGCTTACGTTTTGCATTGTAGTAGAGGAAATGTTAATATTTTTCAATGTCTTTTCGTTGTAAAACAATGAAGTCACTAATACTAATAAATTGTGCTCAATAATGAATATAGTCACAATAAAATTTATCGGAAGCATGGATATTAATTTTATCTAAATTATTAGCAAAAAAAATCTTACTAAACTGTGATTACTTCCGACAAAATAATCTGTAAATCCATCATATAAGCATTATAAGCATTTGTCTTCCTATAGATTAAAAACATATTATAAACTATAGTAAAACAAATGCATTGGGAATTTAAAGCCGGAATCATGTTTATATATCTTGCATATTTTAGGTTTATGACAATGAGTTCAAGTCATATGTTACGATATATTGTGCTGCTGCTTTATCCTGTTAGAGAGAATTTTCTGAATACGAAGTACGAAGTAAGCCAAATGGAAGTAATAGCAAAATATCTACAACACAAACAATTTGAAAGAATAAAATCTCTGAACATAAAATTGTGCTACATAAAAGCAAAGCAAGGATCTTCGAACTACTGCGGCCATAAACCAAAGTTAACAGGTATCGAAAAGCAGTGGAAAGCGACCCATAATGTGACCAATTATTTGCAGGTAGTAAAAGTAAACGAAAGTTAATACAAGTACATAAAAATCAAAAGAGAAGGTGCAATAAAAAGTGACTAAATTGGGCCGAGGTGTAATAATGATTGTTGGCTAGTTAACCTGTGACAAAGTTTACAAAGGCAGACTCAAGCCATTTGAAAAGCTGAAAAAGTACAAAATATTTTGACCCTCCTCAGATTGCTTGTCGAAAATGCTTTCCAAAAAAATAAAAGATCCAAAAAATTTGCTGTGGTGGCAGTTTTGTTGACAACACAACGGTCAATTTTATAAAAATAAAAAAGTAAAAAACAGGAAATCAAAAAAACCCATAATCTTATGGACCAAACCCAAAAATTGGTTATCGCACGCGTAAATCTGGTTTTATTGTATTTTGGCTGTAGTTCCCATTTTCCATAGATTGCACATACAAAATTGCTGCTGGTATGTGGCAGCTCCATTGAAAAGTATACGTACCTTTCCATCTAAATAGATCAAAAGAAATAAAGCAAGAAAATACAAAATACAAAAAAATGGCGGAAAGAAAATAAAAAATTAAAAGTAGAAAGTATAAAAGAAATATAAAAACAGCGTAGAAATAAAATCTAAACTTTCACCGCGCATAAATCAAGCTCATGCGAAAGACGTGCTACGAAACATTAATATTCAGCAATCGCAAAATCGTTGTCCTGTTTGCATTTCAGACGTTTCTCTTAGAGCCTTCCTGCCAGATACTCCTGCCAGATACTCCTGCTCATACTTGCACACTGCAGCTTTAAGCTGGAAGACAAATGTAGTGAAAAGTATCCTTGCAAAAATAAAAACTGCCAACGAAAGTAAGACAATTGCAGCACAATATAAAGTACTTTTAAGGAAATAATCTTTAAATTATTTATATCATTGCGAAGTGAAGTGGAGTTTCGTTTTCAGCAGGCAGTAGGTAGCTATTCTATTGCCACAATCTTCATATTGTGCACTTCTGAACCTCAGCGAGGAGCATGCTGAATTTATTGAATTTGACTTTAAGATCTTAGCTAATTTTTAAATTTTGTTTACCTTCGCTATTAGGATTTCGATGAGAATTATGGTCGTCTGTTCAAATATGTTCAGTATCCGGAATAATTGTTTGTGTTTGCATTCAGATGATTTAGTATCAGGTTAATATCACAGAAAATAAAATCTAATAAGCTATAAGGGCATTTTAAGTTAAAGGAATTTATGTCGTGTTTAAGAAATTAATTTAATTAAATTTTTAATCCCTTGCGTTTTAAATAAGAACAATGCAGTAAACATGAGCATTACCCAAAGAGTTTTAAATTAATAATATTAATGTCACAATTAACACAATTGATTAATAAAGTGCATTCAGTGATTAACAATTGTTGTAATGTAACTAGTAATGTGTAACTAGTGATGACACTAACTAATGTGATGTGTAACTAGTAATGGAAATGGTACTGTCTGCGATAACTACCACATGTACTGATGGGAGGAGTATCTGGTTCTTACAATGTTATTGAGATACCGACACCGATTAAAATATATATCTCAGTTATCTGTGGTTCCTTTATTAGACTCAAAGAACATAATTTATTTATTTTATTATAATTAATTACAAAATGTAAATTCTTATAAGTAAGACATCTGGATAGTAAGCTAACCTGGAAATCGCACATATTCAAAAAGCGTAAAGCCTTGGGTCTTAAATTACGAAACTTATTTTGGTTCCTCAGCCGAAATTCCAAACTGTCACTCGACAATAAGCTGCTTATATACAAATCTGTACTTAAACCTATATGGAGTTACGGGGCCCAATTATGGGGTACTGCAGCAGACTCAAACCTGGCAATTATACAGCGCTTCCAATCTAAAACGCTACGAATGATCACAAACGCACCTTGGTATATAACGAATGAACAGCTACATAAACAATTACATGTTCGAACAATCAAGGAAGAAATAGCAAGTATTTTAAAGAATTACGCTCAACGCTTATATATGCACCCAAACCCTCTGGTTACTCAACTGATGTCCCCTTCCAATACCTTTACAAGGCTGAGAAGAAAAACATCGCGAGACATTTTAAATATGTATATGTAGACAATACACTTTTATTTTAAATATATATGGATATGTCACTGGGCATAGTCCATACGTGCCTTTCTTTTTATATCGTAATAACCATTATTACGATTTAAATTTATATATATTACTTATTGTCATTCATTCCTGACAGATTGTAATAAATAAATGGATTTCAAAAAAAAAAAAAAAAAAAGTAAGACAACAAAAACAAGCGCTAGCTGCCAGGGCTCAGATATTATAAATTAAATTTTACTGACTAGATTACAGACTTTAATAAACTTATTTGTCAAAAGTATGTTTTTAACAGTAATTGGTTTTTATAAGCAGGTAAATAAAATTTTTGGAAAGATATAAATACGAATAGAATCCAAAGAAGGGCAATCGTTAAGTATATGATCTATAGATGGTGTGCAATTACAGTATCATGACTTTTTATCACCTAAAAGGTGTTCATGAAAAAGGTTTGAATGTCCCATACTCAATCGAATGAAAACTTGGCATTGTTGAAGAGTACATGATTGTGCATACATTGCTTTTAATCCACTGGTATTGAACGACTTGTAGCGATGATTATACACTGACCACTCCATAGCCGTTTCGTCTTCCATTTTTTCGGATACAAGGAAGAGCGAATGGCAACTGGATTTAAATTAGAACGTTTTTACATTCCACAGTAGTTCTCATACGATATTCTATTTTCTGATATAAGGGAATATCGATGATCTGTAAATGTAAATGTAAAAACACGACAGTCAAGACAATTCTCTGCTTATTTAATGTAGACTTAAATATATTATTTACTTTGAGTAGAGAGGTGTATTAGAAACTGATAAGAACCAAATGATATTATTATTGGCCACTGCTACTGAATACAAAGCGCAAATGTTTAAGTTGAGCTATGACATAAACACTGATCAAATAAGAAAATAGATCATATTAAAAAATCCTTTAACATGGTAATTACATACCACATTCTGCTAAATTTGTTGAAACTTTTTTTATAGAACAAAATTGACACAATCAGTATATTCGCAAAGCATTGCTTCATCAGATAATCAGTTTTTCTGGTTGACGAACAGTGTTTTTTAAAATAAATAGTCAATCAATTTTGAAGAAATTCGTACGGGAGCGCTAGTCTAAACTTTTCAACGCTATGACTACATATCAATTCATATTCATTGATATCATTCCTATCTACTCATATCAACGACATAACTAGAATATTCTGTTCAAGCGGACTATTTCTATTCTCTGAAGGATTGGGAAAGCTCAAACCATTTCAAAATTTTTGTGTGAGTTTTGTTTTATTGTTAGTTAGTTAGTTGTGGTGGAGGGAGGACCGAACCCTCCTTAATTAGTTAAGAAAGCCGTTTTGAATCCACAAGTCCTGGTAATGGATTTATACTAAAGATGGATAATAAGATGGGTAACGGGCAATAAAGAGGAGATCAAGCTAGAACTAGCCAGATATATTTATATAGGCAAGAATATGGGCAATGCTAAGGCTACAGATATCGCTGAGTGTATTGAAGAAGGGAATGCGAGATTTTTAAGCCTAATTCTGGCCAAGCCTGGACATAGATACAACAGGTGTTCTGATGTTCTTTCTTCGATAGCTGGTAGATACGCATTGCAGGAGCTGTCACAGGGTAAAATGTGTTTTATAAAAAAATAAATTCTCTGCATACCTAATTTCGATTTCTTCGATTTCTTGTTAGCACTCGACAAAATGAAAGAAAATTATGTTCAACCGACGTGTTTTTGAACTGTGTCTTTATATCAAAGTTTTTATTCATTGGTAAGATCAATATACTCTAGCGCACTTAACTTGATACATTTCAGTATATGTCAGACTTGTTGAAAACTTTAATGAAATTAGTTTAATAAATTAAAAACTCCTTTGAATTGGCTACTGAAATTGCTAAAATTAAAAAACTCTTAGCAATTTAATAGAATGAATTTTTTTTTAAATATTTTTATTTTTATTATTTTTAGATTAAATCTCAAGACTTTTCTCTTTTAAAGCAATTAAATATCTTATAAAATACAATTGTTATGAAAAGATTATTCCTTTTATTTGCAAACCAATAATTGGTGTAAATAGTTGTATTACAAGCCTAATAACTGTCTTCTAAAACTGCTACTCTCGACCTCTAATGCACTTAGCATATAACATATCTGTGCTTGTTACTTCTATTTAAATTATATTATGCCAGTGTTGTGTAGCAAATTAGTTCTAAATAAACTTTATTGTTTGCACATTGTCGGATTACGCGAGGTATCACGTAGTCTCATTTTCACTGGTCGCCCCCAAAAGCTATCAGTTTCATTTGATTTGAATTAGTTAAAGAGGAATCTCATTTACTGACCTAATGAAAACATTATTTTGCATGGAAATAAGTTAATTTATTATGTTTGTTAGTTTTCCGCTCGCATTTCGTATTTCGATGCAAATTTTGCTTTAATTCTTTATAGATGAACGCAATTAAAATGATACAACAACTGGTGCTATTGGAGCTGTTGGAGCTATTGGAGCTGTTGGAGCTGTTGTTGTTGCTGCTGCATTTTACATATGCAACATGGACTATAATTGTTATTATAATTGCAGTTAGTACATAGTGCAATGGCAATGCCGCAACCGCATTTCGGTTGGAGCCTGCATTATCCTTGCTTTATTTTACACAGTTTTGCGCTTTTAAATGTTGGCCATTTGGCCAGGAATGCTAATACGCTTTTCATGTTATATGTAAAATTTTTTTAATTTTTTTTGTTTTTGATTTAATTTTCGGTTTTGGTGAAAAATATTTAGTAATTAGGTTATGTTGAATTTTATTAATTTCCGTTTTGTTTGTTGTGGAATCGTAAATTGACTCAAATTGAATTTGCTGTGCACATTTTTGGCAAGCAAATTTAAAGCAAGAATGCGTTTAAAATGTGGTCGGCTCATGTTGCAGTTTCTGCTTATTTTGGATTCAATGGAAAGCTTTTATTCCACAATTATTTAGTTAAACTTTTCCTATAAATATTTTCACAATATATTACAGATTAAAAATTTTGTACTTTACACGCAAAAGCTATATTAAATATCTGGCAGGAACTATAACATAATTTTTATCATGAAGTAAGCTTAATTTTTTTCTTTTAATAGCGGCTTCAGTGTAATGAACCCATAAGCCACTTCATATAAAATTTATTATAATTCTCAATTCTAAATATAATTTTCAAGATAAACTTTATAATGAATTTGCTTAATTACGGATAGCGTGATGAAACGTTTTTTCTATGTACGGATTAGCATTATAAGTAATGGTTATCATATGATGCTAAAGCGATAGCATTTTGAGTGGCACCTGTAATAGATATCAGTTTCTTTTCCTTAAATTACTCTACAACCAAGCTTTTCTATTTCTTGGAGATTAATTTAAGGAAAAGAAACTGATATCTATTACAGGTGCCACTCAAAATGCTATCGCTTTAGCATCATATGATAACCATTACTTACTTACTTACTTACTTAGTTGACGATTACAGACGTGGGTCGTCCTTGGCCGCAACCTAGCCTGATCAGTGGGTTGCTGTCATTTTTGTTATTTACTTTGGTTCCCAAAGAAACAAAGTCTCACAACTTCGAACTTATAACCATTACTTATGATAACCATAACATATCATTACACCTTATTGAGAAGGCCTGTATTAACAGAATAGCGACTTTGGGTATCATATTACATTCTTGTATGAACGTATTTACCATCAATTCAGTTGGTGAATACATATTCTCTAACTTATCGATTGCTTCACGATTGTTTTGGATATCATATAGAAAGCGTTGTGATGTTTCTTAATAATGTTAAATCGTTTTTTTAAGAGTTGTAACATCAATTTTGCTTCGTGGTCGTTCCAAACTATTTAGAATGCTTTATGGCTATACCTACTTACAAGTGCCATAATACAAATTTGTCTTTTGTGTAAAGTGTGTACATAGCAACGAGAAATCGTTTTCCAACATATAATGAAGATATTGATTTCTATTGAAACCTCTTTAATAAATAAATTAAGTGCATGTTCGTTTTGTCTGTAAATACACAGGTTCATGGTTTAAAGTTGGCAGGGTTTAATTTCCGGACAGTTGGATTTTAAAAGTTATATATAAATATAATTGAACCAAAAAATGTTTCTAAAGGTCACTAATGATGGATACCTGGTAATCTGAAACAGCAGGTATAGTCAGGTTAAGTAATTATTTGATGAAAGATGTTTCTTTTGGAGGTTCTTTTGTATTGGTTTTCATTAGGTTCTATTACAACTCTTTTCTTTTTAAAATGAATTTTTTAATATAGAATGTATGATTCCTAAAAAAAGATTTTAAGTATAAGTAATCACCGTTTCATTGATGCAGTTACAGTAATAAAATAATAATTTATAAAGTATATTAAGAAAGAATGAGCTATATCGTATCATAATAATTTGATGAAAAGTACTTTGTATTCAAGTCACATATATTAGAAAAATCTGTGCCTTAATCAATACTAAAATAATGATATTACAATTAGATCGCCCCTTGACACACGGGATCTGGGTTTAAATACCAATCAAGTCTGGTTCAAAAATATGCTCTTAAACACGCTTTAACAGCAATAGAGCACGAAGCACTTGCTTTCGATATTATTTACCAATCTGTGAAGAAGTGAAGCAAATTTTTGTTTAAAAGTAAAAATAGAAATCCCAATTTCTAATCTAGAACAGATAGAATACTTGTCCAGTTTTTTATTGTTCACACATGTAACATTCTTTTGAGAAGAAAACAAAGTTTTGATGAGAAAAAACTGCTAATATATAGTTGCCTTAAAGGAAATTAAGTAAAAGTGCCAATATTGAAAATTTGTACTCTTTTTTATATATTTTTTTCAGTCTGATCATTTAGTGTATTCTTTTTAAAATTAGTAATTTT
The DNA here is from genome assembly GCF_002237135.1 of Teleopsis dalmanni. Classification (NCBI taxonomy): domain Eukaryota; kingdom Metazoa; phylum Arthropoda; class Insecta; order Diptera; family Diopsidae; genus Teleopsis; species Teleopsis dalmanni. Next base: position 156,580,211 of record NC_051847.1, on the reverse strand, counting down.
TTTACTATAACTTCATTTTGTAAACCAATTTACTAAGTATTCGACCACAACCTTCTCCCATTTACAAATATTATAAGCAAAAATTTCTGTCTACAATTGCTTTTCACCAACCAAAAATGCTCAAATAAAAATTTCTTCATAGTGAATATATATATTATTTTTTATAATTCTTACCTTTTTATATATATTCGAAATAAATTTCATTTCAAGTTGTGTACAATCAAAATTTTATTGCTTATTTGTACGTAATGTGCGCAGCAAACTGCTTTGATTTGGTACAAAATAAACAAGTATAAAAAGATACAAATATCAAATGAAATCCCAAATGCGACCCAACAAATGTCGATGGATGGATGGAGTTCAGATGAAATTTCGAAATGAAAATGCACACACATGAATCGCAAATATTTCCAAGTGTGCTCAAGCGTATTTTTTAATCAGTTTTTGTAGGTGCGAATTTTATGTCGGAGGTGTTAACCGATTTGATTTTTATTATTCATCTGCAGTGGAAGTGAAACATATTTGCAATAACCGTGATATTCTGCAAACTCCATATGGCATCCATAAATGTTTTTCTCTTTTTTCATTTCAAGTGAACTTTAAACGCTTTTACCCAGCATTTTTTTCCCACCAGATGAGCTTGTAAAACTTTTTACTAAGTTTATTAAAAGTTTTTTTTATTTTATTGCTTGGAGACTGATATAATATATACATTCCATTGGGATATGCTGAAGCAATAAATGAGTGAATTCAAATGTTATTAGTGCAACTACGTACATTATAAACTATATTTTATACAAACCAACAATCTGTCAAAATATATAGGAATAACTATCTATAGGAGAGAATATTTGAAACTTACTTTATAAATTAAAGGAGCAATAATGGAAACCTAGTCATAAATATGAAAATACGAAATAGGAGTCTGTGCAGTAATGTAATAACGACATTATCCATGAAAGGAAGAATAGACTATCAATCCATGTGTATATGTCACATATTTTGTATCGTGTTTAGGTATAATAGAATTTCCTTCCATTATATGAATTGGAAGTTAAGTTCATTCCAACAGATCTATAAATTCTCTACACATAATATTAGTGTATCATGCTAAACTTGTTCAGTTCTCTATGAAAGTTATACTCATTGTATGTGAAAAAAGTTAATTAGTTAAGTTGCTTGTAAATTCAGAGTACAAGGAATACGGCTGTAATCATATCTTGATGGGAAGTTGATGACCACAATGTTTTGGGCACCATTTTTTGCAAAGCACTTTGCATTGTATATATCGCTTACTTTTTATTTTTTTAAAAAGACTTTTTTAAAAAAAAATGTATGGACACTTATATGTGTTTTTACTCTGATTAAATTTTTAAAATATTGGCACGAAATGCATTTTAACATAGCATATAGATCAGCTTTCAGCGGATCTTTTATGTTCCCTAAGTTTAAAAAGTGATTAGAAAAAGAGCTAAGAGTCAACTTATCGGCGATAATAAGGTGCACATATAATATAATATATTACTCGAAAGGCTTGAAAAGGTAGGAATATCATAGTTTTAGGTTATGTACATCATTATATATTCGATTTACACAACAAATTGATATACATAGCCTTCTATTCAGCTCTACAGGTGTGGTTATAGTAAGCACTGGCACTGTGCTCATTCACATGTGCTACAATTTTAACTTACAAAAATTTACTATATGAATATTAAACTATATAATTTTCCATATCTACGCTTTTCTTTATTACTGTAATTGTATTTTCTTACTAAGAGTTTAAATTTTCACATTGTTGTTAGTTTCACTATAGCTTTCCATCTTAAACGACATTTATTTCTCATTTTGAAGTAATTTGATCTTAATAAGATAGAATCACATCATCGTATCTGGTTTGTGTAGTGGCCTGGGCATAATAAATTTTTGGAATCGTACTTCTGGTGTATTTAATAAACTAATTAAAACTTCCCGTATTCGTTAGGGTATAAAATGTGTAGATATTAAAAATGCAACTAAGGAAACAAATATGCGATACATATACTCGTTAAATCAACGCAAGACGGCATCAAGACATTTGAACCGATTGTACGTAATAGAGAGGGTTCAATAGGGTGTAATGAATTTCGTTGCCTAATTTACGCATTATTTGTTGACTTTAAGAAAATCTTCGACCGCCGGAAAGAGATAAGAGAATTAAAGCAATGTACGATAGCTTATTGGTCAGCTCCCTGAACCGTTTTCGGTGAAAACCGGCGTCAACAGTGGTGCATTTCATCTCCTCTTCTCTTCATATTTGCCTTAGATAAGGTGCTCGAAAACCTTGAATATCCTTACGATTTAACTTTTTTAAGCCACAGATGCACCGATCTTCCAAATAATATCAATAGAATAAGCACTAATGCGCGTTACGCTGGCCTTGATTTTAATACGTCAAAAACAAAGGTTATGTGCAGCGGCTCCACCTACAAATCGCACCTCGTATTCATGAAGCGTGGTCTGTATTTGCTCAATTAAACCCTATATTTAATTTAATTAATTTACTATCTGTACAAAGTCACACATTTTTAACGGTATGTCAAGTCCATCCTTTTCCGCTAATTCTTCTTGGAATGATGTGCCCATAAACATTCAAAATTATTTTAGTCTTAAGTTGATTGTAGAAGCCTATCCTCTAGATAGGAGAAAAAAATATATATCATTTAAAAATCGTCAACATAAAGATTCAATATTTCTTTACAACTAATGAAGATGGTATTTTGTCTATTTGTTGAAAGGAGTAAAATGCCATGGTATCTTAATAAACTCGCTGCTAGAATGCAATTGTAAGAACTCTTTCTTATGTTCCATAAATATTATAAGTACTCCACGAATGCTGGAACCTCCACGATCCTACGACGGTGGTCACCACTATTATGAAGCAATTGATAAGCTTTAATAAAATTATTCATTATTGCAAATGATATCACAACTGTTTAATTAATAATTTCTAACCTAATCTAACCTGAGTTCGTAGGAGTTGAATAATATATAGTATCGGTATGGTATAAGACATTTGGAACTGAAATAACAGTAGCATTAAATTCCCATAAAAAAGGGAACAATCCTTTGAAAAAACAAATATGAAAGCATTTTTATTTTTAAAATAAAATTTTATTTCTAATACCCATTCATGCATTTAAATCAGCAATTATTTTTGTGTTGTATGTTTTTTTGTTTTTTTTTTTTTTGAAAAATGCTACGTCAACAAACACTACAAATTTATCAAAACAATAATTTTAAACTTTTGTACAAACAAAAATTGACGTCATCATTGCAAGTTCGATACAAAGTAAAATTTTGTTAACAGAATTTTGCACATTTAATGGTCAAAAAATAAAAAGAATAATTTATTTAATTTTTCGTTTGTTCAAAAGTTCAGCCCTGACTCTAGCTGACCTTATCGGGGCTCATAAAACAGGAAATAAAATTTCGAAACATTCATGTTTGATGCCATTTTTTAAGCCGAGCAAATTTATTAGAGGACGAATTCGGTTTCGCTGGTCAATTTTCTGTTAAATGTCACCGAATTCGAGTGGGCGTGAACAAGAAAATCGAAATGAATCACTGTCCATGGCTGCTACAAACGGAAAACAATAAAAACTCAGGGAAAATTAATGAAAAATGAATGAAAATTAACAACTGTTAAAATTTTTTTATTATTTTTATTTTAGTTGTAGTTGTTGTTTTATAATGTTTTACTTAAACTTGTTTATAAAAACGATTTTATTTGTATAAAAATTTATTAGCACAAATGTTTTTGAAGCTTAAAATGAAAAATTTTTTATTTTCTTTTCTAATTATTATTATTTTTCTTTTTAAAATAAATATTCTCACGTCACAAAAGTCATTAAATAAAAAAAATATGTAGAAAAATATTTGTGCAAAACAAATTGTCTTAAAGTTAAAAGTGACCTCACTCTACTCTTGCGTTAAAAATTACACAGAAATCGAATGTTTCCCGTGCTTAGTCACCGAAGAGTTTCTTGCCCAAGTCCATCATTCTGTGATTGCGACATACACGCAATGCATCAGCCTTCTTTAATACAGCCACAACATCTGCATTCACATCGACAAGCTGTGACAAGAAGTCTTCATAGGCGGACTTAACATTCGCTGGTAAAGTGCCGATTTTAACTTTCTTTAATGTTTGTACTATACCCTCAGCCCAGCCAGATTCGATGGCGAATTCAGATATCCAAGGTACAAGTGGCAACACACCGCACATGGTTTGCATGCCCAAGAACCAGAGTTCGGATATTTCCATCCAGTGCTCCTTATAGGCTATAGAAACGACTAACGCAGTTGGATCGATGGATTCATCAATATTGTAAGCATCCCAAAGGAAGCGTATAGTTGCTTGCAGATAGCGGCAAAATGAAAAATCATTCTTTTTGACTTTATGCGCCTGTTGCTTCAGTAAAAGCAGACCCAGCACTGATAGATGTCCATTCATTACAAGATTATCGGAAGTGTCTTTTAGCTCAGGTAAATTTTCAACTACAAACTTAAGTATGCTAGCAAATAAAGGTGAATCTTCAGCACGTTTGGGTTCCAATACAGTGAAATTCATCAAAATGTTACATAGAGAAACAATGGCTTCACGAGCATCTTTCATTTCTTCTAGTTGTTTCGGTGTAGGTACTGGATCTGGTTCATTCATACGTTTAAGACGTTCAGCGCGTGGTACAGGTGGCCGTTTGTAGTGCGCAATACTAAAGTAGAACTCTAATAATTCCAATAGAACTTCGTCCTGCTTGAAAGTGAAAATAACTTTACGTGCATCATCTTCTACAGCCAAATGACAAAGTGCAGGTAGCATAATTCGCAATACGTCAACTGGTTGTTCACCTTCCCGACTACCAGCGCGCCATGTTTTCAAAGAGTGGAAAGATTCATTTGCCACTTTGAACATAAAGGGAAGAAGTTTGTAGATTGCAGGACGCATTGCTGTTGTTTCTTGAGCTAACCAAGCAGATAATATGCGTACAATAGCGAAAATAAATTTGCGTTCACGTGGCTTGTCACTATCCTTGATCTTGTCATTAGAGACACGTGTCAACACAGCCAACACTTGGTTAAAAGCACCTTTTAATGCTGTATAAGTAGTTTGCTTTTCTTTTGCATCCAAGTCGACCTGATCACTTGCCATATGTTTTATGCAGAGCTCCAATATGACAAAGCAATTGGTTAGTAAATCAGAATTCTTAAAAGTGGTTTCCAACTTCTTCTCATCCATTTGCATGCGTACTTCAATCGCAGCTAAACCGAGTAACACCAAAAAGAAAGATTTCTGTTCATCCATAAATACCCACTGTATACCAAGTACTTGCAATATAGTGGCAATCAATTGCAGTGTTGGCTCTCTTTGCTTGGGACCAATTTTACTCTTTAGTATATCACCGCAACCTTTAAACAAACTTTCAGGCCAAATTTCACCCTCCAAAGAGTTGAATACAACATCACGCCGACAAGTTTTTAGGATAGATGACAAAACCTTGCATAGATCGTATTTACGTTCACTATGATCAGTTTCCATATCCAACGCTATACGTTGAACTAAAGCATGGAAAGGTTTCGGATCATCTGACCAAGACTCAGCACCGAATTTATCCACTAAAAGTACAATTAAATGCAAAGCTTCGTCTGTTTGGAAACTTTGTGCAGAATAGATTTGCGACATTTTCGGTATGGCACCCATAGCCAACAAAGCATTTTGTCCCGGTTCGTAGGTAGCAATACTTTTCAAGCAACTGTAAGCTTCACTAACTACAATTAAATTATCATCATAATCATCATCATCTGCAGTTTCAACAATTTCCAATAATGTTGGTATAGCTTCTAACATATCTTTATGTGTCGCCAGTTCTTCTTCTTGACAGAAGCAAGTCAATATCGAAAGTGCAACACTTTTGTAAACCAAAGGTGGGCAATCATTGGGTAAATCTTTGGAGCTCAGTAGCTTCTTTAGAAAATTGAAACCGATTGCTTCAAATAATAATTTTTTCGCGGCCACTGTACAGTCCTTGCCCTTCACCAATTTCGTCACCATAAAAAGTGCAGCGAACTTTTCAGTATCGCTTTTAGTGCCCTTTAGCATACCCGCGCACTTCTTGACGGCATCCGGAATTTCGGCCATTTTATTCGTTGAAATCTTCTAATTGCACAGTTTTTTCTTTCGTTTTCGTTCACGCTTTGTTGCGTTTAATTTTATTTTTGGATATAATACTTCTTTATGTATTTATAATTTTATATAGAACAGTCTATGCTTGCATATATATGTTAATATATATATGTTCAAGTATATATATTTAGTACCACAGTCTCATATATTTTCGATGCAAAATGCTAATTAACGAACTACACTTGCCGACGCGCTCTCGTAGACTGATCTGCGGAAAATCTTTAAGGCAGCTTTCACAATAATTTTCAAAATTTTCAATCTTTTTGCTTTTTATTTCGTGTTAGACAAAACCTACTCAATTTTTATTTATAAAAATAAAAAATCATTGGTTTGTTAATGTGTTAAATATTTTTAAAATACATACATTTTTGTGAGGTATTGCAGACTTGTATGTATGCTACACACATTACCTGATAGCACTTTTTTTTAATAATTAAATATAGAAAATTCGAAACACATATTTATATACTTTATATGTCAATTTACTTTATATATTAAATACTGTAAAAATACTTTAGTCAAGAGACAGGTTTTAAGTATTGCATATTAATTTAACTTACATCTCCACTGTTATTACTTTGATAAACAAAAATAAGAAATTAACAAATTAAAATTAAAATAAATTAATTTTTAATTTTTTTGTTTCTAAAAATTACAAAAAAATTTAAAAATTATTTTATAGATATTATATATAAATATTATAAATATATACGTAATATATACTACGAAAATTGCTATTGCTTTTTATTCATTAGTTTAACATATTGACATATTTGCAATAATTAGGACTTTTTCAAAAGAAACACGATGGAAAACTTAAGAATTTTAAACTTAAATTAATTTAATTTAACCCTGGAGCGGCCGCCAGGGTTAGTTTACATATACAAAACATGCTTCTTGAACCCACTAAAACCACTTCTTAGGAATGATTATGGAAGATTGCAGCCGCGTGCTGTGGATACAACCCCTTTCTAGTAATCAAGAGAGAGAAAGAGAGAGAGAGAGAGAGATTATAGCAAGAGGTTTAATACCTAGCGGACTAGGGTCATCTAAGCCAGAAAGCATGGGCGTAAAACAGGGAAATTGGGTGTTAGTGAAAAGGGTGGGATTAAAACATGCTTCTCATTAGTTGCTGCCTTTTTATACATATGTGTAATATACATATAAGTGAAAAAAAATGTTAAATATTTTTTAAAAACTAATAAAAATTTTTTACTTATGTTTTTTTATGGGTCTTCTTTTACCTCCAACTTCATGTAGATCATAATGATATGGTACAATTATTCCACACCTCAAACTACTTATTTGATATATTCCTGGAAATAGAAAAATGATTATGCAAAGTTTGGAGGGATTCCGATTTGCCTATAATACCCAAATTCCATGTATAAAAGACTCCGTCTAAAGAACTGTTTTTTCATTTTAGAATCACAATTGGTTCAGTAAATTCTAAGTTTTGAATCGAATTTTAATTTTGCCTCACTCTGCGAGGATTCAAAATTGATTTTGGTGCACTCATACCCCATAGAATATGAATATTTCATAAAAAAGTGGGTTCCAAATTATTCAAATTTCAGTGTGATTTAAAAAAAAAATACAGTCCTATTATTATAGTTGTTATGGACGACTAAAATAGGTCGCGTAGGTGGATTCAGAAACCGTAATCCTGAAATTATTTTAAAGTTCAGTATATATGAATTTGGAGTAGACATGCCTAATCGAAAATTTGCATTCTTTGATGAGAAATAAAAAAAATGCATTCGCCAAAGACGTTAATCTCATTTCCAGTCAAATTCTTCAATTAAAATTATTGTGAGTAGAGAGTTTTTAAGGTATTAATATATTGCAGTGATAACTGAAAACCCCATTTAGCAAAATTAAAATTTTTACCTAGAGATATTATGTATTATTTTTGAAAAATATTGTTATACAGAAAGATATATTTATAGCAGTATCTGAGTAAATAACAGGTTCGCATCACCTGTGAGAAGACCACAATATCTTATACCTATGCAAATAAGAATTCCTTTGAGTTTTGTAGTTTCCAAATTTTTTATACAAGTAATGATTTCAACATAGTGTGATTTAAATGGTGCAGTGTGAACTCTCTGTGGTAGTCAGAAAAATGATTCCGCAGCATGGTTACCTTTAGACGTCATTGTAATTTTTTGATTTTATATTTTACTACATCTCCGTCTTATTACCATATGAACTTTGGGAATACAAAATCTTTCTTAATTGTTAGCCTATTATCATTTAAAATTATAGATTGTTATACAATATTATATATATTGTATATTAGGCCCATTAAACTGACATTATAAACTATATGAACATTTTATTGGAAAACTATATATAATTATTAAAGAAATTAGATAAGTTTTAGTTATTTTTAAGTAGAAGAAATATAAGAAAATACATATATCGCAAACTATTAGTACTCGTAATTGAAGTGAAAGACCTAATCTAACACACAAAATAGAAATTGTAGCGTCACCCAAAATGTGAGAAATTTTTCCTTTCGATTTTCGCGATTCTCACGCGTACGTCATCGACGCCGGTGTAAGAAATTCTCTTCTTCTTTTCAGCTCTCTGTAACCACATATAAGATCTCCAATTAATTCATTTTTATATATATTTAAAAGAAAAAAAAACACATTTTATATTTCCAAATTTTCTTTACTTTCATTTTGTTTTTCCAACACATTTCGGAATGTTCTCTCTAGAAGTCGTTGTCTCGATGAAGACACGTTAAGTAGTCGTGCATGCAAGAACATATGTGCAGATATATTTCTCTATGTTTATAGAAGATCGCGTACATTGCTTCTTCTTATTCGTATTCTTCTTCTTCATGTTTGAGCGTGTGTTCAGTGCATATATGTGGTCATGTATGTGCATTGGTTCCAAAATTACACTTCGTACTTTCTGTTTGGGGTGTTGGCTATACAAGCGTGGCAACAGCCGCATTTTATTTATTTTTAAGATATTTTACATTTTTAATTTTGATAAAAATAAATGCATAAACGCTGCATTTTGCTTGAAACGTAAAATATAAATGGCAAATATAATGCGATTTAAATCAAAATTGATAGAATTAAAACAAATATTTTATTGTTACAAATTTATATTATTTTTGACTTGCATTATTGAAACTTAGTCATTCATTTTATTAAGCATTTGTATTAATAGTATAGATTAATATACACTTAAGTATTTGATTTAAATGAATATATAATTTACATATGGTAATGTTCGTGAAAACTGCTATGAAAGTTATGTTTTTTAATAATACTCTAATAATTATTTTTTTATTTCAGGTAAATATTTTAAATAGGTTGTGATACTTATTTAAAGAAATGTTTATATTTCTAAATATATATTACATATTTTATAATATATTATATTACATATATTATAATATAAAAATTGATTTGTTGATTCAATTCAACAATTTTAATACCAATTTATTTATAAACTTCAGTAATTTGAGTTCGTTCATGGTCCGGATTAGGAAATATAACATAAATAACAAATGTTTGATTCGAATCATATGTTTTCAACATGACTATTCGAGAGTCTAGTGAAATAAATCCAATGTAATGGTTATATGCACACTCACATGAATTTTTCATACTTTGTTCACTATTTGCTTATAAACTTTGTTATATATCATGTGAATCGGTCACTTCAGTTATGGATTTTTAAAACCAACTGTGAATTATTGTTCGATCTTTATTTTATATCTGTTGTTAAAATAAAATAACTCCCGTAATCTGAATGTCTTAATTAACCAAATTAAGCCCAATTTTATGAGATCCTGATAAGCAAAACCTTTACAATTACAACAAGACTTGTTTGGGCAAAAAGTGTACGTCATTTGTAGTCAAAATTGGAATTAACTTATTTCTTATTTCAGAAATAGCTTAATTAATAAAAGTTTTAAAATAGATTCTGTTGTTAAAACAATTATATGCATACATATATTAGACTTCTTCCTGATTTTTAATGTGACTCCCGTAATCTGAGAGTATGTATAATCTAAATTGAATCCAATATATAATGAATCCGGATTGAAAGATTCAATGTAAATATAATAGGATTAGTTTGGGCAAAAAGTACTCGTCGTTTTTAGTCGAAATTGTTATCTATTCAAGTTTTATTTAAGAAATATTTTTACTAAAGCAAATATTTCTCAGTTTCTTCGATTGTTTCTTGTTATATTTTCATCAAAATGATTAACTTGTTATTTTTAATTCTTCAAATTCTAAGACCCCGTTTCATAAAATAGTTATTAGCAAAAATGAATATATATGCAACTATAATAATGCCACAGTTCAACATTTCTCAACAAAATCGAAATCCGCACAGGAAAAATATTCAATATTCAAAATATTTTCAAGCACCGATCCCAATATCTTCCCAACAAATAATAATGTTAAAAGGGAAAATAAAATATTTAGTATGAATTAAAATTGTTTTTTTTTTTTAAATTAATTTCACTTTCCATAAAATTTTTATATTTATTCAAGAAATTTGTCAACTTATCACATCATTTCATTATGACTGTTTTTATTTAAAATATGACTGTCACGTTTTATTGGTTAACTCATTATTTTTTACATTAAGACTGAAAAGTTTTCGGAAATTCTCATTTAAAATTCGCGCGCTGTATATTTTTCGATATTTTAAGTTTATGTAGTTTGGCAGCACTGTCCTTAATTACTATGCCAAAAATGAGCGCGATCTGTCAGACAGTTCGTTTACGGCAGCTGTTGAAACCAGTTCACCTCAGTAGTGCGTTGCGAAATGTCTTCGACGGTCGTACGACCGTCCTGAAAGGCTTTGTACCACTCATAAACTTGAGTTTTCGATAAAACTGATTCCCCATAAGCCTTTTGTAGCATTCGCAACGATTCTGCACACGAAATTTCGTTCGAAACACAAAATTTGATGCAAACTCTTTGTTCAATATTTTTTTCCATTGTTTTTTTCGCAACGCACTACTGAGGTGAACTGGTTTCAACAGCTGCCGTAAACGAACTGTCTGACAGATCGCGCTCATTTTTGGCATAGTAATTGTCCTTAATTTCTGCCAAACTACATAAACTTAAAATATCGAAAAATATACAGCGCGCGAATTTTAAATGAGAATTTCCGAAAACTTTTCGGTCTTAATGTATATCGCTGTTAATGACGGATATGTTCTTTCGGAAGCTGAGATTTAAAATGGGAATTTATTATTCTATTATTGTTAAGTAGTTAAGTTTTTAGTGTGTACTAAAAACTGAAAGTGTCAAAATTTTTAAAATTAAACTAACAATTTACATTTTTTTATAGCGAAAAAGTTTTTTGTTTAAGAATTTTTCTTCCTCCGAGCTGTAAACTAGTAGAATCTTTATGGTTCCTGCTTATTATTATTTCCTTATATTTTGCTCATATTTTACAGTCCCTACTTTTCAAATGGAAAATTATTGAAGCAATAAAAATACGCAACTTTCTGTTCCTCTACAATGTAAAACCAATTTCACTTGTCTCGCATTTTCATGCTCTTTACGCATACAATTTTCCTTTTATTGTCCTTATTTTGTTCGCTAAAGTGTTAAAGTGTGAACTACAAACAACAGAAGTAGACGAGATGGTGCTTTTGTTGTTGTCCGGAAGTTTTTACCATTAATGAAAAAAGTTGTACAAAGTACAAAATATCATATGATCTCATCATTTGATTTGTAAAATAATTTATTTAAATAATGATTTGCTTTACTGCAAAAATGAAAGAAATGCTGTCTTCCAAACAAAAGTGAGAAGCTGTAATTAATATAATTTCGTAAAAGTATATATATTAGATTAGAAAAAGGATACTTAAATCCTATAGGATGTTTTTTAAGCTGCTTGAGAACTATCGATATCGATATCTATGGTTTGACAGCTCAGAATGTCAAATTGTATTAACATTTTTGTTTACTAAGATTTCCCTATTCATCACGAATCGTTTGACTCCAGAACATTGCTTCCAAATTGTGGAAATTCATTTTGAAAGAAGTAAATCTGTTGGCACGAAAATCAGAGAGTACCTCGTCGAAGAATTGTGTTTAGTGATAAGTCAATAAGCATAATTGCCGTATATGGACTTAAGATAATTCTCATTCCGGTAACGAATCACCATCACGTTCAATTAAATTAACTCTTTGGTGCGGTTTATACGATGGTGGTATCAACGGTCCTTATTTCTTTCGAAACGAGAAAGAATTTTTTTTTATAAATATTACTCAGTTAAACATCGATGATATTAAGTATCGACAAAATGGTGTAACTTACCATACAGCGTACTTAACAATCTATTTATTGCGAAATCAATTTGGTTACAACTTTATTTCCACAAGTGTTCCTGTTAACTGGCTCCCTCGTTCGTACGATTCGAGAGTAACGCCTCTTGATTACTTTTTATGGAGCCATGGTAAGTTATTGGTTTATTTTAAGTTATCGACAAACCAGTAACTTTTAGAGCATTGGAAGCCAATGTTCATGCCATCATTGCCAACATAGGGCCCCATTAGTTGCAAAAAATAGTCACCAATTGGATTAATCGAATGAACCATATAACTTGTAGCCGCGGCGGACTTATACCGAAAATCATATTCAAAAAAATAATTGCCATAAAATTATTTAACATATTATAATACAAAAATTACATTTCAACAGTATTTCTGTTGGTTACTACCATTTTAAGCTCTCATGTAGATAATTCTATGATTGTAAAATCAGTTCTTTAATTATCTCATTAGCAAAATGTCGAAACGTGGGCAACTTTATAAATAAAATATATATAATTATATATATAAATAAAGTAAGGTGAATACAGCACTATACAGTTTATTTTTTCTTTGAAAGTTTTCGATATCAACTCTTGAATAATATATAAATAATCAAAATTATTTTGTCCGAAGATTTGATTGATATATCAAAGAGACATCGTACTCTTCTTACTGCCAATAATATAAGTTATTCATAGTTTCCGTTACTTCACAGTTGGAGGGCTGAGCGTTATACTAATAATAGTTCTCTTCAAGTAATAATCAGGTTACTGTGTATATAAAACGTTCTGAATATTGTATTAATTTAAAAATAATCTATTTTATTCATACGTGACTATACACTCCTTTAAAAAAAATTGAAGTAAATTTTTTATCTTCAACTAAAATATCAATTTATTTGGCTTTAATTGAAAAGATTCAAAGCTTTGTATTAATTATAGCTGCGCACATTAGAGGATATCCTTTTCAGTAAAAATTTTTACACTTACAATTATTTAAAAAAAATGAAAAAAAAAATAATGATTAAACATTTGAAAGTGCAAACATGCAAACGCATTAACGCCTTTCAAAGCCTGGGAATCCAATTAATTTGTCAATCAACGCGTCAATCAGGCGAAATCGTTGTGCCATAATGTTAAAAAGGATATAGCGTAGTAGAGTCAGTGTAGAGTAATTCGCAGACAGGATAAAATAAACGATTGATATAATACTTTGCGCCTTGGAACACACAAAAAAAAGAAAAAAAAACAAAAAAGAAGATAAATAAAAAGTGAAAATACATTTAACGAATTTATTTCGCAAATGCAGTGAAAATGGAAAAAGTTGAAAAAATGCTTAGCAAAATGCAACAAACAAGTAATCTTAATTGCAATTGAGATGCTTTGTAAGGCAATAAAATCATTTTAAATGGAAAAAATCGCACTCTGGGAAAAATAAAAGAAAAACATCGCAATAGAATGGGAAGTTTTAAAGAAGCGGCAGACTACGGTCCACTGGGATGGATTGTGACTTGTGTTGCCTGCAGCGAATGAAAAACGTATTTAAGGAAAATGTGCTTAAATAATTTTTAATAAAATGAATGAGGCTGGTAGATAATTCAAAAAAAAAAAATAAATAAAAAAATAAAATTAAAGATGTAGACAGTTTCGTACAGTGAGGAGAAAAATTTTCTATATAACATTTTATTGAAAATTAAATAAAATTTAGAAAAGTATTTTTATTGAAACAATATTAAAGAAGGTTCTGTATGAAATTTACACTGACCCACAATATTAGACAATATAAATTAATCAAGTCTTTAATGTAGGTAAATAATACTTATGATATATTTATGTTATTTAAACTATTACGAATAATAGCAACAAAAGATTTGTAACAATGTCTTTATGTTCTAAAATTTCTCCGCTCTAATTTAAAATGGTTAAGAAAAATTAAGTTGAAAATGGTTCTGTTGGCTAATTATTTAGTATTCAAAAAATCTTATGTCTTTTCCTACCATCACTTTCTTCTTCATTCCATTGCTTTCTCATGGGAACATTGGGCCTTACATCCACCACTTTAATATTTAATTATTATTTAATATGTTCAACAAAAAACAAAGCAAAGGAAATAAACACACTAAAAAAGTGTTATCAAGAAATAAGTAGAATTATAAAATTTTCCGCTGCTTAACATGATTAATCGAGTTTAGCCATTTTTGTATATTGGTTGCACTACCAGTAACGTGTATTTTAAATACGATAAATAAGCGACATTAACTTTGTGTTTCCCTAACAAATGAACGCGATTTACTACACACTGGTCTATATAACAGTTCTTCATCGAAAATTTCAACTCATAACCATTACTTGCCTTTCTAGATAGGGAAATGCAAGAGAGGAAGAACTTAACATGACCATATCTGACATCTTCTGACTAAAATTAACTTCTACCAAAGTTCCGTGAACTAATACCACACAGAAATGACTATGAAGAGAGTACACCTTTATTCGTTGGAAACTACCAACTGTATCACACGGATGGCTCCGAAACGAAGAAACGGGTGGAAGCAGGGGTCTATGGAATTAAACTAAAAGATGAGTTATTTACGAGTATGTGTCAAGAAAACTTTGTTCTTCAGGACGAAGTATACGCAATTGAACAATGTCTAAGAGAATATAAAGGGAAAGTTATCACGCGCAAAAATATACCTATTTTCTCTGACAGTTAATCATCACTCCTAGCACTAAACACACCTCGAGTGACTTCAAGCCTAGTATGGAAATGCCTTTAACTTCTAAAAGATCTTGCTGCAAGGAACATGGTTCACTTAATATGAGTCCCAGAACACAGCGAATTTAAGGAAAACGAAAAAGTAAGAGAAAAAAAAAATAATATGTTCCTTCGTGGGATTTGTTTAAACTTAAAATTATTGAATGGCTGGAAAGAATAGCTTGAACTGATTGAGATAATAAAACTGCCTACAGACAAGCTAAAGAAATCATGCCAAATCGCTTGAAAAGCCAGAACCAGGGAGCTGCTAATGCAGAACAGGAAAGACATTCGGCTTGTCATAGGGTTTGTCGCTAGATATTGCGGAGCTGAGAAACTAGGAATTATAAGGGATGATAGCTAGAGATTTTGTTACGAAGACGAGGAAACAGCAGAAATCATTCTGTGTGGCACTAAGATAGTCTCTCTAGACTCAAAATTTGGTACTTATCAACTGCCTATCCATTTATAACGGAAATAGGCATCATCTCTCTAAGGGACATAATGGCATTTTTAACTGCACCGCTCTTATGGAACTAAAGAGGATTAATCACAATTATCCTTAAAGGTTGCATTGACGTGGTGAAATATCTTCCAGCACCTTCTTTTAATCAAATTTAATGCAACCACTGCTTAACACTTATTATGTGATCTAATGGACAGCCCAGATTAATGGAAATGAGTTAAATCTGATGATAATACGTGCGTAAGACATCGAAATGAGGGCTTAACCGTTTACATGGTATTATTTGTTGAATTAAAAAATTACTGTTATTACCACTCTTAAAGTAATTTACTTAAATAGTTATCTTTTTTATATACATTGTGACCGAAAAGCTTCCGGAAATTTTAAATAAAACGCAAAATTCTTAATCTTCATCAATATTTATTTTATCTCCTTCAAAATATGCTCCATTAGAAGCGATACACAAATGCCAACGTTTCTTCCAATCATCAAAACATTTTTTATAGGCGCTTTCCGGTATGGCTTTGAGTTCCCTCTGCGAATTCTGTTTTACGTCTTCTATGGATTCAAAACGCGTTCCTCTGAGTGGTAATTTGAGGTTGGGAAACAGGAAAAAGTCACACGGTGCAAGATCAGGTGAATACGGTGGCTGTTCGATGGTATTTATTGAATGTTTGGCCTTAAAATCGTTGATAATGTTGAACAAATTGAGGTGAATCGGAACAAGCCGGGCGTTGACACGTCGCATACACAAATTGTCCACCAAAATCAAACGAGCCATCTCACGACCGATGCCTAGCTCTCGTGCTATCTCTCTAACACTCACATGAGGATTTTTGAACACGATTTCCTTTGCCTTTTCAATGTTTTCGTCGGTGGTAGAGGTCGAAGGTCGTCCAGAACGCGGCATGTCTTCGACGGTCGTACGACAGTCCTGAAAGGCTTTGTACCACTCATAAACTTGAGTTTTCGATAAAACTGATTCCCCATAAGCCTTTTGTAGCATTCGCAACGATTCTGCACACGAAATTTCGTTCGAAAAACAAAATTTGATGCAAACTCTTTGTTCAATATTTTTTTCCATTGTTTTTTTCGCAACGCACTACTGAGGTGAACTGGTTTCAACAGCTGCCGTAAACGAACTGTCCGACAGATCGCGCTCATTTTTGGCATAGTAATTAAGGACAGTGCTGCCAAACTACATAAACTTAAAATATCGAAAAATATACAGCGCGCGAATTTTAAATGAGAACCTCCGAAAACTTTTCGGTCACAATGTAGGTAAAATACTGTTCTTAATACAATACCGAATATCCTTTTTTATGTCTAAATATAGTGTACGTTTAGCTTTTCTTTGATGACACTAAGAAAGAAATCGTATGGTTAATTCTATTAAAATGTTTTACAACTTTTGTTTATAATTGACTTGCTATTAATCATTAAAATTTTCTGAACTAAAACTTAACATAAATTTTATTATTCCAAGTTTTAATTGCTTTTACTATTTTAAAATCACTTCGTCCTTGCTTGCTTATTTACGTTAAGTGCTCTGAATTGAAAGGTGAAATATAGAAGGTGTGCTTTCTCAATTAACTTGTTTCTTTTACATTCCGGTAATTACTTATGTCTCTGACTTAATTTACTTGCTAAATGAACTTTGAACTTGTCTGACTACTTGATTAAGTCTTCTCACACTCGTGCTTATAATTTATACAGACGCAAGTCTCTTCAATTATAAGGCAAACGAGCTTCGTATAAAAGTTTGTTTTTCTGAAGAGCCTTTAAATATTTTAACCCTTCATTAATGAACCAATTTATGTCGTGTTTGTAGTACGATTTTCCTGAGGCTCTAACAGCAGTCGAGATTTAACGAATGAAACAGAATTAATTTGTAAGCGATTTATTAATATTTTTTATTCGATTTAATTCAAATGAAATATTGTACTATGGATACATGTAAATAACTTTATTAAATGAAAATGTAGTTAGCGAGAAATATTAGTAATATTTCTGTTGAATTGCATGAATGGTACTAGTGAGGATGTAAATGCCAGGGATTTCTTAAGAAAAATTTTCAAAGTACAACCTTTTTTCAATTACTTAACACACTTATATAGAACCCGGGTTTATTTATAGAAAAAATAATTATGGTATGCTTATCTGTATGCTTATCTGATTATATAGTATCATTATGCTAGTTACTACTTAATTGATAATCTTTTTGCCAATTTGTTTGTAACTGTTCACTTTAGAGTAAGTACACCAAGCTAACTGATACCTTGCATTTTCACGTTAGTTGTATTTTTGTATTGTTATCTTAAGTATGTTCCGGTTAAATCCATTTACAGTCTTATACTGGATGATTTATTTTGCAGTTCCGGTAGCTAACGTGTATAAGACACAATCTAAGTAAGTTTTTGGTCAAAGTTTTGCTTTAGTAAAACGTAAGAAGCTTAAAGATCGTCCACATAAACATAATCCTGTGCTGAACCCCACATATCATTCACACCCATGTCTTGAATATACCGCCAAAAAGTTGGTAGTCATATGGCAGCATATAGTTTTGTATTTTAATTTATTTTTATAATTAAATACAATAATTTCTCATTGTTTATTATATTTATTATCAAGAATGTCCATTCAACATCCACATATATTTATTATACATAGGTTTATACAATTTTTATTAATATATTAAGCAATGCATATAGTTTTGTATTTTAAAAAAAAAATTAAAGAAAGAAAGAAATTCGAATTCGAATACCTACCATAAACCGATTTGAAACCATGGCTCAAAGTTTCTTAAAGCTCACCTTACACGTGCTCTATACTTATTCAGCGGTCGTGAGAGCGAGAAGCTGCCAGATCTCCCCCGCATAATCGCTGTAGAAATCACATGTAAAGATCGCCTTAAAGTTCTTGGTTTAATGTACCCACTTAGAAATCAATGTCAATATGTCAATATGTGACTATATAACAGTTTTAGACCTAATTACGCTCCATAAAGTATATATTTGGGTAGTTAATTTTATGAAAATTTATAATAGATACTTGGTTCTTTGTAATCAAACAATATACTTATTCGATTCTTCATCCACAAAAAAAGTTTACAAGCGTATCAACAATAAAGCTAGAAAGTGAAACTATAACTGAACGGTGTGAATTTGAATGCAGCTGCAACTGATTTGGATACAACGTTTGTTTAAGAACATTTCGATTTTTGAACAATAATAACTAAAAAGTACCAAAAATATTGTCTAACAAAATACAAGTAAATTTACAAATCAATATAAATAAATTTGATTTTCATATAGAAAGTGTATTATTTTATGATCTTCATCAAAACGATTTATGGCACTCGTGTTGTTATTCAACATTCTTAACCTATAAAGTGTATATTAATTTTAGTGCAGTAATAAAGCATAACTTATAGTTTTTAGATCACTTTTATGTCTTTAAATTTTGTGGTAATATAAAAACTCTAAACTTGTTTTAAAGATAAGTGAGTATAACTATATATATTTTAATATAGTAAAAGGGTGTGCATTAAAAACTAATAGGCTAATGTCAACCTGGGTAATCAGGGTAAAATTATTTATTGGTGAAGTGACTTTGGTGAGTACTCTAACAAGAAGACTATAAAATTTCTTGATTAGGGTACAATGGATTTTTATATTTCAAATTGCATTAAACATTATTCTATCTATTTTTTGAAATAATTAACTCCTCTTTTGTTAATATTGGACCAAAAAACTTTTATTTTAGTTGTTCCTATCTTTCCCGCATTATTTTATAATAGGTCACCAGATTTCCTTATAAATATGGTGCATACTTATGCAAACGACTTATTGTACTGTAATAAATGCTATCAGAATATAGCTGTTTTTTTAAATATTTGGACCATAAGATCTTTATTCCACCTGTTCATATCTTTTGACTAATCTGCGTCACCACTTAAAAAGCTTTATGATGCTACCATTATCTTTTACAGGGGTTTTGATATTTCATTTATTAATGTACGTGCTATTCCTGCAAAAATATTTTCTATTTTGGTAAATGCAAAAAGTAATTAATTCCGTAATACTGTGATTCTTTGAAGAACTACATGATATAAGCGTTTCTACTCTATTTACTTTTTATTAAGCACAATATTTTATTACTTATTAATTCAGTACCATCAGTTCCAATTCAATTTTTTTATTAATAAATAACTTTTAGTTGGTAGTCCACATAAGTAAAAATTCCAAAGAGGGCACTTTTATGCGTAGATGGCATTGTATTAAGCTCCTCACAATTGTTCTTCAAGTGAAAATAAATCCTTTCAATGCAAATTCAAAGAAAGTCACACATTAAATATATTCAATCGACTTCAAGTGACTGAGAGTAAGTCTGCAAATATTGAATAGATGTCTTGTGAATCGATTGCCGTATTAAATTGCTGTCACTTGTTGTGAATCTAATGTTACCATACGTTGTGCAAGACTCTGACAAGCAAAACTATATAGTAAATTCAAAAAAATATGGCAACTAACGTAACTCTGCAAGGAGCATGAACCACAAGAACGGAAGTGAATGGAATATAAAGAAAAAATGCAGAAGGTGCAGACAATTACATGTACAATGCGGATGTGAGAAATAAATACCAAGAGGATCTCCTATATGGATGACAACTAGTCTATAGCTGACACACGACACATCCTTACTGATTTCTATGCGTACTGTGAGTTTTTCTTTCTAATGAAAAATCAAACATTTTTTTTGCGGAAGTATATATGTATACGTTTACATATTTACACATTTATATAAAATATACATACTTTTGCTTGACAAATTCTTTCTGTTGTATTGCTCTCTTTTGTTTGACTGTGTAACCAAATCGAAAATTATATTAAATAAAAGTAATCAAAGCGTAAGAGTTTAAATTAAATAAGCCAGTAACAAACACCAGCACATATGTATTATCCTTGGAAACCGTAGATTGTTATCAGCATTACATTTGTCAAAATTAAAATGAGTTGTAGTTCATCTCTTAATTTTCTATTTATTTAAAATAATTGTTTTCAATAAGAGTTGTCATGACACAAAAAAAAAATTTGGATGTATGTGTAGCTTTCGATTCTGAATTATTTTTCTATATTCATATTCAGTATTGTTTTCATTTGAAAAGTTTAAATATTTAAGAAGCAATCAATTTCAATATTGTCTTTTGTCAAATCATCAAATAGCTATGATATCATTTATATTTATATCCACTTCACAAAATGCAAAAATAAATATATCAGTTTGATTTTTGATAAATATTTAATCAACATGTAAAGGCAAATATTGGTTATGAAGGCGTAATTAAAATTTACAGTTAATAAATTTTCAATATAGTTTTGAATTAAAAATGACCTTTAATATCTTAAAATTAAGATAAAAGTTCTTGGTATTTTAGCCATGCAATTTTCAGTAAAATATTACAACAAAGTAAACATAATATAACAAATGCTTGGAAATAAGCTAATTTAATAGAATATATATAAAATATAAATATATATACAAAATATATATATATATAGTAATCAATAAATTAATCATTAAAATTAATCAAATTTTTATAAATACCTATATACCGTATATGTATTTATCTTTAAATATATAAATCTTATATATAATAATTATATATAATCTTATATTTAATAATTATATATGTTCTTATATATAATAAGATTTATATACATATAAAAATCAAAACAAAGTCCAACTGTTTCAATCTATATCTTCCTTAAAGATACTTAAAGACTACATTAAAATTTTAAATTGCAATAAAAATACTTCAATTTATAAGTAATATGTCTATCCTTATTTTACATTTCGAGTTACTACGAGGATACCTTCAAAACTATTAATAGGTGTTTATTTCTATTGTTTATTCAATAGAATTAAGCTTAGATTGTATCGAGTTCTTTCACGGATCATTTTAATCTACTTTACTGTCTAAATGAAATGTACCCGTTTAACATGAAAGACAATCGTCGTTGACTGGAAGTAGATGTGATGTTGATACTTGTGCGGCACTCCGGATAATCGGCAATATGAACTTTTGACTATTAAAAGATGTCTCTCTTCAGCAAAATTTTACTAGAATTAGAAGTTATTTGACAGATAATCGTTATTTAAGTTGCAAAGTGAACAAAATTCATCGTCTGTCTTGAATGTTACCACTGCATAGTAGAAAATGACGTTTTTAGTTTTATTCTCGGTGAATGTATGGCTTTAATCTGAGTTAAGTAAAAAATACGGGATCTTGAGCTCCTATTGCAATTAGCTATGAGAAAATTTTTAGCAAGAGATTTTGATCTTTGTCTAAAAGGCTGTGTGCATCGTGTTTGGTTGGGATCAATTGTTGGAAGAGAATATCCATTATAGTCACAGTGGTTTATTTCACTTGGAATGCAGAAAATTGTTAACTTTTAATTAAAAAACAGATAAATATTGTGAGAACAATAGTACTTGGCTTGGTTAGTATCCCTAAGTACAGAAGAATGGAATGCATTGGAAATCTATATGATGGATTGTAAGTATATTCCACAATATAATTCAACAGTTTAAAACTGAAGTAGTGGAAGTAAAATGTCGGGTTGAAACCAATATATTCAAGTGACAATGGTTTTATCAGAGTAAGATAATAGTTAAGCTTCCTTATAACTTTTGAATAGTAGTAAAACTTGTCAGGGGTCAATATTCGATTTTATTAGTTTTTCCTATCTTTTAGGGATGCTGTGCGATTGTAATATCTAAACGGATCAATTTTTTTTTTCAAGTTTTAATTGTTTCTTATTTTTATTTTTCTTTTTCTTTTTTTCTGTCTTTTCAAAAAACAATTTTCTTCTTAGCATCATAAAGTAATTAAATACTAAATAGAATATGTGTATAGTTCAATTATATTAATAAATGTACTATATTATAACCAATTTTTCGTTAAAACTACTATTTCAAAAATTGTATGAACTGTAGGCAGTAAAATCTTTTTTATAGTAGTAAAGATAAGAATTTTTGACAGAATCGAAAAAAATTTAAAAATTCCAATTTCTTTTGAATTTTAATTTAATTAGTAGTTAAACAGCTGACCATACTGCTGTTTTGGATATCGCCAAATATCCATCATCAGTGGTCTTTGAAAACACCTATTGATATGTTTTTCCGAAAAGAATTTTTGAATCGCAAGAGTCTAGATAATTTTCGTTAATTAATAATTATAATTATAATTAATTAGACTTAAAGCATACGCTACAATTATATAAGTTAACTAATTGTAAGTTCTTATGTTTTCGTTTGATTGGTTTCGTGATATATAGATAGTATAAAATATTTAAAAATATCTTCTGTTCCATATTTACATAATATTTAATGACGGATGATGACTTCTCTGTTTTCAAACAGGACGAGACAAAATACTAAGGTACGGCATGTTTGAGTTGTTTTCAAAATTAGATACATTACTTTTATTTTGTTATTAATACCAAAATACTTGTAGAAGTATTCAAATTGAATTAAATTAATAATATTTAATAATATAATTTTTAATAAAGACATAATATCTTTATGTCATGAATTCCATGAAACTAATATTATGTAGTTAATTTAAAATTATTAAAAAGAAATCTCAGAATAATTAGCATACTCCAGGCTAATGTTAGTCTTTCACAAATTATTTGTATCTTGAAGTTCAGAAGAAATTGTTCAAATATTTCTTGAATTTTCTGTCAGTTTTAGTTTGTAAATATTTATGAACCATTTGCAAATACGTATATCATGTGCAAATCATAGACAACTAAAATATTTTTTTTAGTGTATCAAATATACGTATTCTAAATTACAGTTTTGATTGCTGCCAACATATTGAATCAGAAAATTAATCTTAAACCATAAATCCATAAGATGCTGACAACAAAATTGTTAGTGATAATTTACAGCAGATGCAGTTGTCATAGCTAATTTAGTTAATGTCTCTGACATTTACATAAATACTCATATATTTTCAAACTCGTATATCTTGTGTTTAACTGTAAGCATTGATTTAACTTGTATAAACGGAAATTGAAACTCATTTTCCATAAAATATGAATTGAAATATTTGAAAAAATTGAAGATAATCTTTGGCTGCCTCGATAGTAAATTTAACTTGTATAGCAATTTGTAATATTCCCATTAGCTTATTTGAAAATTTTAAAATTAATAAAAAAATCATAAAAATTAAAGAATTTCATAGTGAAGCAAAAAATAAGATTAGTATAGTAACACTAACAGTATAACATAATTGCATTAAAAAAATTAAAACATATTTTTAATTAAAATAATAAAAAGGTAATATATTAGCCTTCAAAGTTAGTTGAAGCTCATTAAATATATTTGGACATTAACAGAGTATAAATTTTCTTTCACCAATGGCTAGAAAGAGTATTTCTATTTTCTAAGCGAAAAGTAATGTTTTTGCTCTTAAATATTCTGTAACATTCTAATATGCTCTTTGGCCGCAGCGTAATGAAAGCTTTTTATAACATTTAACAGCAAAATGTTATCTACATTATGTTAAATAATATTACATTTTAATCAATGCTGTAATGGCCATTATAACTTTTGCACTTGGAAAATATATTTCATGCATATTAATGCTAACATAACTTCTCTACTTAGTTACTTAGTTCTTATTAAAAATATTGAATTTATTAACTTAACTAGATATACATCTTCAAAGCCAGAATACTTCTTTAAGACATACTGTGAAATCCTTTAACTCAATATTAATAATAGGTAGAGTAATATTCATCTATCTTTATTTGCTCAAATGTTGTATTGAATTTATAAGTCATTTAATATGTTTATTTTCAGGCTTTTTTTATTTAGATTTATTTTCAGGTTTCACTGGTCAGGCTAACTGTAGGAAGTTTCTAAACCAAACCAAGGATGACTGAGGTTGTCATCGCCAACTAAGTCAGTAAGTAAAGAAGTAAGTACATAAGTAAGTATGTAACACATAATAGAAAGTGAATCACATAAGATAATGTTGTATGAAAATGGTCTTAGTTAAAAAAAATGAAAAAACACAAAAGCTTGCAAATCTGAGACGACAAGAAGAAAAGTAATACTACATATTAGAGAGCTACTAGGGAATTATATATTTTGAGCTACTGTTACTTAATGAAATGCATTATATAAAATTTTACTGTCCATGGTTAATAAGGTTAGGGGCTAAGTAAAAGTGGTTTCAGGGAGATCAAAACGCATTTATTGAGATCTCTGTATACATAAATCTGTATATAATAATTCTGATTACTCTTCGAATTCTAATTATTCTCCAATAATTACAAAAATATGAAAGGTTTATGAATATAGCAATGAAATAAATAGCGAGTTTTTTAGTTATTTCAGGTAGAGATAAGAAGGCTGTAGAAGCAATTTTATTAGAAGAATCAATAGATATGTAGAGAGACATAGTTATACCGGGTCACCGGTATTACATACTATGGAATATAATAAAACATTTTTTGGGGTGTCCGAACCCCATTTTTGGGTGTGTTCATATCTGTTTTTTTTTTATGAAAAACTTTACTTTGTTTGACGCTTTATCTTATATATATTGTTTGGCTAAATTATTTAAATGATTGTATTGATCTTCATTATTGTTAATTCTCTATATTAGATTCCATATATCACATGATCTTTTGTGCTAACTACAAATGTCTTTACTGATCGTTAGATTTCTAATAAAAGTGGGTACCTTGACTGATTTCAATACAAGTTATAGTGAGGAGTAAGAAGTTTATACTTAATATGGATAACTTTTTCGAAATTCGTATATAAACATAGACAAGATTACTTTTGAGTATGTTGTGTTGAGATCGATTTTCTTGAGAAGATACTTTAAATCATAGTTTCCTATATGATACGGTTTGGGAGTTTTAACAATTTCTACACTCATTAAAACCAAATCATGAATTATCAAAGAACTAGATAAACAGAAGATTGAAATATATGAAATGTGGATATATGAAAGGGATGTGGATATATACTTAAATTATTGAATAAACATTTCTACACTAAAGAAATTTTATATAAAAAATGGAAACAAAAAATAATCTTTAATACATGTCAGAACGTTGGAAGAATTGGATTCAGTTAACAATGGGAGAGGAAATAGATAAATAGATAATAATAATATTTACTCGGAAATAAAATGAGTGGAACGATACAAACCGCTTTAGATTCAATTAAATGTGGAACTGAAATGAAAAGAGTATGGTAATTATACGTTCTGCGCAGTGGAAGAAGTCTGCTTTCACAGATACAGATGGATAGACGTATCTTTTAGTCAGTTTTCTTGGCCTTTGCGGTTCATTAATTTGGTTCTTTTTAAGATTCGATTCCACACAGTGCTTGAATTTAGTTCCCCCTTGTTAGACTACAGAGTGGCTTAGTCTCAATTTATTAATGTTATGTTCACCATTTAACGAGAGAGTCAATATTTGCTATGCATTAGTGTCTAATATTTTTATTTATATTAGATGATATAAGCTTTATATACTTAATCTAAATAATTGCTGAATTTTATGCGATGTTGTCGAGTCCTACTTGCAACTAAAATTAAACTCGACTAGTTTCTATTTCAAATATAAGAAAAAAGTTTGTCTGAATTCAAAACACGTTTTGACAACACTTTTTTTACTAGTTTTGCTGAGTTCAATTGAATATGGAAATTTACATTTTAGATTTAAGAAAAATAATTGAAATGAAAATCCCTTTCACTTTATTTTTGCATATTTCAGTGGAAAAAAATTATTTGCAAAAAATATCTTCTCGTAGACTAAGCTACTGAAATAGCTAAAAGTCACGAATGCAACACCTGTTGCAAGTAAACTTTTCGCAACACAAATTTAACTACCTTGAAACAAGAAAAAACACATTGGAAAAAATTTATACAATAAATAATAAACAACTAATAAATCAAAATTATATTTTTATTGAAGTGCAGCTAAAAGTTACAACACAAAACACGCAATTGCTGCGGCACTTGTTGCAGCAACAGAAGGGTGAAACTGCAGCTGCAACAGCAATTTAAATTGATTAAGCGCCACTTGTGGAAAGCATAATACAAAATAAAATAGTATGGCAACGTTGTGTTGTACACAATCATTCACACAACGGAAGAAACCCGCACAAACCCACAAACAGGGGAAGTACAAATAGAAACCGGCAGGACCACCACCGCAGCACACCTTCAAATAAAAAAGTGCTGCAAATTGCATTAAGTTGATAATTGATGAGCACTTAAGTTGCAAGTGATGTTGAAAGTAAATTGATGAGATAACTTTCATTTTATTAAAAAAGCAATAATAATGCAATAAATGCATAAGCGAAAGTATGAAAAAATAAGGATACTCTTTATGAGGATATGAAAATAAAATCCCAATAATAATATAATTTCTATAATACATAATAGTTACGGAGCAATTCAAGAGTAGGTTAAGTGCTAAAGCACAAAATATTATACAAATTTAAATATGCGTCGAAAATTATTTAAAATGATAGCTATAAGCATTAAAGAGGGTTGTGTAGCTGCAAAAAAACTATATTTTTATCACTTTTTTAACTCCTTTTATAAGCAATAAAATAATGATGCATAGTAATGGATTGACTAATACATAATACGTTGCAATCATAATTAAAAAATATGGGAAATATTTTTATTTGAATCACTTATTTCTTTTATAGAAATCCTCATCACTTAAGGTATTGGGATTCACACAGATTCGGGATCCTTTTTGATATCAACTGGAGAGACTTACTTCACCTTCTCAACCACTAGTAGAAAACTATACGGCTTCCATTGAAATCGTAAGGTTGACCACATCGATATTTGCTTCATACTGAAAATCTTTTAAGGAGTTAATCTTGTGATTACAATCGATTTATGTATATTCTATCGAAATCTGTACTTAGGATGCAGTATATTATACTAATGTAGTTTCGTACGCACTTATTAAACAGAGACCTTTAAGGACGAACGTCAGTAAATTGACATTACAGTTTTTAAACTTAAAGTCGTGACCATATTTTACTGGCATATTTTCGATATAACTGTACTCGTGTGGGAGAGACTTTTCTGCTTTTACGTAATATGTGAACCTGGTAATAAAGCAATAAACCTTATTTGTTATTAAGTTAAGGATATAAATTAGATGATTAAAACGTGATCTAAATTTTACAACAATAGATAATTCTTTAATCTTAATGTTTATAATGGCTGCCAATAGTCTATTGATCCCGATTATAAGCACAAGAATCTGGTATAGTGTTTATATTGGAATATATAAAGCAGGTTTGCAACTGGTTACCGCGAAGTCAACTGTGTGGTTAAATTAAAGTAGAGGTTTCCTCATATCTATTGTGAGCTGACTCATGCTTTGTGCGATGGGAGAGGATTTTATAAAAATGTCGATATCTCATCACCAAAAAGTATAAATAAGTAATAAAATTTTATTTCTTATAAAATTACTACTGATATATTTTATTTTATTATAATAAAATACGTAATAACTTTTTCTTATTCTTATTCTTCTCATTCTTGGGTTTAAACCATTTTATATGATTTTTTAATTAAATCTCAGAAAACTCTTAATGTATTGTCATTGACATATTTTTCGATATTGTCAATTCGCAAACGTTGTATATATTCACTATACATCTATAATGTTAAGCACGTGAGGTGCTTTTAAAGGAATATTTTAAAAGTTAGTAAATTAGGTTCCTTGTCACAATCATTGCAACCACATTACAGACCGGGTTTAATAATTTGCTTATAGATTTGTACTTTATATATGAATCTATTGATATGTTGCTGTTAAGGAATTGGTACTCGGAGCTATTGGAGCTTTCAGCCATCATTGCCTGACTGTTGTAACTACCGAGTGGCTTCTTGTCATAGGTCATTGCATTTTTCAACGATATTAATCTTGCATTAGTGCTCTCCTTCATCCAACAGTGTGATGTGACCTTGGCAATTAGACTCAAGTCATTTATCACCTTCTTCTTTTACTAATATTACTACTGCCTTACGAATGTAATGGAAATTATATAAAGTTAATTATGATATCTGTTGTAGCTGCTATGTAAGAAAGAACGAATTCCGGATCGGAGTTGTAGTAAGTTAAAAGCTGAAGCATTTGTTATGTTTCTTTACACCAATTAAGGCTTGCTTCAGTTCATATCATGCAAGTCTTAATATGGATATTCACACGCCCGACGAAAGATGATGGTGTCGTTACCATTTGATATGTTTCTTTACACTAATTAACGCTTATTTCAGTCCGTACCAAGCAAGCCTTAATATGTATATGCACATGCCTCGATGAAAAATGAGGATGACGATATCAAGGATACTTTAAGTAAACAGTTTGAACAATAACATAAAAGATGATCTCATCATTCATCAAAATTCACATTGAAGTTGTGAATCTTCTCTACCAATTTACAACCAGTAGGTAAAGTATCAAATCTCTCTACAGTCGAAGAAACTTCATCTATTTCAACATGACTGAACAAGTGAAGTCGTTATAGCTGTGACCTTATCATGTCATCGT
Source organism: Teleopsis dalmanni (assembly GCF_002237135.1). Taxonomy (NCBI): domain Eukaryota; kingdom Metazoa; phylum Arthropoda; class Insecta; order Diptera; family Diopsidae; genus Teleopsis; species Teleopsis dalmanni. Next base: position 156,550,838 of record NC_051847.1, on the reverse strand, counting down.
TCCATCCAATACGTATAACGTTTCCAAAAAAGACGGGATCATGATTTTCTGTAGATCTATATATGTATTGTTTTCCAGTACTTTTAATGCTTCATCACTGCTGGTTATTATTTTTCACTATAAGCAGAACAGACCCGATAGAAGATTAGTCATTTGTTTCTTTTTTCTCGAGAGAGCGGTTTATTTAACAAATGTATTTGAATATTTAGATGGGTGTTGGACAGTCTTCGAAAAAACTCTATATTCAGCCAAAAATTTAATTAATTAAAATAAAAATACCTATTGCAGTCATCATTCAGGATAGCTCAAATGGATTTATATTAAAAAATAATTGCTATTAATAAAATAATTTCTTTTGTTGCAATTAACTATAAAAATCAAATTGTATGTAGAAAGGGTGGTTGAGTTCTTGGGTATGTATCGATTTTTTATTTCTTATATATTCTTTCTAAGTAAAGATTTCAAAAAGATTAGGCTAACAAATTAATTAATTTTTATTTACTTTTATTCACTTTTAGTTTTTTAGACTGCTGTGTAGGAAACTTCGGGAATGTAATTATCATTAAGATAAATATTCCTTTATCGAATGTCTTTTAAGAGTGTGTCTATTATCATTTTATTTCAACCATTTTTTCTCTTTTTCTTTCCTATTCTAAACCCTCTAAATTAAAAAAAATAGCTTCTTTGTCATAAAAGAGCGTAGCTTTTCCGGCAAAATTAATTGAATTCAAAAAAAATATCGAGAATATTTAATGCGGTATGAAAATTCTAGTTTTATATTTATTTAATTATCTTTTACAATTTATTACTATTACAAAAACCTTAAGTGAAACATTTTCTTCTTAAGCACCTCATTTATATACTGGCTCATAATAGCATTTCATGTTAGAATTTGTTAGAATACTTTTCTTTCATGTTCAAACTAGTAATTCAAGTATAAAATTTGTATTTATTTAAAACAATTCTGATAAAAATAATTTATTTAAGTATAAATCTAATTCTTTCAGCTTCATTTTACAATTTTATTAAAGTTTTCTTGTAGATGGAAATATAAAAAATTATATTTGCTTGTCTGCTTATCCTTGCGTTTCTCTTCACAAATCCAACTTCAATTTTTGCGAAAATAAGTTTATAATAAAATTTTTATAAATTTGGAAAAACAAAACATTTTTACTTATTTTGTGTAGAAAGTGCAATTGTTGCTGCATGCGTGTGTGTGCGGAGCATTGAATATCCTTAAAACACATGCATAAATGTTCTTAGCTTGCATTAACAATGATTTGTATCTTTAATCTTAAATGCATAAATTTCAAGGGAGGCGTTGTGTCTACATTTAAAAATTGCTTAAACATTGATTATTTTTCTTTTGTGTGCTTATGTAAAACTAAACAAAGTACGAAATTCTAAACAATAAATAAAAGTATGCATGTGAGTACACTGGGCTACAAATGCATAGATACAGATACTCAGCACAGACATACGCACCAGTGTGCACTGCTGCCTAGCACCACTTGAACGTGTGTCGACACTTTAATGTCTTGCAATAATTTATTTGTCAAGTATCTGTAATGGCTCAATGCGTCTTCATGTTTGTTTGTGTGTTTGTATGTTTGTGTATTTGTGTGGTAGTGTTTCCGTGATGATATGTATGTATCGTGGTTGTGTATATTATAAACAAATAAATTATTTTCCAATTCTCTTCCAATAAGATAATCTTTTAAACACATTTTATATATTTTTATGTACTTGGTACTTGTGGCAAGTTGTTCCATTAAAAATGCTTTGTTATTGTTTTTTTTTTCTTTTATGTCTCAACTTGTTTCTGCTTTTGTTTTTTGTTTTTTTTTCGTTTTGTGTTTGTTTTTCGTTTTTTGTTGTAATTAGACTCATAAAAGCTGTGTCAACGTCTTTGGTAACATTTACATTTCCCACTGAGGCGTAATGCGTTGGACTTAGTGCTTAGGGGAGGTGAAGAGTTATAAGTCGCCGTCATATATATTTTTTAAGTATCTTAATTTAAGGGTAGCTGCTTTGATTTTATATGAATTAAAAAAAAAACAAAAAAGAAAATGAAGTGAAGTGAAGGGTTGCCATTGGTTTTAATTAATTTTTATAGTGAACTAAATTTGCTGTAAGAGTGTTAAGAGTGTTTACTCATGGATAAGAAAACAATAATTAAAACCACACCAAACTTTGTTTACATATAAATAATAATCACATACTTTGATGGGAACACTATATAATAGATTATTATTACAACCAACGAAATAACTTTTCTAAGTTTATTGTATTCAACTAATTGTCATATTAAAAATATTATTATTCTTAAAAATATACGTAATAACCTTGTTGATACTTAATAACAGAGAGTGTGTGTGTGTCAGAACTACGGTAACCAGTGCCTAGACTTCAACCACACAAAATTCCGCTGTAAAGACAACCTTAAAAAATTCTTTCAAAAGTACTGGGTTGTTCTCTCTCAGCTGTGGAGCTTCAACATACATCCTCACAAAACAGACAGTGTTAACACTTTACATAATGTCAAGAATGAGATTCAACAACAACTGACATTATTAGGAAACAATAAATTAATGTGTGACTTACGGTCAGCCATATTTACATAACCTAATACAAGAACCATATTACTAAAAGTTTTATTTTCAGATATTGAATTTTATGATATTTTTGATTCCGTGTTCTTTTTGGTTAGATTCGACTAAGGCACCCTTCACCTTAGTGATTATTGAAAATAAGTTCCGTTGTACGAAATTTATTGTATCTAGACAAAAGAATTTTATGTTCCTTCAATACGACTTCCACTGTATATTTGTCTATACAAATAAATAAAAATTACTTATCACACTAAAGATTGATTAATTATTGATTATCATATATTTTTGCATTTTAACATTTAACTCTCTATCTTTAATAATATCGATTCTTTTATAACTTTTTACTACTAGAAATATAGTAGTTAGAAATGAACATTAAGTAATAATTGGTATTTCGGTGAAAGTAGATATTGACCACATTAGAAGAATGTAAAAATCAGAATGCTCTGAACCCAGGTCTATATAATTGGATGATATTGACATCACAATGGAAGGTTCAGTAGAGAAACTTGTTAAAGACAGCCAAGACCGAAAATCAATTGTAATATCGATGATAATGATATTGAGAATGAAGATCCTGATGATGATGATAATCATGATGACGATAATGATGATGTTGATGATAATGATGTTTATCATGATAATGAAGATGATCATAATGACGATGATATATGTAAAGGCTTACTCTTCATAATTAGTTTCTGATTTCTTTTTTTTGTGGTAATTTTCAGGAAAGTATTAGGAATTTGTTCTAGAATGATACAATACAATGTATATAAGTATATGACTTTTTTCTGTATTTAAGATGTTAAACAATTGGATCAAGCAGTTAACTGTTATATCTTAAACTTCAAATTAGTTCGAATTAAGTATTGTAATGTGCCAAAAACTGATTAGGACGACTTGCGAAGTATGAGTCTTCAATATAATAAAGCGATTTCTTAACTTTGATTTTAAAATAAAGTGGTCGGAACAATTTTCAGGCATATATCACTGTGAAATGGAACATTTCGCACAAAGTCCAACGAAAAGCTAGATATATTAATTAAACCGTAGCATATCGTAAAATTGAATAACTCATAAAGAAAATTTTTTGAAATAGTGTCAAAAATACTACGAGAAGGGGTAAACTGGAATAAAAACAATAAAATATTCTAATATATACTAATATAATAAACTATTTAACATTTTTTGACATTGCTTAATATCGGCCAATACTTAACATGAATTTCACAAAAAATTAAGTTTGCAATAGTTTTTAATACAAAAATAAAAGCAAAATAAAGTAAAAATAATTTTTCATGTATCTTTGAAAGTATCTCTTTTATATAAGGCACTGGTAATTTTACATACTTTTTTTGATAAATGAATAGTCAAAAACTAAAATGTATTGTGGTAACTATTATGTTTAATGTCACCAATTGTCACTGAATTATTTATCAATAATTCATTGAAATATCAGCTTCACTTTGACATGCGAAATCAGACGTTCCTTTAGTAAAAAGAACTTATTAAAATTGAGAACGGATAAGCTTATAGATATTTACCATAATATAGCAATAGTACAATTAACTGGCAGACATTACACATAGATCTGATGGATCCCTAGTGATTCCAGATTTGATTCCGCAAAAGCTATTAATGAATGTACCAATTATTTTATCGATCAGCTCAAATCTTTCCATATTCAGGTAATATAGCAATGCGTTATTTGAATTGATTTGAAAATTAACCAAGAAAAAATGAATTCCCTGATACTCTTCACTGCAAACATAAAATTAATCCCATAAGATCTTGATATTCGTGAGTGCACCTTTAAAGGCATTAAAATCCGCCTAGATGTGTGCTATGGTAATGATGAAAGGGGTAATAATACAAGAAGTTGAAGTTGATAACAGAGCATACTTCCCAGTATTATCCATTATTAGTAGAAGGAAAATGGTATACTATGACTTATGATATAGGTTTTTTTAGATCAGACTCTAGTAATTTATCGTAGTTACAATCAATTTACTGGTAAACAGAGAGTAAAAGCAGATAAGACAGGCGTAAGTTCAATTTACATTTCATTGAATTTTTTGGTACTTTGCCTCATAAAATAGCTACCATTGTCAAGATGATGTAAATTAACCTCCTATAAGAGTGCAATTCATCTTGTTTCATGCTATATACAGCTTGAAAGTATATGTGCTTATTGGTTGCATAGCTAGATTTGTACCGAAAGGAGTTATTCCAGAAAAATATTTTTTTAGTAGTGTTTTTGTCATGGCAGCAGGGGTTTACTCTCTAACCTAAATACATCACTGACAGAAGCTGTTAATATGATAAAGCTGATATATTCAAGAAAGATTTTGTCAACAATGTTTGTCCCAATATATAAAATCTATAAAATTATAAAATATGAATTTTATGGAATAACGAATGCTGTAAGGTTGTAAAAATCAAGTATGCAACTGAAAATTACAAGCTTACGTTTATATAGTTTTCAAAATAAGATGGGTATTATAATAATATGAGTAAGTGGACCAAAGCTTACTTTCAGCTATAGTACAAAGTGATGGATATGATGTGTATTTTAGACATTTTCACATTAACATATTGTGTGCTGCCATTTTATTTTAATTATTTATTAATTAATTTATAAAATTAATTATATACCAACTCTTATAGAAAAATCTGATCAACATGTGTACCTCAAATGCTCATTAGCAAGTGGTGGCAACTCTGGAATGCATTCAAATAAATTCGATACACAATAAAGAACAATGCTGAATAAAGGCGTATCGGAGGCGTGGGTGGCATGCATGTAACAAATGCATTCCCATACAGAAAAGAATGCATTTTGAATATTTTCACTTTAAACTACTACATAGACATATTTTGGAAAATTGTTTTTTATGCTGTTCGATACAGTTTTTTGCTTCTATTTTCTTATCTGGCACTTGTTTTCCACAATTCGCTTGTTCTTCTTTTAATTTTCCAACGAAAACTGCTGCGTTAACTCTTTGCGGTCTTATCGACGTTTCTGGCTGGTTGTCGCGTTTCCATTGCAGTTCACGCTGCCGTTGTCGTCTGCAGCAAAACAGTTCATGCTGCATTTGCGGCGGCCTACACACGTGCGCTCGCAGCTCAGCTGATTAAGTTTTCGGTGGGCGTTCGCTGTAAGAAGACGGTTTTATGCATTTCCGTGAGTGAATTTGTATCTGAAATATTTGAAAATTTTATGCTGCATTTAAGTGGTTTTCAAATTTAGTGTGTGTTTGATCAAATTTAGCTCTCGACTCTAGATTGAGTTGCGGTGATTTGAAGTGATTTTAGATGCACTGAGAACGCAAGTGCGGGAAAACTCATTTCATGTCTCGTGCCTAACATGTCTGATATTTTCCAACGCGCCAAATGTGCATGAATACGTGAAGAAAACCAAAGTATTTTTAATGTTGACAGTTGAAAAATTAATTCCGATTAAATGTGTTTTGTGTCTATATATATAATATGTAATGCATAAGTGTATATGTACATAAATAAGAATGGATATTCGCTTCTAATGAATTCATAACTGAATTTCCCGCTTCCGTGTTCAGCGTATAAATTTTTATCAACAAATCAATTTTTGATTCCAATTATCTGAAAATACGCCTACATAACAAAATAACTATAATGCAAATATTTAGATAAATTTTTGGTATTTTTTTGTTTATTTTTGATTTTAATAAATAATTTTTAATATAATTTTTGCAGTGTTCAATCAGTTTTACGATCAATGAATCTTGTCGATTATGGAAAATCGAATAACACAAATATTTTCAACTACACCCACACTTCATTAATTGCAGTTTTCACGGAAATCGAATAAATCAATTAATTCTAAAATTGAAAACTTAATAAAGACTAATTGACTTGAAAGCTATTTCAAACAAATTGTAAGAAGGAATTTTTCTACAAAATATTCGAATTCAAATTGAATAAATATTCATAGCTCGTAAGGAATGTGTATAGTTTCACAAATAGTTTGCAGTACATTAGTTCTATATTAGATAGTAGTTGCAGACAATATTATTTGTTGCATTAAATTAATAAAGTGATGATTTAGTTATTGGAAATAAATATATTACATATTGTTGTCAATACATTCGTCTTCTTCTTTTTATTTTTCATTGTAATAGTCTTTTAATAACTAAAAGTAATTAATCTAAATTTTTTCTTGCCGAGAGTCACGTGTCTTTATGACGAAAAGAAACTATTTATAAGTTAGACGGATTTGAATAGCAAAGAAAAGACAAGAACAAAATTTTAATTTTCTATTAGCAGACTATTTTGGATTTTTTCTTTGAATTTGTTACCAATAGTTCCTTCTAAAGTTTAATTCATTTAATCGATCTGTGATCTCGCTTTCCAACCCTTTAGTAATTTGATAAGCAGATTTAACTCGAAATAAAGGGACTTGACACTTTAATGATACCTGTGTATTTGTATAAAGGGTCTGTATGCTCTCTGTTGTGGTTTATGTTGTTATTCTATTTTTGTTCCTTAGAATATATAACTTACAATCAATTGATATATATTACATCTTATACTATCATGTTTTGCTATAAGTTATGTTATGTATAATGAATCAACTAATTTTCGACGATTTTTTTTATAAAAAATTAAGAAAAATAGAGCGAGACAAACTACGAAGACATATAAAAGTAATTGAAATGCAAAGGAAAACATTGCAAACTATTAAGATTATTTCTAACAAGTACTACTAGTACTACTAGTATTAGTACTACTAATATTAGTACAACTTCTTACTAGTAGGTTCATACTGAGAACTTATTAAGATTCTCTAACTTTAATGAAAACTATGTTATTTCTTTCTTTCGAAAGCCCTTATTTGCATTATAAAGATAAATAAATGATATATATAGGCGCCATTCGGTTTTCACATATCAGGATCTGAAAGTTTTAAAAACTATTTCCTCGTTTCAGAAAAAGAAAATCTTTGATTAATGGTATGTCGATGAGAATCATTACTTAGACTTTCATTAAGGAATGTTTTATATGACTACTGAGCTTTTACGAAAAGTTCTTAAGCCCACACAAATGCTATAAATGCAAAAATATAATAAAAGTATATAACAGAACATATAAAAATTATTTAATAAAATTATATAAATAATTTAAAATTATGCATAGGATTTACTACAATAGATCTTATAGACCCCAGTATACAAGGTATAATAATGTTTTCTAATACTGGTTAGAAGTTTGAAAAGCAAAATAGAAAAAATATTGATTAAGGTTTTGATCAAGTTTTTAGTTCAATATACTGTTTGAATCTTGTCATTAGATGTGAAATATATCATTTCAATGATTTTCATGGGGAACATGACCTTTCATGATCTTACGACTTGAACAGAACAGGATTAATCTAACAATCTTTTATATTAAATCTCATATGTTTTTTTTTTGGTTGAAATAGCTCCTACTGTACTTAAACTAGTTGGCAATATTAATATGGCGGGAATTTATAGTAGTCGACATTAATATAAATACTTATAAATACTAATAATGATCATTGTATTAAGACAACAAATCAAACGGCTTAGTTCGTTTGACCCGACGTTTTAGTCCTTATGAAGGAAGAAGAAATGATGATTTTCCTTTAAAATTGTTTTGAAGTCTCTGCTTAAGTGCTTCAGTGTAATACTTAAGTAGGTCTGCTATCGTTGGCATGTTTAAATCACGATTTAGGTCACTATTGATCTCATATAAGTGATCGACATATTGTAGCTGTGATGATTTTTCTATAATTGCTTACTTATTTGGCTATAACAAACCGTTACAGGGGTTTCAGCCTGACGTATCATATTTCACCAAGCGCCTCTGCTACGTGTACGCTCTTCAGCCTCGTACATCAAGTCCGGTTAGTGCAAACTCAACTTGATCAATCCACTCTTTGATAGTTACCTATAAATTTTTAACATATTAGTTGCGACAATTTTGTTTTATGCACATCCTTCAAGCGAATAATGAATATCATCGCAAAAGAAAATTTTATGACAAAGAGTATAAATTGTAAGTTTTCAGAATTCTTACAATATATATCCTTAAACAATATATATCATATTGTTAAACTCCAAACCTTTAACTGACATGTAATGTCTTGATGGACAGTTCTATTTAACACAAGTAACTAAAACAGAAGTGCCAAATCAGGAACTTAAAATGAGGAATCTTTTATATATCAATTTCAACTTCTTTATGAGTACATCAACAATTATAGCACTGATTACTTAATATGTGTAATAACTAGACTACGTTTAATGGCAATGTGTTAAAAACAAGCAGGATCAAAATGCAGTTGTATAATCTCATCCCAAACTATTCGTAAAAACTTCTGCGTAGTCTAGAAGTATTTCATTTTCTATTTTTAACTGTATATGAAACATAGAAACATCACTTAAATGCAGTCGAAACCAGCAGTCAAGAAAGGAAATAATGTTGTGAAAGATATTGACCGCATTCTCTAACAATGGAAAAGTTAGAAAAGAATAATTGCTGTTCTTTCAAAACCAATTACCCTTAATCTAGTTTTAAAAGACTATGGATCTAATTTAAACGTTTCAGAAGGTATAAAAATCAGTATCAATGCTATATATCAATCAAATAAAAGGTATTTTGCTTTATATTCTACTCTAAGACATATTAAATTTTAATATCACATTTCTAGCTACTAATGCATACTCGATTAATTTTAAACAAAATACATATACTTTCTAAAAAATTAACTTAATCAGAATCAATTTGGCAAAATACGATGTTAATTCATTTCAAAGAATCTTTTATCGTCATCGTTTGTTTTCATAAATATTTTTCCAACTGTATCTGCATAAACTTTCTCAACTTTTTATTCACGTAATAAAAATTTATTGCGTATCCATAATGAAAGATTTAAAGACAACAAATATGTATTTGCAGAAAATATTTACAAGTAAATCCATCAATAAAATATAGGTCAATAAAAATTTTTGGAAAATTTACTGTGTATGCAAAAATGTATTAAAAAAGTAAAACAAATAAAAATCGTAGATAAGCACAACGAACACAAAAAAAAAAAAACGCATTCAAGTAAATAAAAGGCAAAATTTTAATAAATTCATAAAAATAAATAAAATTGATTTTTAACAGCTCAGCAATTACAAATTTATTGAACTTCAGATAAATTTTTTAAAACGTTTCGACATTATTAGCAAAATAGCAATAAATAAATTTATATGACATGTAAAAGATTGTTTAAGCTTTCATTTGATGGATTTTCAATACTTAAATGATTTTAAATGATTTTATATACAAATAAAGCAATAAATACTGCAAGTGTTTTGTATAAAGTATCAACCAAGTTCAAGGATTTTAGTATTCATTAGCGAATATGAGTATATGCAGAGTGTTATGTTTATTATACTCCACGATATTTATGTCCACGATATTTATTCAGATTAATCATCAACTGCAAGACCTCTCACTGAACTTCGCTTATGGTTTCAGGTGGTTTTAAACCACTATTATACGGCAACACAAGACCTTAGTGGATCCCTTTGGGATCGCCGGTATAATCTAACCTAGATTAATTATATATTTAAAAAATTAAGTAATTTGCAAATAATGGACTAATTTATTAACTAAATAACAAAAGAAACCTATCAGGCATTGAAAATATATCGATTCATCAATTCTCTTTAATGTCAAGATAAAAGCAATTATATGTGAATTCTACAATATAATCCGAAACCGATATTAATAATTATTCTGAAACAAAGAAAACGCTGTAATTTATGTGTTGTCCATCACAAATAATGCAGGATTTTCTACTTTGTGGTTTCAAAAGAAAACGTAAATAAACCACATTTGTGCTTGAGATTGCAATCATCTTATACAATATAAGATGTGATATTTCAATATAATATTGACTTTGACGATAGATGTAAAATACGAGATATATTTCATTACTGAATTCTCTTGAGACAATTTTTAATGACTTGTTTGCAAATTTAGGTGTGGACTAAGAAAACTTTTGGATACAAAAATAATTAACAAAATGAATTTTAATTTCATTATTTTAATCTTTATCACTTTTGATTTTTTAATCATAATTTTTATCAATTTCTACGCATTTTTTCTCAAACCAGAAATTTTTTTAGGTTTTTCTACTACGTGATTATCATCTCATTCTTGGCGAAGACCCTCTTATCTTTTCTTATTTTTAAAAACTGCCAGAAATTGCTGTTCCTTTTCCATTTTTGAAAACTTGTGGACACCCAGTTTCAGAATAGTAATTAGCAATTATCATCTGTTTAGTCTACATAGAAATAAGAGCTAGAAATACTCCACATCCTTTGGCGAAGTGAAATTAACATTTTAAATTAAAACTTGTGGCAAGGAGATTTTAGTAAATCGTTTATCTAGTCTGCAGAGGAAAAACAAAATAAACCTACTTTCAATCTATTGAAGAAAATTACCATCAATAGTGTCGTAGCTCCCTTCTGTTGCCTAATTTTGACAAATGAATTAGTACTCTATAGACCTCATGCTATCAACTATTGCTTTGTTTCTGGCTGATCTTTGTAGTACCAAACCTCAACAGCTGTTACAATTTTATTGGAGGTTGAGACTCTCTATATTTAAATTTTTGAACTAAGTATTGATGAGAATGCTCAATATTTTTGAGCTTTCGTTATAATTTAAGAAATTCGGTATGGTGATGTCTTTGTGTTACCAAGATAATTGTTTAATATTTCCTTTCAAGCGGTAGCAAACAAGCACAATTCATCATCAATAATTTTTTTTACTTCAATTTTGGATCTTCGTCAATTTTGGGCTCCATCAGAGCGTTACTTATTTTATAAATGGAAGATTTTGGGCACCCCTCATAAGATTTGTCATTCACTGAATAATATCCGAAACTTTATATTTGAATTTACTTTAAGCCGGTCTCAAGAAATGGCGCGTTTTCTTCGTTTGCTATTGGCTACTCATTAAATATTTTCATAGATTTAAGGTTGCGCTGAAGTTGGTTAAGAATGGTCAAACAAATTTCCTGCTGGAATGGCGGTCATTGCATTGACGTTTTATTAATAAGTTTAAATTTCCTTCTTTTCGATTTGATTGCTTATTGGAAGCCTTCTTCTTATTATATCGAAATAAGAAGAATTAGCTGACATTGTATAAAATTGCCAAATTCGGTTTGTTCCTCTATATTTACCAAATCCCTTTTATTCGATTTCACTCTCAAAAAATTATGGTATTAAAAGATTTAATGTTTAGAACAAAATCGACAGTTTGTGTCAGATCCTCGCCAGTTTTGAGAAGTACGGCACTATTAACTCTTAACCTAATCATAACTTAAATTTTATTCATAATGTATTGAGACATAAACCTTGTTTAAACTGAAGAGAGTTGTGATAATAATTAAAATATTTACGATGAATTCATATTCTACTGAATATCTGTACATCATATATCAGTGATTAAATTTTAGGTGCAAAAACTTAAAAACAATTAGCAGACAGATTGTCAGACGAGCATGAATGGAACTCAACAAGCTGATAGACAAACAATGTGAGGGCTGTACTGCAAAATCCATTGAAAAGTAAATAAACAAAACAATGGAAAATAGAGTAGTGAATAAATTAAAAACAATAAAATCAAAAACAAAAGCGAAACAAAAGCAAAATGAAATAAAGTAAAGAAATAAAAAAATTAAAAAAAATCCAAATGTTTAACTAACAGAAAAAAACGCAAATAGCACGCGGTAGGCATGAACACTCGCCGCAACGCCAACCCAAGTCAAATCAAACAATACACAAATCGATACGAATTATCGAAATTCTTGGCGATTTCAGTTTTCCAATTCCAACATCATAATAAGTTCGAAACGGTGCAAGAGGCCAAACAGTTGCTGCGCTGGGCTGGTTGCGTCCAATGGAGAATCTTTGCGGTTGTAGTCGGTGAGGCAATTCCCAATCGAAGAAATTGCTCGATCAAAAAATAAACGATTTTATAAATTCGATTAATTAAATAATTAAAATAATTATAAAATCAATTAAGTGAAAGATAATCAAAGGTGTAGAAAAATAAAACGAATTATCTAGATGAATACGTCTAAGTGAAGAAAAAAACCAAAACTAAAATAAAAAAAAAAAAAATTCAAATATTTATGTGTTCATTGTGGGAAAAATTATGTGAATATCTAATTAGAGAAGCGAAATGTATTTCCTATTAATTAATTAAGTTGTCAGAAAGTCATTATAAAAATTATCTAAAATTTTGTGACAGTGTAACAAGTGAGCGGATTGTGAAAATGCTGTAAAAAGGGAAAACGTGATGTGATGTTCAAAGAAAAAATATTCAAGTGTCACTTTTCGAAATGTCAACAATTTCATAAAGAATTTATTAAAATTGAGTGAAAAATAAGAAAATTAAATGAAAATAGAATATATTACAAAGTAAATGTCATTCCGATATGTGGAAAGTGTTATTGTTACTATCATATGTCATTCACGTTGTAATATTGTAATGTTGTAATATGTAAAGGCGTGTAGGAATGTGAAAGTAATGTCATGCATTGGCTCGATGGCATTTCCTTAGATGACAATTTAATTAGTGGACGCGCAAGCGGCAGTAACGGCGAGAATAGCGACAGAAATCAGAGTAAAACTACAACCAAAGAAAGTAGGTTGCTTTAAAGTAAAAACAACATACAACATTCAACCCCTCCCCGCTCCCCAAACTTCTTCCATTACACTTCCATTCCAGAACTAAATACCCATTGCAGAAACTAGTGCTTGTACATGTAAGAGTTTAAATACCTTTTTTAAAGTGCATTAAGTGTAATTAAATACCAGAAAAGCAATGCAAAGGGCTAAAGTTGAGAATACTACAGAAAAAAGTTAATGATTTTGCTTACTTTTTTTGAGTTAATAATTAATATTAGTTAATAATATAAATTGGCGCTTCAGAACCATGATATTGGTTTTTTTCTATAAATAAATGCAAATTTACAACAAATTTACAAAATTTTGAATTCAAAATAAATATTATTTAATAATATTAAACGGCAATTGAGAACCACGATATTTGTTTTTTCTAAATTTTTCAGTTTGTTTCTATGTGAATACTAATATATGTATAAAAAACTATATATTCGTATAGGAAGGAAATAGGCTTTAAAAGAAATAAACGCAACTAAAGCATTTAAAAAAATAAATATATAAATAAATAAATAAACAAAAATTAAGTAAACAGCATAATTCATCTCATTGATTTTTAAAATGTATTGAATAAAGTATAATTAAACAATAATAAAATAAAAAAATATTTTTGAATATTTAAGTAATTATTTATATAAAAGTCAATAATTCTCGCAGTTAAAAAATAATATTTTTCCATGAAAACTTATATTCATTTACGTGGGATTTATAATTTTCAACTAAAGTATGATTTCGGTTCTTTATAAGTAAGAGTATCTGTTGCTTGTTTCTAAATTTTTTTTTTCGGAATATTACTTTGAGTTTTAGAGTATTTTTAAATGGAATCAATACAGCTGTCAAGAAAATATTTGCAATTTTATTTTTCTCAATAATTTTTTATTCTAACAGCTTTAATCATTGAAGTAAATATGTTGTCCACTGCAATATGGATAACATGACGAATTAATATACATTTATGATATTTTATTATTATTTATAATTAGTTCTTAACTGATGATGTTTAATTACTTAATTAAATAATTGCTTAATAAGTTATTTTTTTGTTATGGTATATCCATCATATTATAAAGCCCAGTATTCAGTTATTCTTAGTGTGACTTAAAACTGCCCACAGATAAAATAGAGTAAAGGTACTAATTCACCAACTCAGACATCTGAATATCAATATATATTTAATTTTGTATTATACTGTAATAAACTTTTCAGTTAAAATTATTAATATAACTTTTATAAAATTGAAAAATACAGAAAAATTCAAATACAACTATATGAACAAAATTATTTTATTTAAACTTTTAATGCCAATTACGGTCAAATATAGCTATATATGAATAGAGTCTAATAGAGCTTAATTTCACAAATATTGATGTTTTTTCGATAAAACATCCCTTTTTTCAATTAATTTATTTCTTTTATTTAGAATTATATAAATTTGTCATTTAAGGCTGTATTGTATGTGTTTGTTTATTAAAAATTCAGACAATTCTTTTGAACTGGAAAGTATATGTACTTCATGTATGTGATGGATTATATCAGCAAATAACTCGGTTGTAGTTGTAATCAGTATTGTATAAAAATTCTGCTTAATATGATTTAGGGGAACCATGCATTCATACATAATAAATTACATTACATATATTTACCTATTAATATATAACTCAATTTCATTGAACTCACGCATCCACCATTATTAGTCTTTCATAAGTAAATAAAAACAATATTTAACTTCAGCGGTGCTTTTAAAAATTTATTGATATTATTCTTTAGCTTGAATTTAATACAAATAGATTTCAAGAAAACCACTCACAGCCAGTATTATTATTTTCAAAATACTTTAATATACTCCAATATACTTTTGCCAATTTCCTGACTAAATATCAATAATACTGACTGAATCGGTGGTTTCATGTGGATAGTATCAAAGTTTGTTACATTTTCATATTATATGTGGATTCAAGAAAGCGTTTCTTTATTACAATCTCTTATAATGCATATTAATACATTAATAAAAGCATGGTTTCATTCTAGAATATCGTGGGCATAAGATCATGTCAAAATATATAGAATTTTCCAAAAATATGTTAGCAAGAAATTTTTTTTTCTCGAAGAAAACAATGTTTTCTATACAAGGGTGCGTATGAGTAACATTTTTAAATTCATTCGTATTAGTCATGCAATGGACAAAATATTATGTAGGTTTTCCTCCAAAATTTATATTATTTCAGAATGTCTAAGCGAAACCAAAACACATGTTGTTCAATTAAAAATTTTCATTGTTTTAAATAATATGAATTGAGTTTTCTAGTATAAGTTTTATCCCACGTAAAGTTTCACATGATTGTAGTAATTATCTAAAAATATTTGAAGTTTTTAGAATAAAAAAAACAGTAGATTTTTCAATCTACAAGTAGCTTCATATTAATGATAATCCATTATGAACCTCTTATTAATTATGGCTATAATTAAGATGACTATCTTTTTAAAGATATATTGGCATTCTGAGGTTTCAGTTTTCTTATCTTGAAAGAACATAGATCCATACCTTTGTCACAAAATGTTTGAATAAGTTTTAAGATCAGCTCAAAAACTTAACAGAACGTTTGTTAATTTGTGCTTCAAATCTTTGTCTATGTACTCTTTCCGACCCAATATTAATTTCGATTGTGATATATATATATCCTAATCCCGGTAAAATTCAATGAAATTATTTAGTTTAACATAATTTTTTCAGACAGTTTCTTTGTCGATTTAAACGAGACTATGATTCTGTTTTTAATTACGGAATAAACATTACTTATTTAGCCATGTCCTGTGAGTACTTAATGAAGTCTTACGTTATTATTTTAAAAAACTGTTCGGTTATGGAATATACTCGTTTGAAAATAAATGGATGAATATTAGTCTGACCTAATTTGAAATTCTCTCGCCTTAAAGAAGTTGAAAAATTTATGACTTTAGGTATAACACTTTTTAAAATTTATATATATTCTATTATGAGTCATGTTATAAGTTTAAAATTAATCATATAATAACTGTTTCAAGCTAATATAAGATAAGGTAATTTAAATTATAATTAACTTTAATGATATTTGAAAGTTCTTCTAACAAACGTCTTGAGGCTTACTTGACACTTCTGCATCATTTAGCATAAAATATCTTTTAACTTATGGATTTACTAAGTTTGGGTAATAATGGATAACATGATTTTAAACAACAAAAAATATATATATTTTTGAAATTTATTTGAGTATTTATATTGTTTGAGAGATAGTTGACTTTAATTTTTGTTTAAAAATCAGATATATTGAATTATGTTGTGAAGTAATATTTGTTATTGAAATTTTTGTTACATTCATTATGTTAGTAAATATTTCTATTTCCTACATATTACTAGTATCAAATTTGACTATAAAATATGAAAACACTAAAAACATTTATTTAAAAAACAAAATGAAAACATTAACAATTATTTTATAATAAACAAGACACTGCAAGATATTTCCTTCCTATACGAATACAAGATATTGTATTTTTAATATCATTAAAATAAACAAAATTGGATCACAAATGTATAAAGAAGCAAACTAGAAAATATTTTAAAGAAAAGCTATATTATTTGTATAATTTAATTTTTTTATTTATTTAAATGTCTGCCATATACAAGCACTAAAAGTACTCTCATGTATTATGTTTATAACTTTTACTCAAGAAAATATTATATTTTGCCAATATTAAAAAAAAATTTTAAATGAAAAGAATTGAAGTATTTTTTTTATTAATTGAAGACATCAAAAACAGATTTTATCATCTATTTATAATAAAATAATCGAATTCAGTGATTAAAAATCATTTGCATAAATTTGTAAAGAATATATAATTTTCAAACAATTGTGTTTTTCACTAATGAGTTTAAAATAAAAGAAATATGTTTTTAATTATAAATAGAATAATTTCTAAACAAGTAATATGTTTAGTAGATTAATGGTATTGGTAATATTTTACAATATACAATTATCATACTCTTTTTTTAACAATATTTACGTATGTAGTTCATAGTGTTAAAATATGTTTAATATATAAACGATTATAGTGCATATATTCGTATAGATGGGCATTTAACAAATCAAACCAATCTTAGATTCTTAAGTCTAAATTGTTTCAGGACTGCACACACAACTTCGGAGTTGGGTTTGCTGAATAAATTTATGTTGGGTTACTAAGCCATGGCTATATTTAATGAATACGAGGTCAAAATTATTCCAAAACCTCATAAATAACTTTCAAAGTTGCTATGATGAATGATATAACATTTGTCTTAATACCTGGACATAATTACTACTGGAGGTGGTGGTAATGAAAGCGCCTCTTACATTAATTGCATTAATTGTTGAAGCATTGAATGTTATTTATTTATAAAGTCATGGAAGAAATCAGTGTCTAATCAAAGTCATGAAATATTTCTCAAGTATTAGAAAAGTAATGCCAAACTTGTTAAGAGTATTGTTTTACCTAAACGGACTTTAAAATAGCATAATATATACCAAATAATTAATTTAATTAATCTTATAAGTTGTTCTTTGCTTTTATCCTTTATCCTGTTTATCAAACAGCAACTTATGCTCTTTCACACTTCCTACAATAACCTTTAGAAAGACAAATCTAATTTTTCGATGCTAAGTATTTGGATGTTTAACAATATTTTTAATTAGTTGACTTTGATATAGTTAACGTTGTTTACTTACGTCATTTAGGGACCATTACATAGATGTCACTCTATAGATTGCATACGTCACATTGTACTAGTGTGCCCTTTGGTAATAATTATTATATAATAATTATACATTTCAATACAGTGGATTAGATAGTAAAAACTCAATAACTTATACAGTTAGTTAATGAGTAGTGTTATTATATAGTTATACATATTATATGGTTATACCATATGTATAGTATTTCGATGTAATCTTCGAATTGATTTAATCCAATTACTTTGAATTATCTTTAACCCAATTTTATACGAATATGCTCAATGCTTCTTTTTTAGTTGTTGCAGAAAAGAAGGTTTAGTTTCTTACAGATGAAGATCTTATAAAGCAATACCGCTTCAAAAAATATAAGTTCTTTCATTAAACTATGACTAGATATATTAATATATAACTATATATGTTTTTAGTTGTATAAGGAAAGAATTATTTTTTTGAATAGTAATGGAATAACTTAATTTTTAATTAAGTTTCTTGTTGACCAAACAACTATTTCAATTATTGACAAATACTTATTATCAGTTCTCTGTTTTTGGAAGTATTTCTTATATTAAATTATTCGTACATAATTTTTTAAACCGCAAATGCCAAAGTCAGTTTTAATTAACCAAGTCAAGTACCGAACTTGGCTAAGCGGAGCTTGACTTAAATTCCCCATGCAGTTACTATATGCGGTTGTTATCTACTTGAGGCATAACGCTCATAACTCGAATACTCGATGTATTAGTATTCTGGAATTATGTATTAGGGACTAGAATTGTAAAGATCCTACTATAATAACGGATTCAAATTATAGATTATTGAGTAAAAAATTGCGTGGTCCATAATTACATTGAAAAATCTTTTTTTTTTTTTTTTCAATTTAATTTGCATGTGTTTGCTTTAAAAATTAATGTAACTATTTATTGAGAATAAATGGAAGCAAATAAATCGCAACAAATAAAATAAATGATATGCGCAAATAATTCAGAAATTTTAGTAGATTTCTGATTACAGGCAGCAGTGGAAAGAAGGAGAGGAGTAGAGGTGGAGAATAATTTTATAAAATAAAAATCATTTTCAGGGCTTTTATGCGTTTCAATTGCTCTGCTCAATTGTTTTTCCATAATAAAATAGCGAAAATGAAATAAAAATGATTCATTTAACAAATTCATGAAAATACATGAGCACGCGTTTGCTTAGAATCTGGAAACGAAATGAGGAAAAATGTAGGAAAAACAATAATTGGAAAATTTTGTTCTAATTTTCGAAATTGTAAATTATCAAAAGTAAGTGTTTAACATTACGTACACGTATGGCTTGTATAAACAATTTATAATAAATAGAAATTCTTGTTTACGTAGATACATGAAATTGTAACAAGTTTGCATTTTCATGGTCTCGGAGTTGCGAAAAGGATTTTCACTGAATAGTATTTCATTTTATCACACGAATCTTCAAGATAAACAGCTGCCGCCAATACAACGCGTATTGATAGATTTACAAATATTTTGTGTAAAATACAAGCTGCAGCCACATTGTTTCCACACATCGCCCATTCGTGGGGCAAATGTTCAAGTATTCGATTGCTCTAATATTCTAATCTGTTTTAAAATAGCTTAACAAATGTATACAAACAATGTTTTACGTCTGAAGATTTCCCGGTTCGCAACCCAGCTCTGTTTTGCTTTCTTTGGCTTATTTATTGTTTGCGGTCGCGGAGGAGCACAAACACATTATGGCCTGCTTGTTTTCCCAGAAGAGCATGAAAATGCCTCATTTTTGACACATTAAAGTTTAATAAAACTTTAAACGAAAAATGTGGCACACTATTTTAATTAGTAAATCCAGAAAAAAAAACCAAAAATTTAAAAAATTAATATTCTTAAATATTTTACGCTTGTTTTGGCGAATTAATCACTCTAAATTATAAGAAATTAGTTAAGTTAAAAAATGGAATATTAATTTTCGTTGTCGGCAATTCGAAGGGATCGCTTTTGAGAGCTAAAAGTTGATGAGAAAATAAAAAAAAAATTAAATTCTCGAAATAGTTTATAATAATAAAATATTATTTAGTTTTATGCGAAGTATTCTATTAGATGTTAAAGCAGCATATCCAAAGTTATTAAAAATTCTACATAAAACTATTTATCGTACGGTAGTTACTTCCAATAATACGATCTACTGAACTGCAAGTGCTACAAGGAAAGTAAAAATAAGTATTGGCATTGATAGAAACCAATTGTCCTGGCGATGAAACTTAAAAATACTTTAGCTGTGAATTGCATGAATGATGGAGTACCGAAAGGTTAATACCACGACCTAATACCAGAGACCTAGAGTTCGATGAAATTATGTGAAGTAGTAAGTAGATCCAATGAATGGAATAGCATACAATTACTTTTCCACACAATTAATGAAATGAACCAACTATCAATTAGAGAAATCCAATCTAATAACAAACCAAATGAGGTTAAAACGCTCTATGTCTACCGAGGAGATGAACTTTCTATAAATACTGCTCTGCTCATAATACTAGTCAAAACTATTCTCTTGACAACATTTTCGAGCTTATTGTACATATTATATATTATAAGTATAATATTTATTTAATTACTGAAACTTCGTTTGATAAATAATTTTTTCTGTAAATTAAATGAACTACCAAGTGTCTACAAGGTAGATGTAATAATCAACACAAAAAAAAAAAAACAAACGAGAAATACCTAGTTAAGGATCTGGTTTTACCTAGTTACTTGTGTAGATGTTACACTATTTGTTTTTAGCTAAATTCATAGTACCAAAAATATATTCATTTTCAATCCCCAGAAATCGTTGCAATTGTTGTTATTCAACAAATTGATAGTTAGTTAGGTATGCAAATGATTAGACCAGTTGCTCTTTGTAGAGATTTTAACAGAAGTTATCTTGAAGAAAACACAGAAGAAACAGTTCTCCATAGACAGAAAATCAACTCGTTGACTTATTTCAACTTATTTTGAAAATCTAACAGATATGGGTACAGTCGACCAATCAAGACTGCTGCAGTCTCTATTACAAATCGGACGGCTTCATGCGCGTTGAGTAGATGAGAAAAGTCTGCTATTAGTATCAAAACGGGCCATATTTTAATAAATTTTTAATAAATTCATGAATGCCATTTAAATAATAATAATTAATAAAATTATTCTGAAAAAATTGAAATAGAAAAAATGTATTCTTATTGTTTCGCAGGAAACATAGAACTACTATGGTTTCTTAATTTGTAAGACATATCTTTCCATAAAATGCTTTAATAACATATATATTAAATTTTTCTTATAGCAGATAACAATTTAATCGCTTTTATTTTTTGTATTGCAACTGATCTGTATTGTAAGAAATCTGTATTAATTTAAAGAAGTGTTTTAGATAAATATGAATGGTCCTTAATAAAGTGGAAAGGTTCTGAGGGTAACAACTTAAAATAATTGTACAACTTTTTTAGTCCTTCAATAATAAAAGGAAACACAGTATTAAAATTACACAATATATATATTTAATATAATATTAAATAATATAAATTAAAATATTATTTTGGGCCTTTGACAAAAAATTTATTCAAATAACAGAGGCGGTACAAGCGATACTTGGAAGTCTAAATATTACATTCGGACAATTAACCTGATGTTTCTAAAATCCATTAATGATGAATATTTAATAATACATTTATCAGTTCAGACCCACAGATCCGATCAAAAAAATTAATATTTTTGAGTTGCATTTAAATTGTTTTCTGGTGAAAAATGAAAATGAAATACTTATTTATTTTATTTTTATTTAAAAATTGAAATAAAAAATAAGGGAATGAATTATTCGGACAATATTGTCATGCATTCAATCTTAAATTTTCAAAAAAAATTTTAAACTATCAAAAATTAATTTTTTTGATAAGCTTATAAAATAATACTTTCCTTGAATATTTTTTTACTAAAAAATATATAATATTTAATAAACTTTTTAAAATTTGAGCCAAAATTTTTTTGTTTTAAATAAATAATCAAATTTCGTTGTTGTAATTCACTACTGTTCAAAATACTTCTCTATTAAAACAAGTTTCTATTAAAAAACATGGCTTCTGTCTTCATAATTCACTTTAAAAATCAAAGAAAAATTAATTACATTAAAGGAAATTAATTTATTTGAGCTCAACTTTATTTGTTATCTCTTAGACGGTCTTAGAAGATCAAATAATACTTTCTTTCTTTTTTTAAGGAAAATCAAATTAGCGAATCTATTTTGCAAATTAGATTATCAAACTTGCGATTCTTCGTAGTAAAAGTTCTCCATACTGCGTCATTTTCACACTATTCGGTGTTAACATCACATTCCTATGATGTCAAGTTAATCTTTTCATAGTAAATATGAACTTTTATTTGCTGGCAATGTGGAGAAACTGGATATGTCTTAGGAAAGAGTGATAATCAAATAAATTGCAGCACAAATGCATAAATTTCGCTGCAACCCACCGACCACCGAAGGCAGCGCTGCCCACATACGTCAAATATAATTTCACTGTTGCATTTCACCGGCTCACCTTGGCGTATCCGAGCAAAATCTGTGCGTAGCGTACGAATTTTTTAATAAGATTTTCCTAAATTTTTTTGATGTTTTACTTAAATTTATGTTTATTTCACTGGAGCAGGAAAACAACAAATCTTAGTGCCACTGCTCGGAGGGGAGTGCCGTACTTGCTCGTGGAGTGCTCTATTGCAGCAGCTTGCGTTTTTTATTTGCTCCCGATTTTTTAACGCCGTGTTGTGCAAGTTTGTGGAGGCAAGAATTGTTTATCGGAAAGACAACGGGAATGAAAAGTTTACATAAAAATAAAAAATGTACGAAATTTAGAATAATTCGCTTTTGGATATTTATGCTAGTCAGTGTGGCACACACTATGCTCGGCGGATACGTGCGCTGCAGTTGGCAGACGCGTGCGTTATGTGCCACATCGTTCCATGTCGTGAAAAGTGCGTGCGCGATATAAGGCTTTTTTTTTCCTAATTAATGCCGATTTTTTCCATTTTTGTGGAAATTTCGATAAAGTCGAGCTGCAGGGAAACTTTATTAAAACATTTAAAAATTCAGTGCAACAACTTAAAAAGGTCATAAAATAAACTGTTTAAAATAACATCTAAAGTTTCATGGGGAAGTGCGCATGAAAAGCAACTGCAACAATGTCACTGCAAGCCGACACGACGTCACAGTGACAGATTGCGATACTTGCAACAACTGCTGATTGACAGACGCAGCTTCACAAAAGTACAGATGCAGCGCATTTTGTGTGTTGCACTCGCAGTTACTGTCAATTTTGTTGAAATAATTTTTGCTTGAATAAAACAAAAATTTCAAATGAAATTAAAAAAATTAAAATGCAAAATTAATTCAGACTAAAGTGAAATACAACCAAAAGTATTTTGTACACTTCCTTATGAGCTCTTTTTATGACACGGAGTAAGTTTTTATAAAAAGCTAATAAAATAAATTTAAATTATTTTTGTTGAAGATATTTGCATTAAAATTGAAATTTATTCCGAGGTATGAACGGAAAGTATTTCGCAGATATTTTCATTTAATTTGACTGTATTTTTGTGTATCTGATCACGTTTCGTATTGTACATTTAGCAACGGGGAATGCATAAAGAATTCACTCAAAAATCTGAAGTTTGGGAATTTAATATTTGTGTAATTAAAGACTACGAACGAAGAAAATATTTATTAAAATATTTAAAAATAAAAGTGGCATTTAATTAAAAAAAATAAAATAAATTTATAAAAAAAATTTTCACAAACATTTTGTGTAAGTTTTCCATTCTACTTTGCAAGCAAAACTCATAAAACTAAATATAAATAATAATAATTGCTTTTGCCTAATTTTTAAAATTATTTTAAAATTTTTTACTTGTTCTATGAAGATAATTGTTTTCTGTTAAAACTATTAAAATTTTAATACATTATTCTGAACCGTTCCCAGTTGCAAACTGAAAAATTAGCTACTAGTGGTTAACTATACAATGACAAAACTATATTTAGTATTAGTCGTGAGTTAAATATAAACTAAAAGATTGGTGCAGCAGGATTTCACAGTAAAATTGAAAAAAAAGTACCTAAATCTTTAACAACCAAAAAAATCAGCACATATCAGCACGAATATATATATATATATCTCTTTTGAATTTAATTCAGTCAGAATATTACATTTCCAAACTTGTATATGAATATGTACCATATACATAAGTAAATATGTATAGTTAATATAATTTGTATGCTTATATTTACATATTTTATATGTATATATATATTTATATATATATATATATAATATATATATTTATTGTATATATATACTTGAATATAATATGTGTCCTTATAGCTCAATTTTAGTCCAGTGAAATATAATTATTTAAATTATTAGCGCAATCCACTATGTGATTCCAAAAGGAAAAAAACATTAAAAATTGAACATTGTTTGGATCTTGTCTTTGAATGTGAAATTTCTAGTAGTGTGATCTAGATCACTTCCGGTAGGGCATCTCAAAAATCAAAATAGAAAAAGTTTGTTTCAATATCTCTACTGGTTCAGAAAATATTAAATATTTCTAAATTCTTTTTTGGATCACTGCACGTCGGAATCGAGGCTAACATAAAAGTGATTTCTATAAATACTAGTATTGGATAAATGCAATTTCTTGGTTTCTTCATTCAAAAAATTTTTTCTTACTTCTTTGATAGACATTAAGGTCCTTCAATTTGTTAAATAAGGTTATGGCAACAAATTTCTAGTTTTCAATTGTGTACATTTTTTTGACTTAAAATTCAGTGATATGTACTAAAAAGCTGAAAAAAAGTTCTTATAATATGTGGGTATAGAGTACCCAGTGTTTTTTAATATTATATCCCTTGGCTCCAAGCTAAACTAGAGCTTACTATGATTAAAAATTTTTTTAATGCTACTGCTACGAAGACTACTGCTATTATTATACTTATTATCTATTAAAAGTTCACATTTTTTATTAAAAAAGTTGGCAATAATTTGGTGTTAATATATATATTTATATGAAGGGTTATTATATTTAATATTGGTTTCATATTGGATACTGATTATTTGTTATGAGTGGCATTTAATTTGATAACATTCGAGTTAATTTGTGACTATTAATGGACAATCAGTATCAATTACTGGCTCCTCGGGGAGGTATGCAGATCTGAGATCAATTGTTCCTTAGTCTGATGAAGTGATTAACAATAATCCAGTCAAGGTGTAAAGAGGGGTTTATAAAATACCTCGAGTTAAGAAAGAGTAAAAGTGCTTAAGTGCACTGGCTCAAATAGTGTCAACATAATAATAATAATTTTAGACACCTGCCAAATTAAAAGAACATTTTAGTTAGTTAGGATGTACTGTAATATATTTTAAATGATGTTAAATTACAATCTTATTTGATTTTATATAGCTAATTTTTTACTGATTAAATAAACGCTGAAATTTTACTAAAAATAGACAGAATATGAATATGAATAGTGAATATAAATATGAATATATGATTTCATTTAAGTACACTAAAATCATTATGAAAGGTACAACTAAAAATGAGAGTATGATATCCAATTTTCAAAAACTCTTTTTTTCAAATGTTATTCTTAATATAATATCTCTTTAATTCATTAATATTATTCAGTACTTTTTATCGCTTATCGATAAGTTATTTGCTATTGATTGTTTTATCTAATATTTAGAATTGTTTAGGACTACATCAAAACTTAAAGTCAAGATTGAGTTTAAACAGCCCTAGTGGTGTATACTAAGACATTTAATTATATATATAATGGGCGGGCTTAATTAAATATTTATCATATAGAAAGGTAAAAAATTGTAGAACGAGTGTAACTTATGTTGTCAAATAATTGACTTGACATCATCTGAATCTTTGAGCTCACTTTCATTACATTGATATTGCAAGTTCGCAGTTCTTCCATTCTTTTTAATACCTCTTGCTTTTCTTTAATGGTTCATTTAAGTACGGTGCTGCCTGGTTTGGAATAGCATGGTCAAGTCATTTTATATGTTCTGCATTGATAAGCTAAATGACCATTAATAAGCAATTGGAAATAACATTGTTGTTATTTTATTATTGAGTACTTATATTTTTATATAAACTATATAGTTTACATTATTTCATTTTTCTTATAAATCAGTTTTTCTCTACATTATCGTATTTTGTCAATAAAAACACATAAGATTTGTCTTATAATATTATAAATATATATTTTTGAAAATAGGTATTTACTCTAAGATAATCTATTGGTCATTACATGCACTGGTAAGATGAATCACTTTTCATACTCATCTGATTTTTCTCTGTGTGATTTATATACTTCTGAAAAAATCAGTTTTTGCTGATGAAAGAAAAGCATTTTGTAAACTTAAAAGCTGTTTTTACTAGTATTCTGAACGACTGCATGATATTTTTACTTTAGGTCAACGAAGAAGCTACCTTACGAGTGTATGTAGTGCTACAAATAGAGGGTGTCAGTCAAAACATCAGTTATTAAAAAATGCTGTTTACATTAGAATGAAAGTAAAAAAAGGAAAACTATTTAGTATATTTCATTAGCAATGATTAGTGTCCGCTGTGAAGTATTTTTATTATTGTATTGTAGTTCTTAAGTTCATTTTATGTGCGGAAGTTACTGAGTTACTCAGTATCACTGGTAGGTTTCCTTTTCAGTTTTGCGCCTAAGCAACATTATATATAGCCAGATGCAATCGAATACAAAAATTTATTTTATCATCATGGAGAATACCTCGAGAAATCATAAAGCCCATTTCACTGATTAACTAATCTGTTTTCATTGTTAGGCGCAAGACATATATGGGAGCCTACGTATAAATAAAATACAGCTAATGTAGCTATTTTCTTATAAAAAAATTTGAATATATGTTAAACTATAAATTGAAAGAGCATTATTTAATAGATGATGACAGAAAATTCCATAATTAAAAATAAATTTCTTTTAAGAAAGGGAGTGTTTTGTTTTATTTTTTATTTATTATACAATAAGATTGTTTTTAATATTGTATAAAAATATATTTTTTTTTTGAATATTATACCTTAAAATTATCTAATATGGCAAAATAGAATATTTTCTCGAATTACATCTTTTCAACAATGAAAATAAAATATTTATTAAAAATATATCTTGAGGAAATTTATAAATGAAAATTAATATGACTTTTATAAATTTTTATTTGATTTTTCCCTTCTGTTGCTGTCTTCTGTTTTATTTTCTTTTTCTTTACTGTTGTTTTTCCTTCCTGTTATTATTTTCTTTTTCTTCTTTCGGTTGTTGTTTTTATTTTCATATATGGGAACCACTAACAAACTACTATGCTACGAGAGCGAAGACGTCATGCACATTATAAACTAAACACAAGGTAAATTCATTAAATAAATATTTTTTGATTAATTTTTAATTCTAAAACAAAACAAAAAATAAATACAAAAAAAAAAAAAAGAATGAAGAAAATATTTAAATTTTTTATTATTTTAAGTAAATTTTGCAGTTTTTGTAAGTAACATTTTAAGCTCTTATAATTGTTGATATAATTAAAAAAATATACATACAATGATATAATGATATTAAGATATGCAAATAGAGATGCATCTTTATAGATCTTGTATTTGTATAGATTATCTATACAAATATATTCTGTGTTCTTAAAAGTATTTTAAAGCAGGTAGCAGCTTCTGTTGCACATTTGCATTGAATGCCTCATTAAGTTTTTATTGCATTTTTCTCATTAAATTTTTGCTTCTGTTTTATAAATTTTATGATTCTTCACTATCGATTCGAATATAAATCCGGTTGTTTGTTTCAATTTCATTTTGGTTCTGTTTCATTTACCAAAATATTTCATACATTTCACTTCATATGGCAGAAATAGAATTTCTGTAATATTTTTTAAAAAGTATTTTGACTGATGCATATTTCTGTTATTAAAACGTAAGGAACATATGTTTTGGCAAATCAAATAAAAAATTACATACTCCCATGCTTAACAGAGATGAAAGCTAAATACATGTTAAGGGAACGAATGTTATTTACATTTCGATTTAAACAGAATGATCAGCAATGGCGTTGCCAGTGTACAACGAAATAATTTATTTCAAAATATAAATAATAAAATAGATTACAAAATAAGTGATTTGTTTATCAATAATGAAAAAAATGTTTGTAAATATCCAAATTAAACTGAAGAAACTATATAAACTAAATAACTGTTTGATAATCAAACTGGCTGTAGAGATTAAAATTGACGATTTAAGCTGGATTTTTATCGTTTTTACGAAAGTATAGGTCTGTCATAGCTAAAAATATTTTTTACTCAGATGAACTTAGATTAAGCATCTTTTTCTTAACTATATTCCTTTATTATTGGTATGAAGATTCATACACTGCCCTCCGACTCAATTTGGAAAATCCCTTCTATTACTTCCTAAAATGTTGTTTTAGTGGGTTAACGAAGTTCCAGATCTAACGCAGTGCTAAAAATATAGCTAGAAATATGGCTAATTTTTAGCTAAAAATAGCTAAAAATATTTCTCACTCAGATAAACCTAGACTAAACCTCTTTTTCTCAACTCTGTTTCTTAATTACTGGAAAGAAGTTTCGGTTTTGTTTTTTATTTACGAAGTGTTCTTCAAAAAGATACTTGAGTATTATCACTTTCTCAGATAAGAATATTTTCTGATATATAGAACTTAAATAAGTGATAAAAAGTTCGACATTTGAAATATTTTTAAGTAGTAAAAACAAGTTTATGTATTATTTACTTAATTAAAAATTTTTTTCCACTTTTGGAGCCAAATTTCTGGTTTGCTAAACAGTAGGGCAGAACCACTGAACTATGAACACAAATTATAGTTACAGACTGGGCAGGAATTTTAATTAAATACGTATGAATATTCTACAAATAATTTCCGATCTTGCATACCTTGATTATAGAAAAAATATTTTATTATATTTTATTAGATTTGAGTGAAAGTTACTGTTTAAAATATGAAATAAATTTCTCTAAATCATTCAAAAAAATATTATTCATTTTAATATATAACAGTTTAAAGTATTTTGAAACGCAAATATGAGTGAAAGCAAAATGTACTCAATTTCATAGTTTTTTAATTATTTTAGTTTATATAGTTTTTCTATTTTTCATTATGTATTAATATATTGGCAAAACGTTTACACATCATGTTCTCAATTCAATTCGAAAATAAGAACCAATTTTGTAAATACTTTTAAACACACATATTTTAGAGTTCATAATAAAAACGCTTTTATTAAGAACAATGTTTTAAATTAATGTTTTTTTAGGGTAAAAACAAGAGTTGAAATAAATATTTGGTCATATTGGCATTTACACGCTGTTATTTCTCAAAAATGTTCCCAAAGTTTATTTTAAAATATTAATAAAAAAACATTTACGGTAAATATCAAAAAATTAAACAAAAGTAATTGAATTCATTAAAAAATATTTACGATAAGTATGTATAAACAAATCCGTAAAACCCACAGAGGGTACAATAGACCCGATGATCGCAGTGCTCCATCCCATATCAATAGTAATAATAATAATAATAATCCATAAATAAAGCATATTTATATTTATCTATTTATAAAACCTATAAAACCTTAATTTTTTGTCGAATACATTTTATTTTATTTTTCTTAAATTATAATAATATATTATCATATTATCAATATTGTTATTGTTTTGCTTCGCTTTTTTCCATATTAATACCTAGCATGTATATCATTATAATTAATGTAATACAAATGGAATTCACTCAAAAATAAATAAAAAAATAGCAACACATATTTATTTATTGACGTATTGGTGTTGGTCATTTGGAAGAAAAAGTTATAGAATTTTACTTACTTAATTTGATTTCGACACTACTGTGCGTATACGTAACGATTTTAAGGTACATACATTTACATCGTAGCATATTTTCAGGGGTTTTTTCATAAAGCTCATCTATGTAGGCAAGCATACAAGAGAGCATATGTACTGTATAATTTTCTATGATAGTTTTTACTAAGTTATTATTTTCATGAATTATAAATTGTAAAATTTATATACATATGAAGTGGGTATGTCACAATAATCCTCAAAGGATGCAGTGACGCGGTGACAAGTTCCTAACCCATTTTAAAAATCTAATCTAATCTAACTAACACTGTTTTAGCTTATTTTGGAAAAAGAAAATAGTTCCCTAGATTAGGGATAAAATTTTGGAATTTTCTTAAAAAACTTTCGACAAATTTTTTATTATAAAAATCTAAAAATTGTTGGGACTATAATAACACTCCAGCGTTAAATGATCTCTAGGAAGTAATATGAATTTGTTATGAATTATAAATTTATATTATTGCATATTATATTATTTACGTTATAGTTTAATTTATTTATTAATTAAACTATTTATTTATACCACGAAATATAATAAACTTTATATAATATAGTCATCCCTTCATGGAAGAAATCTAGGTTAATATACAAAAATTTTTGTGTATAATTTGAAATATTACCCAATTATTAATCAATTGACTAAGAAGCTATAGGAAAACTTTCTTAACAAACATGCTGGCAGAGATATAACTAGGCGACAGGTTACAGAGAAGGAGCTTAATACATAATAAAGATAAATAATAAAAAATATATAATAAAACAATAATAAATTAATAATAATATAAGGCTATACTTAACAAAGTACAATATTGTGAATATATAATTGATTTCTAGATAGACAAGCGTCGATATATCATTTGTTTTTATAGTATTAATAATCAATATATCTTGTTGTTATATTCTCTAACATTTCCTTTGTTCTGTTAGATTTTACTTTAATTGATTAATTAAATTTTTTGTTATTGAATAAAATAAGTTGCTTTTATACATATTGAATAGATTATTTGAACCTTCTCTTTTAGAGTATAGAGTTTTCATTGCACCTATATCTTAGAATATTAATTTATTTTTATTTAATTCATTTATTTCGTTTAATTTTAATCATTTCAGAATGTTTTAGATATAATTCTTGAATTAAACTGCTCTTCACATCATTAAATAATTAGTACTACTTAATTACTATACTACTTATACTTACTTAATTTTTCTTTAGATTAAGGTATTTAGTCTATACTTGCTTTAAAAAAGGCTGAAACTTATAGATCTGTCATAGAATTGCGTTACTAATTATTCAGTACAATTCTGTACTACTGAATTAGCCTGTGTTTATCTTCGTAGTTAAAAACGAAAACTTATTTGGACAACTTTTGCTATGCATTCCCATCTATATACTTCCATCCATATACTTCCATAGGCAATAAAATATATATGACCTATTATTCAGTTACAAAATAATATTCATATATACCATCCATAACTTTCTGACATAATATAATTTTATACATTTAATTCTTTTTTGATTTGCAGTAAATTGCAACAGATTGTTTTTCATTATTGTCCGTTAAATGGTTACAAATATTTTAATTTGAGTTCATATATTAAAAACGAAGTTATGAGATATAAAATGTTGTGCTTCATTCATTTAAAAATCATAATTTCTTTTTGTCAATCGAAGCAATCGTAATGAATTGTGTTTTTAGATTTAATTATTGAAATAAATAAATTACGCATAAAAAACAAAAAGCAATTTGTAGAACATTCGAAAGTGATTAACTGCATATGTCAAATTTATGTCATTAAAGACAATAATTTTTGTTTTATTGTGGCAGTGACAACTTGATTATTTTCAATATAATTTACCCTGAATTTATTTTCAAACGAAACTTTTTCATAGATTTTATTTTTATTATCGCATTAAAATCGCAAAAATACTTTTTTACGATCTTGACTTTGCCATGGCTGTGTGAATCTTTTGAATGAGGCAACACTTTTTATATCTTTCAATAGTTACCAGTCAGAAGAAGTGAATATATATTATATATTATTATAAAAATTAACTGTTGGAAAAACAACATAAATACATTAGAAAACAAATAAAATTATGAATAAAGACAGCAATTTACATACTCAATTAATATTGCAAAGGCCATTGCCACTGCCATGACACATTTTGCTCAGTGCGGGCGAGAAAAACTTTAAGTGTCACAGTTAGTTTTTTTATGCCAAGACAGCAGTTCTCAAATAAATAATTTACAAATCATAACTAAAAGTTAAATTTGAAATATAAATAAAAATAATAAAATATTTTTTTTCACTTGAAAATATATTTATTAGATATTTCTTTTCGCTTTAAAGAAGGCTTTAAAGAAGAAACTAATTACTAAGCAATTAGGAAGTTCTTTACAACAACAAAAAATTTTGTTGTTCTCTTCTCATTTCTATTCAAACCATTTTAACGTCTTAATGGTTTCCTTTCATCATAAGACGCGTCGTTTTACTTTCATTACCTTAGATTATAAAGTTGCAAGTTCTTAAATTTTTTATTGACTGTATAGGACAATATCTCTCATTAACTCTGTATTCAGCATTTATATTACACAAATTTATAAACCATTTAACACAATAAAGGTACATATGAGCTACTTTTCAAAGACTATCGAACATTAGCATCTGTCCCAACTTAATTATATGTTAAAATCTATATAAAATATTAGTACCAAACAGGTAACGTGTTAATCTAGACGTAAGTAATGTGTAAATTTAAAAAACTTTCAGCTATAAATCTTACAGCAATACAAGTAGACATTCACATGACCCTAGACCGTATCAAATAACAAATAAAAAAGAATCCCTAGCTTCTGTAGACGGCAGAATAATCGTTGCGAAGGCAAACTTTATGCTGCAAATTGTACGGTTTTGCAATACCCTTGATAATTCTTATAATTTGTCCTTGGTTAGATCTACCAATAACGATTCAATTATCAAAATATTGCATATTACATATAAAGTATTGATTATTGTTATTTATGTATTAAAATATTTAATCATTGAAAGACACACCAAAACTTTTTATAGTTGTACTCATATAAGCTTAAAAAAAGTGCTGTGAAAAGCATTATTGTGCTTCTTAACACCAATAAAAACATATTGTACAGAATTAAGAAAAATTTTTATTTTCGACAAACAAATTAAATAAAAAAATTAAATATATTAATTTTTTATTGCGCTTAATTTGATTAAAGATAAAAGATAATAATTTAAATATCATTTACTGCCGTATTTTTAAAAAAAATAAAAAAGCATGTATGCTGGTTTTTGAAGTATTTTTGTTTAATATTTAAGAATTAAAAACAGTTTGTAACTCAAGTCTATTCGCTAGGTAAAGATGCCTTTACGCTAGATAAAGGTGTATTCATAGAAAACTCTGATGCTACATTTTTTTTATTAATTTAATAGAATCAAATAAATCCTTATAAATTATCTAAAATCCTACTTACTAATTATCTGCTTAAGGCACTGTTTTTCTACCACTAAGTTAGCCGGTGGTTAAAGTATGTCAACTTTATATGGAGAAGCGAATTTTTTGCTATGGTTTAAAAATTTGTGTATACCTAAATTCATAAAATTAATGTAGTTTTAAATAAATAGGTTTTATCTAGAGTACACGAGAATAAGAGAGCTAAGTTAGGAACTTGGAAGATTTTGTCAGAATAGGTTCTGACTCTGTATTCAGCATTTGTATTAATAAGGCTAATCGCTACTCGTCGAACACATATCTTTATCGATACTACATATTAAAAATATGATTAATGCAATTGATTCAATAAGATTCATATACCTCAAATCTATTCTTAGACAAGATATGAGCTGTACAAACATCGGTTCATTTTTGTTCTTATTGCTATCAAATAATGTCTTTTTCAGTTAATTTATAGATGCAATAGAAAATATAGCAAATATATTTTAAGACAGAAATAACAACATTCCTAATATGTTTATAGTTGATCTATTGACTTATACATGCTATCTTTGCTTTATTAATTGCTTTCAGTAACTATACTTGTACAAACAATTAATTAAGAAGACGCTGAGCTAATTTTGCTAAAGAATTATACCATTTATAATATCATTAAAAAAAGTCAAATCTTGATAGTAATTAATAATGAACTGACAATAACAATAGTTTTGAGACCAGCATACAGAGGAAAAATGTGTTTCCAGAAAAAATATCTTGTGGCTTTGAAGAAGGTTGACTGACGTTATTATCTATAAAGGTGTTTTCGTATTTTTGGAATACATGGTTTATTGAGAGCATACAACTCAATATGTGTTAATATTGTCTATAGTGCAAAGTATAATAACTGATGCATGGGACATCATATCCTGCGAATCCTGTAAACCATATTAAATAACCTAGTTAGAGTACAATATATTAAACATCGCATTTTTTAGTCCTCTTTTTGTAAAAAATTTAAAATTACTTTCAAATTTCCTTTTAAGAATTAATTTTATTGTTAACTCATAAATAAGTAAATGACTAAATAAATATTCAAATCAATCAAAAGAAAAAACGAAATCTAAAATTATTTGTGATAGGAATTTCATTATAGTTTAATAACGAACATCATTATTTTCATATAAATAAAGAGAAGTATAAAGCCTAAAGAGTCAGTTAGTGGATTTTGTTAGAAAAAATTTATTTTTAACTGGTTTGTTTACAACTATTTAAAAAAAACTAACTAATAAAAATAATTTTAAGAAAAATAATCCGTGAAACAATAAATTTTAAATTATCTGTAGGTGAATATGTGGGAGGCATATAATTGACTCAATTATTTTACTACCTTTTTGTATTATTTAATTAACAACATTTACAGGATTATTTAAATATATTCCCATAAAAAATTCGAGTTCTGTTATTTCAAATTATTTTTCATTAATTATAGACGAGTACTGTTTCTAGTATATCAAATATTTCAGTAAAGCTGTTTCTTAACGAAGTTCGAAAAATTAATATAACCAGACCCCAAGTACGACCACATTGTGATCAATTTAGCACTATTTTAGATTAAAAATATTTTTAAAAGACAAGGATAACCAATGGGTAGTCTTTACCAATCAAAACAATTACTATAATAACCAAACACGTAATTAAATATATTTAAATATGGCCACATCAGTTTTCATAATTGTTTTTCATAAATTGTAGTAACTTATAAAAATGTATAATTATTTACTGTAATTTAAAATCTTTTAAATTACTTTAATACCATTTATAATAATTTAAATTTTATTATAATAATTTAAAATTATTTATCATAATTAAAAATTGTTTATAATAGTTTAAAATCATTTGTAATAATTTAAAATCATTTATAATAATTTAAAATCATTTATCATTTATAATAGTTTAAAATAATTTATAACATTTAAAAGCATATTTAATAATTTAAAATCATATATAAGCCTTTATAATTATTTCAAGACTATATAAAATATATAATTTATAATCACTTATAAATATATTTATTTTTTTAAAATTATTTATGCATTGCATACCATTTATTTGCAGAAGAGAATATTCTATAGTTATTAAAATTTTAGATAATTGTTATTAGAATGATTTTCATTGAAATCTATATAATTTGTGTAAATAGTTATTAATATTTTAATTATATTATATCTTTAAAAAAATTTTTTGCTATCACTTACCCAATTACAAATAACAGAAAATATTGTTTTTTAGTCCTAATATTTATCAGGTTATAAATCAATGTTGGTCAACACTGCAAAAGAAAACAAATAAATGCATTTCTTCAAACTACTGATTACTACTATATTTATTTAAAAAAAAGTAAAGAACAGAAATCAATAATTAAAGTTATATCTTAATTTTATAAAAATTTAATTCCATAATTGTGATAAAAACGGGATACTTGATATACTTTTTTATATGTTATACTGTAAACTTGGTTTTTAATATTTCACAATAACAATTGATATTAATTTATTTTCCATAACTGAATTTGGAAATTTGAAAATATTTCAAAATTAATTTTATTTTGAAGTATATAACCAAAAAGTTTGGGAATCGCTTCATATTAAAAATTAACGAAATTGCTTTTTTTAAATTTGGCGCACAAAAAATGTTCTTAAAATTCTCGTTGGCTTATAACGCCGCTGAGTTCATTGAGAATGATGATTTGTTGCCTTACTTTATAAATTCTATAAACAATCTCGTAGGGTTTTATCCGGAGAGCACTTTAAATGGAATGTTTCCTAAACACTAATAAACTCAACTACTAAAAATTTATTCATAATATAGAAAAAGTTTTCATGTTAAGAATAACCTTTGTATGAACAACCATTAAGCTAGGATGTGATAATAATATCTCAGAAATAGTTCAATCATTTTTATTCATGATGTAAATAGTGATATTCAGTTATATTTTTTTATAACTAATGGCGTTTTCTGCATTCAATCTAGATTTACTTTGGATCTGCCGAATTTAGTTGTCCAATCGAACATTTTTAGAGTAATGTGACATTTTTTTAGTCGCGTTAGTAGAAATATATATTTTTCACAAATACATATATCAAATCAAATTACAGTTTATCTGTCAAATCATATAAAACAGCTGTTAATTTCACAAAAATATTTGATACTCTGGCAAAATATTTAGTGTTATAAATTAATCACGTGTGATGTACAGATTTACCAAACGAATATGAAAATTGCATTAGGAGTGCATTAAAACGGGTAATGCATCAGGGGTAGTTGTAAAAACTACCCTAGATTTATCAATCTAAGACACTATAATTGATTTATGATTCAATTTTCTTTCGGGATGATTACCTGGTAGGGGACTTTCTTATTTTACTAAAAACTGTTGTGACTAAGTTTTAACCCAGAATTCTTTACTTATTAAGATGTTTTCGATGTGAACAATTTGAACACTCAGTATCGCTTGAAACTATGATATAATCTACTTAAAACCACTATGTTAAATTATTAATATTCAATATAAACTAATAACTTCGACATTCGTTTATTTGGTGGCTTTAACAGATGTCACTTGAATTTGCCAATTGTAATGTATATTAATTACATGCATCGTATAAGCAATTGAAATCCATAGGATACCATCGATTACGATCCGTCCAGCTTTAGAATTGATGGATTGAATATGTTCGATACAAACATACGATATTATTTTATATTTGCACCAAATACATTTCTCATATATTTATTTATTAAATATATTGGATTATATGTATCTTACTACTATTGATTTATATTATAAGATTATATTGAACTATTCGTTTCATATGAAATGTTAATTAAGCTACATATACTATTAGACATTATAAAAGCTGCTTTGAAAGAAGTTGATTGTGCTATAAAAACCACTAAAAACATGTGGTATAGAATTTCTAAAATTTTTTATAGATAATGTGAAACCCTAACAAAAAACTAAGCAACGCTTTATTTTTTTTACCTTACCCATCACCTTTTTCTACTAATTTGTATATAAACTCAAATTTAATTATAGTTTCTTTTCTATTGTAAACATCAAAAACTCATCTTTATAATGTAGTAAATTTGCTCTATATAAAAACACTTTCAGAATGTATACATTTATTATCCCTTAATAATACAAGCCTGCCGATTGGGTTTCATTCAGATTTCTTTATTTTTTCAATTTTTTCTCGAATTCTCTACCTGTAATGGTGTTAAATCGTTTCTTAATCCGTCTTTTACAGGATTTCACATTCTGGTATCTATTGCTACTTTCCTTTTACTGGTACTCTGATTTTATGT
Organism: Teleopsis dalmanni; assembly: GCF_002237135.1. Lineage (NCBI taxonomy): Eukaryota > Metazoa > Arthropoda > Insecta > Diptera > Diopsidae > Teleopsis > Teleopsis dalmanni. The sequence continues at coordinate 156,512,900 of NC_051847.1, read as the reverse complement.
CCGTGCCAACGACGTCGGTTTTGTTGGTAAGTCTGGTTTATAATTATGGGGACTCTTCAAACTACTCTTCTTTATTAATTTCGTTTGCCATCTATTTCATCATTCACCATATTTTTAATATGGGAAGTGGTTATCAATTGAAGTACAGCCATATATATTTGTACCTTAATCTATGTAGGCAGTATTTTTCAAATACAAAGTTCTTTAAGCAAAATTTCATAGAGTTGAAATTTCTCTCTAAAATTGTAATATTTTTATTCCCGTAGTAGTCAGATACATTTTGTGTAAACAATATATATTACTACTACTTACTGAACTACAAGATACCTACCTATCTATAGTGGTAGTCAGACACATTATGCCTAAACAATATATATTGCTAATATTTATTGAACTATATTGTACCTATCTATGGAAATATGAACTTATATATTGCCGATAACAGATATATAATATAATTAGATGAGAACTTCTATACATATAATTAAATCTACTTTAGGTGAACCATAGAAATATAATATGCTTTCTGTGAAACCAGTTGTATCGAGTTACTAAAATTTTGTTATAGTGCAGACGGTATAGTTTTTTTAATTTACTATGAAGGATCTTACAAAGCATATTTCAGATAAAACTCGTAATCCTATGATCCTACTAAGAATATATTACTGAACATAACTTCAATAAAACTTGTTATAAGCTTTAAAATTTTTATAGACTTGTGGCAACAGTACAAACGATATGGCGACCCTTACAAACAGCCGATTGTCACCTTCACAAAATGGATACGGATACTCTAAATAAGAGTGACTGGATATGTCAAGCGGTGTGGAAACAAGCAGCACATGTTTATATTCTAAAGTGGTTTTATTACAGTATTTATTTTGTGTGCTATATAAAACAGTTGACTAAAACCACTAAAGATTTTTATATAAAAATCATATATAAATTGATTTACGTAGGCTTTCATTGTGGTACATACATATTATTATATTTCATCGGATATATGGACTAAAAGCATGGAATATTCGATCTTGTCTATTCCTTACTTGATACTGTGATTCATTAACATGTCTTCTAGATTCATTTTATAAGGTATGACTCCATATTATTTTTGGTTTGTCATATCGGCTGCTAGGTTATGGTTCGAGTTTTTCACATAGAGTTCAACATATTTTATTATAGGAACTTTCTAAAGATCAGTTTCTTAAGTAAATATTAATAACTTTGATATACTAACATGTTTCTCAGATTATTTTTTAACTCAATAGAACTAGTGCAAAAATGTTTTAGTTACTTAAGCTATATATCATATGATGAATAAAAAAACATTCTCTTGTTTGAATAAAGTTGAATAATATTTGTATACCAAACACAGACAGACAGACAGACATTTTATTCAAAATTTAAAATTTTGTATCTGTGCTCGTATGGGTTGGAAAAGCCTGTTTGTTGTTCCGTAAATTTGCTTTATTTGAATATTAATTCCAACCAACACAGTGGGATTTGGTTGTGCGGCAAAGCGAACACGATGTTTCGGCATTGCGGCCATTGTTGCGTTTAACTCAAACTGATCTCGTCCAACTGTCAGAACTTTTTTTGAAAATTTCTCCAAATATTTTTGTTTTATTTTATAATTTGCCAGTAAATGAAAAATACGAAAAATCGAAAATTCGCTGGTTGGCGTTGATTATATTGATTTTAGTTGTCGTGACAATATGAAATGCTGAAAAATTAGTTTGCGATCGGTGAACGCAGGCAATAAATTGAAAAACGATGAAATTTTCAAAAATTGTGAAAAAATTAATTGCAAAAATTGATCATTTACATAATATAAGAATCTTGTGAAATTAAGCAAAATATTAATATAAAATATTAAATGATTTATGTGCTGTTGATTTTATTAGTATATCACCCACCTAATGAAAGCAATAAAGAACTATTTAGATATGTGAAATATAATAAATTATATATGTATAAATGTCAGAAAAAGTGATCTCTGGTGCAACATAAAATATATTTTTTTTTCATTTAATTTTATTTAAATGAAAAGTGCAAAATCTTCACGACAACAGTATGGCGGTAATGAGCGCAAGACTGGCAAACGCTCCGAGAAGGGTGCAAAGTATGATGATTGGCTTTATTGATCCTCTTAAATTAATTCGCTTTTTATTGTTTAAATATGTGCATTTTCTTCATTTCCCTGTTAACTAAGGCAGAATAGTATTGAATTTCCATGTAAAACACTTTTTTTCATAGATGAATTTTATTAAGTGTGCATAAACTATTTTCTACAAAAAGCACGTACGGAACTCATAGAGCAAAAAGCTTCTAAGAACAGTTTTAATAGCGTCATAATAAAAACTTTTTACACGCTAATGCATACATATATCTGATGCCAAAAAATTCAATTTATATACATACACTTCTGTTGTATATATTAAAAATTATAAAAGAAATTTCTTTAATAAGATTTCAAGGGCTTTAAAAATAGCTCGACTACAAAAACAGCGCCACTTCAAATTTGCTCTGCTCGTTCATATAAAAACGTCAAAAGTGAAATATTTTATTCATTCATTGAAAAAGTTTCTTTTATGTTTGAAGCGCTTTAATAAAATTACTACTTTTGTTATTAAAACAATTTTTACAATTTTTGAAATAAAATCGGAAAGAGTTCCGTTCTTGCAGTATATCAAATAAGTAATTTTTTTAAACGTTTTTTTTGCTTTTTTGAACTTTGCGCGGTGTTTCACTTCTGTTCAACCGTAAAATACAATTTATTATTTTAATCTTTTAACATACGCCAATTAGTCTGCTAATCCAACAATTCTACGCTGAAATTAAAATAAATAAAATTCATTTTAAAAATATTTTTCTATTTTTTAACATTTGTTTGGTTTTCAAATAAACAAAAAGCAGGTGAAAAGAGCACATTTAGTTAATTTATGCATACATAGATATCATTTAAAAATATATTTTATAATGGAATCCTACATACAGGGTGGGATTTGTACATAGTATTATATATATTTCAATAAAATATTAATTCCATAAATATTTATTTCAAATTGTTGGCTTACTACTAGGCATTTTCTATATATATTTTAGATTTACTACGACCAAATTATTTGATATACAAAAGCTCTCTATTTCTCCAACTTCTGTTTCTTTTATATTCATTATATCAGCAGTAATCTTATATTTAATTTAAAATTTTGAAGCCTTTAACTTCTTTTTAAGGTTTAAAAATCTTGTCAGAAAAATTGTATACAATTCAAGAAAAATATCTATTTTTACTCTTATTATTAACATGGATTTGCAGACTTCACCCTTACTTCTCTTACTCAATTAGTCAAGCTGTTTTATATAATACAATATATGTACAGATCTAGTTAATTTTTTTTGTTCTTTAGACTAGTACTGTAGTAATAGTCCCAACTTCAATACAAGAAATCTTTCGACATCTAATGATCTAATTAGCTAATATACAGGAGACAGATGAATAATTAGAATTATAATAATTAATTAATATTATAATTGATTAGTTTAATTTTGATTAACAATTTTTTTAAATTAAATTAACATTAAGTATTTATTTATGAAGATCCTATTTTAAAGTTATGATCCCTTTATTAATAATTTTTAAATTCTTCCTTGCGATTACAAGTGGTATTCTTAAATTATAAACTCTACTTAAATGTTAAATCTATAAGTAATGGTAGTTAGAATTACAACTGATGATAGAATGGAGCTCTTAATTTCATTCCATATCTTTGTTTTTGAGCTGGACGTGGACAGTATGAAACTCACAAAAAAAAATGAAATCGCCCTTTTTACAGCATATAATATAACACTTGCTTCATTAAGGAATAAGTGTTAAAGTATATTAAAAGTAATGGGTCACTACTCTGTTCATATTGTCAAGCGTATGGAAATACAAAGATACAGTGCGCACTATGCACAGTTTGTACCGCATGCGGACAGAGTGATTATTGTTTCAATTGAAAAAATTGACCAAGGATTATCCAAAATAACAAGACACCCAAGTATTCAAGAATCTCAAATATTGGTTAGATCAGAAAAACAAAATAGCGTGTAGTTTGACTACATCTAAAACCAATCATATCTCAAACCAATGTTGTTAATCAGTCTATATGCGTTTCAGTTCTTAACACTTTAAAATTCTGAAGTCAAGCAGGTATGTTTGTACGTACGTATTTTTAGTCAGTCCTCCTACTGGTCATAGCACCGCTACAAAGCGTTCAATCTCAAAGTTTTTGTCGTAATCAAGAATAAAAAACCGATTCAGTTTCGACGTACTCTACCTAGACTTATATTGGAATTATCTTCAAGTTAATAGTGTAACCGATAAATTTTGAAAAAAATTGTGTTATTGAACATGTGGTATGAGGAAAAATCTGTCACAAAACTAAACCTGTGACTGGAGATCCTGATCTCCTTCAAAGTCCATTTTCTACTTAAACTATTAACACTCATATTGTAACCAACAATATTCTGAGCACAAATAAATGTAAACGGGATTGTTAAAAAGTGCCAGGTAATGGTAAAATCAATGACAATAAATAAATATATCATTTGGAGTTTTGATTTACATTACTTGAATGTTTAATGTCAACTTTCAATGTGCTAATCCTTCACCGAGTTAGAGTAATCGTATATTATAATAATTTATAATCTAGGTAAGGATCCTACATTACCTTTATATTACTACATTACTTTTACATTATCTTTACATTACTTAACGTATGGATCCGTCAGTGTACATCTTTGCCTTTGTTAAGAAATTTCGTGGTATGTCACAAATGGAAATTCCTTATTAAATACTGTTAATCGAACCAATTAAGTTCATTTGACACAAGGTCTTGTGTGGCAATGATATGTTCTATGTATTTCTCTTTCTGTGTAGGTTATGTGCAAAAATTATATCTTATGGATAGTACACATTAGAGTTAAGGTCATGGTAGATATTTATTTATTTTTTCACGGCCCTTGCGCTATTGTGAATTAAAAGATATAATGATCAAAGCCTATCGACGGATAATTTTTTTATGTGATGTATATTCTACTAAATTGTATATTTAATTACAGACTAATTTTTTTTACTTTTTTGTTGATTACTATTTTCCAATATTTTAATTTGTTTTGCAATCTGATTAAATCCACAGTAATAATAAAATTATTTCTTTATAATCGTGTAACATTGTATTTTGTTATGAAGATGTATAGTATGTATATTATTAAAAAATTTAATGAACTTTGAAAATTATTTACCATTAACATTTTTATAATAATTTACAATTTAATTTTATTTAATAAACAAATCTTAACGTAAATTACAGGGTGGGTATACACAATCATTAATTTGGTACATTTGATAGGAGTTTTAATCCAAAATCATTCCTACATCGAATTCATTATTTTAGTTATAATAGCAAAAAATATCCAAAACATGTTAGTATTATTATACAAAAATATTTTTTAATAATAATTTAAAGAAAAATGCAAATTAATGAGAAGAATCTCATAAAAGAGTTAATCCTGCACTTCGTACACAACGGTTCAAAATAGTGAAAACTATATCTTTTTGACATACTAGTGGTAAAATATCTTTTAAAAGAATTAATAGAATTTTTAAATATTTAATAAGAATTGATTTGAAAAATTTCAATAATTTAAAGTATTACTTGACTACATATAATGTATTTAAGCAGATACTTACTCTGATTTTTATGTACAGTGTAAAAAGTATGATATATATAGGGTGGCAAAGATATTTTAAGGCTTAAATACATATATTAAATAAATGTATATATTCATGAGTTGCTCGACGATCTAAGTTCATTTAGACCCGTCCGTCCAACTCTTTCATCCCAAGAAACTGTTTCAGTTTTTAAGTAATTCGACTGAAACCTTACGCCCGTACTATATCTCGGCTATGAAGTGATAGTATTTATTACACTGGTGAAAATATAACTAATTATAGTAGTTAGCTACAATATAAACTGAATAATCACATATCGTTTTTAAGAAAAATTTTCAAATAAAATTAATTTCTAGATAGGCTCATATTTTTTAAGCAGATGTACAAAATTTTACATATGTCGATTCAGATTTAGATATAGCTGTCATGTAAATTGTCGATTCAGACAGACATTTTTGTTAGAAAAACATTTTCATGTTCTGATGTATTTTAGATTTCGGACTTTAACACATTATAATTTATAGAATATCATCTGTGATAATAAAATGTAATAATGCAATTAACTATTTAAGAATAGTTCGTATATAATTCGGAAATGCGTTTTTTAGCAAAACTTTTTAATTTTTTCAATGTATTCAACTTTAATATAGAATTTATGTGTCTTTAATTAAAGAGACTATTCAGTATAACAATACTATCGATTGTGACCGATATACAAATCAAAAATCTCAATTAATTAGAAACTGAGACACAACAAAACCACTATAACTTTTATAAATTTATATGTGTATTCTACATTGTTATGGATTTCGTTATATATATAATCATATTAATCAGATCTCAATGTTGACTCAAATTTCTGTGTAAAGAGTACTTAAGCCTTGGCAAACCTGAGGTTAACATTTTTACTTGTTTTTTTATATATAACATTTTTTGCATACTGATGATAAAATTTATTTATTTAATTAATTATAGAGGTTTTGAAGAGTACTAAATTGCAACAACAAGCATTTGTATTTATTTTTAATTAATAGCGAATTATTTTTTTTTTAATTAATTGCATCTTTCGCTAGCCATACAGCTATTTCGAATATTGCCAAATACATATCATCTGTGGCCTTGGAATTATTAATTAAATTTAATTATTCATAAATAGTTTTTTTGAGAGTGCAATTACCAAATGTTGAACTCATATCCTACCAAATTTGAAGATCAGAGTCATATGTATTTCTAAGATTTTGTAAGGTTAAAGGCCAAATCTGAAATTTGAACCATATTATGCTAAGTTTAGAATCACGTTAGATATGGTTAGTTTTGAATAGTGGACTTGTACATCAAAGTATCTTTAACTTAAATAACTCAAAAAAGGTTCATACATTAGATCAAAAGAATTATCACAAAAGATATGGATAATGTCAAAAAGATACAACTGCGACTGGCCCATTCAAGTAAAAGAAAATCACCAGTTCCATTGATTTGACTACTTCACTTTGAGCCAATAGATAAAATATCGAACTTGCTTTGTCTTGTTTTAAGATGGAGTTTCAACATATTGTTGTAAATGCTCAATGATCATTACTCATTAGTAAATTTATTTGTTATGTTACAACAGAGAGCAAGCATAAACAACCGCTAAACATAATTGCATTAACTCATTATGATTAGTTTTAGTTAATTTTCTTTTTGCGGAGACACTATTTTATACATATATAGTATTATATTTTAAATATATCTATAAAAAGTGATTTAAATGATTTATGATTTATCGATCAACATAAGTATCATTAAACAATTTTAATAAAATTTAATAATATATATTTAGTTTATATTATTTAAATGTGTTATTTAGAAAATCTATTAAGTATTAATGAGCACCCGTTATTCATATATGTTTATAAAAATGTGGTTCTGTGTTTATAGTTAGTATATGTATTAAAAAAATGTTTTCAAAACTTATTTACTTATTTGCTGTGGCTTATTGGAATCGAAAGTAATTTTGTTTTTAGTCGTAGGCAAGTTCGTTTTTTATGTGAATCCGCAGTGATTTGCTGTCTAGTGTTTTTATTTAATAAATTTATGACTCTACGTAAAATTGTTGCTCCATGCGATGTTAATTTATTTATATACTATACATTATTAGATTTTTATATACCATTTATTTATTTATTTATTATGTTTTTATGTGCGTCGTTGTTTGTGTGTAGTGTGTGTAGTGTGTGTAGTGTGTGTAGCTCTTAACTAAGTCTTTAAGTGAAAAAGGCTGTAAATTATTAGCAAAAACAACAAAAGATAAACATTAATGCTAAACGTTAATTTTAGTCAAGTTCGTTTATTTAGTTCACTTACAGAATCCGCTGGAATATGTTTGAAATTTTTTTATAATTTTATATTGCCAAACGTGCTGCTGTTTTATGATGTAGCTTAAAGGATTAGTTAGTCATTAGGAGAGTTGAAATTTGTTATGAAAATAAGGAAAATAAGTGATTGAGTCGCACATGTTTGTGTTTGTGTAAGCCTTAAATATGTTGCTTCTTAGTAGCACTGGACAATGGGGATTTTGCAAAAATAGAAGGCAAAGTTTTATGTTTTATTTTTCGTTTTATTTTATTTTATTTTATTTTTAATTTTAAATTTAAATTTAGCACATTGTTTAACTTTTAGTATATTCACCTACATTCATTGGCATGATTTTAATAAAATTTTTATTGCAGATTGGACCGAAAGTCATCACGTGGCATGATCTATGAAAATGAAGAATTAAGATTGCGTACAATCAACATAAATGCTGAGGTTGAACGAGGTAATAAACTATTTATTGCTAATCAATATTAACCTTAATTTTTATAAGTTTTTGAGTGTTCGCATCTGTTCGCACACAAACGGAACACTGACCAAAACACGCGTCATCTACATGATCAGATAAAAAACAAAATTCGTCTACTGTTTCGCAAATGTGTCCTCCCTTCCTGAGCTTCTGCTCATAAATCGAAAAATATAGTAAATATTTAACACATAAATTATTGAACATAAACAAATCATATACATAAATCCATGGTCTTCTGCGTGCACCGAAATTTGTTCAAAAATTTGTCAAATTTTGTATTGAATTGAGAAATAGAAAAGTAGTTCTCTTTTATTGAATTTTTCTAAAGAAATTTTAAATCAAATTTTTTGCAAATGAATTTACCAAACAAACTGAGATTTTACAAACATTTAAAAACAAAACAAAATGTCACCAAAAACAAAATATAAACAAATTTTTTTTTTGTATATTTTCGTATCTGTGGATATCAAAACATTTTCAAGATTTGCCGCACTTTTTTCAGTTTTGAATAATTTCTTTCTTGTGTGAGATACTTTTTGTGAAATGAGATAGTTGCCAACTTATGTTATTGCAACGTCATACGTTGGTTATGGGTTAATACAGATTCTTAGACACAAAACAAAAAAACAAAAAAGATTCATTTTTAATAAATCATTAACCCGCTTATCAATTAACAAAAAAAAAGTACTATATTAAAAATATTTTTGGAGTAATTCTTATATATTGTTAATATTGAATTAAGAGTTCTTAATATTAAAATAAAAATGTTAAATTAATTATATGAAATATTAAATTATTACTTAATATAATTACCCTTATAGTAATATAATAATACCACTATAATATAATAATACTTTATTATGTGTTATAGAAATAAGTAAACCGATTCTTTGATGATTTCATGATGTGTAATGTCTATAAATTGTGGTTACTTTACTGTTAAGTCAATGAAGTAAATTTGGTCAAATTATAAATCAAATAGCATAAAAGTTATAAAGCAATTGCTTAGTAGTAATCAAAATTTTAAAATTAAGGTAAGGTGATAAAACTCCTTTCACTTACCTTATTTTTTCATACTGATTACTTTAAGTCTTTTATATGAGAGAGTACAATTTTGAAGACAACTTCTTAGTTTAGAAACTAATGTGGACTTGTCTTTTTTCTTTACAAAGAAGCTATTTGCATTATAAGTATGAAAATATTTTCAAACAAAACTAAAACTCATACATGACTACATCGCTTTGCGGTAATATCTCATTTCTGCAAGCTACCTAGATCCATGCTGCATATCGACAATAATAAAAACAATTGCGTTATGAATATCACAGCAGTTCAAACCCTTCTGAGTCTAGAAATCATGAAGTTCCGAAAATCCAAAATCCATAAAAATTCAATATGAAAGTGAAGGCAATGTTGAGGTATTTTTAAAATTCAAAAGCAATCTCTATAAACCGTTTATAAATAAATCTATTTAACTGTTTTGAAGCGTTTAAAGTTAGATATTGTATAACTACTGTATATGGACAAAATATTCGCAAAAGGAAGTCGATAATTCCTGCATGATAATGCGTTATCTCATTGATTATTAAATGTGTTTAATTTTTGTAATAAAACTAGATTCTATTTGTCAACCACTTCCAGTATTCGCCAGATTTTTCTTTCTTAAATTGATTTGAAAAAAAAAATATCTTGCAGGATTTATATTTAATTCAATAAGTTCTAACAATTATTCCAAAATTTCTTTCTTTCCCTTAAATGTCGTTAAAGGTCTCAAACATTTAGATTCTTGCCACGAATATCATATAAATAGATATATATTGTCACTCTTTGATATATTCCAATTTCAAACTTACACTTAATTTTTTCGGAAAGATGATGGAGGACATAAAGTATTGGGATTTTCTTTATCCTCATGTTATTCATTGATGTACGATTTCTACACCCACTAAAGTTAATTGTCTCTTAAAAGCCAACATTTAAGTAAAGTTTAGTGAAATTTGTCATCAGCTATTTTTTTTTTGCATTTGTGCAGTTTAAATCAAATTTTCTGATGAGAGTCAATCACTTAGTCATCGCTCCTAATATATTTCACATTTTTCCAAAAAATATAGTTGTGAATATTATTAAGCTTACTAAACCCTTTTTATTTAAAACTGAGAAGTCATTTTGAAAATTGCAGAACCAAAACTTAAGTGTATTAGTATTTTTCATAATTATGAAAGAAGTTGTGCATTATTTCAAATGGAACTATCATTTCGCGTTAAAACTACGTTATTTTATACTATTTTTTATACGTATTGAAAATCTCACCAAAGTTAGAGATTGGCGGTGGATAAAGTGAAATTAGTTTTTCCTCATTACTGTTCCAACACTTCTAATTTTCCTTTCGTCAAAAAACGCGTCACTTTAAACAAAAAATATCAACCTTAGAAGTCAGAGTTATAAGAAATACGGCCAATTATTTTGTTCAGATTTCCTTATCGAGTTCTAAACCTGACACTTGCAATTCAAAAAAGTTATATACGGACTATAAAATTTGAATATTTTCTAAGACCACTAATGATGAGTACTTGGCAATACTCAAAACAGATTTGCATAATAAGCCAAATTTCAATAAATCAATGAACATTTTTTTGTTGTTTTCTTTATTACTACTTGAACCCTAAATAAAACTCTTCGAAAGTATAACTAAATACGTAACAAAAAGAAACGGAACCGAATCGGTCCAAATTATCTCACATGCAATTGAGTAATACATTTTCCATTACACATGTTGGAGTGGCGGCCTTGTTTACCAAGAAAGCCCACTTGAGCACAAATAATGGCCCGTTGTGGTACCATTACATATAAAAAGCGCACAAATCCCGTAACATAACACCGCTAAATACTCAGACATGACCCAAGATACTAATATCAGATGGAATGCATATATCAAAAAAAGAAAAGAAATTTCTGTTGAAATCAAGACACATGGTTGGGCACATTGGTAAGCAGACTGCTTTATCCATATAGATATCAAAACACCCTCTTGTACAAACTATTGATTAAATTAGTATGAACTTATGGGATCCAATCATTGTTCTTTTCAAATTCGACCAATAGTATGAATATCCAAACATTCTTAAATACAGACATGCTGTCAGTACGCCTTAGTATGTGCCTAGTTCTGATCTCGAATGCGTTCTTAGCATCGAATTAGTTACTGCTTCAGTTCAGAAATTTACAAAGTCTTAGTTAAAAGGGTTATTAAACCATAGCAATTATGAAGCAGCAGCTTTTACTGATCCCAGCGAATGTAAGGATAGACTAAAATTTAGAAAACCACACCTTTGTAGAGTGGCTAACTTCTCTGCGAACTTCGTGCAAAGTGCCAATGATGTTGACTGTGTCGCATACAATTCAAAGTAAATATATCATTAGTTACTTATATTATAAATATCTGCAGTGATATGGAATAAAGTGAAATAGAATTCTTGACAAGTTAATATAGGAATAAATATGATTTTAGTTTACTAATTGATGACCAAACAGTTTTTAATAAAGTGTTGTCACAGACTATTTGATCAATTTTTTTAACAATAATAAAATGCTAATCAATTAGTCTGTAACAACACTATATTATATTATACATAAAAGAAATAAGAAGTGAAACCAAAAGGTAGGGCAACTAAAAATTCGTTCAGTTCGAAAATATATATATAAATTAAGTTGTCCATCACTTTTCTTGAAATATGTCGTTTTAGACACGACTACTCAAGCAAATATAATGTATATGTTGGACAAATCACTGTTGGCAACATGCACTGAGACTGTTTACTCGAAATAACGAAGAGTCTGGCACGCATGTTTATAAATATTTGGCTCTATGGACAGAACACATGACAAACTAAAACTAAAAATCTCATTGAAATTTGATTTACGAAGTACTTTCGTTTCAATACAAAAAGTTTTTATTATAAACATTCTAGTATTTTGAAAAAATTTATTTAATAATATTTATATTGTGTATAGGTCAATCAGATATTAAACGCTTACGTCGTGAAAATGAGCAATTACGTAGAGAAATATGGACGTTACGTGACGAATGCGATCGACTAAACAAACGCTTCAAAGCGAAATTGATCGACCATGATCACGGTGGTTGTGGAGCACGCGGCAGTGGTGGCAGCGGAGGCTGCACAAGACGCGGCAGTGGTGGAGGATGTGACGGCATACATAGTAATAGCAACAGTGAAGTGAGTAAATTTTATAAAAATGTGCGAGAAACTTACTTATGAATGTCATGTTTCCATTTTTAGGATTCAGATTCGTGTGACACTTGTCGTGCTGAAGACGATCACTGCAGTGATGATTGCTGTGCTAACGGCAGTTGTAATCAACTATCGCCAAAAGAACAAGCAATGGAGGAAGAATATACACAAATTAATACAACCGAAACCACAGCAAGTAATGGTGGCAACGCATCAACTTCAATGACAAATAGTGATATGCCACAGCTGCATACAACATTTGATCATTTATCAGTGGTATCCGAGGAAACTTTAAGTAATAGTGAAATGTTAGCAAACCAGAATGAAAACTTATTACGTTACACACCCGATCTGAATGGTCCGCCATCAGCTGTTAGCCTAATAGGACCATTAACGCCGTTAACACCCATCGAACTGGTGGCGAATCAGCTGAATGATTTGCAAGCTGTTGTGCCGCCGCTCTCCTACTTCGAGAATATTCTACAACAACACATGGGTTCGAATATAGGTGAGAATTGTCAATATGCTATATATTTTTAAATAATTTTTTTTTGAGATTTGATTAGATTTGGCAAAACAAAATACATGGTAAAATTTTTGTTTCTTTGTAATATAACAAATAAAAATTTCTAACAAGTGGATTTTATGAGATTGTAATAAAAAATTTTGAAAACTGAAGCATTTTTGATACAAATTTGATTTTTTGAAATTAAAAAAAAAAACTATTTTATTACTATATCCGAACGTAAATTAATTTATTGTTCTGTTTATGTATAGGTAATACACCCGAGAGTAATACAACCACAAGTACAGGCACAACAGTTCGTCACACAAATGGTTGGGATTACAATATTCAATCACCATTTGCACAACGCAGATTTGCGAATAATTCAAGTTCATCGTCATCAGCATCACGTTCACCGTCAATGCAACAGCCTCAGCAACAACGATTACACGGGCAACAACTTACAACATTTGTACCAACCACACTGTCACCACCACTCATAACTAATACGGAAGAATATACAGATGAGGTTACACGGCAAACTCAATCAAATTTACCACCATCAGCGACAGCTATTGAAACAGTAGCGATTACTACGAAACCCACTAATGTACCACCAATACTAAATAGTCCCAAGCATTTCTTTGCACCATTAAAGCCACGTCTTAAAATCAACACTTCACTGGCTAACAAAAATGTGCTGACAACAGCAACAACAACAGTACCATTCCCAGTAGCAGCAACAGTGACAACAGCCACAACAAATTCTACGTGTAATGCAGAACACCAAAACTGTGAACCACCTGACATATTAGTAGCAAATGGATTAGCTTCACCATATCAAAGGCAGGTGTTGCATGCCCTTCCTACAACCACAACAACGAACATAACACCACCACCAATACCACAGCGCATTTATTCGCCACAAGTAAGTCCACGACAACGTCAGCTATTGCAACAGCATTTGCATCATCATCACCATCATACACATCACCATCAGCAGCAACAAGTACAACAACAACCACAAACCACCGAAGTTGCTTTTGTTGCTGGTTGTGCATCAAAGCTTACCATTTATGATGGCGATGATGGTGTGAATGCTGGTGCCAACACATCAACTGCAACATTAATTAACACTAAATACATGCAACTGCAACAAAATACGCCACTGCACCTTAAACAACAGCAACAATTGCTGCAACAACAAATACATCAATTCCAACAATTTATACCCGTGCCCGTTTATGTAGAAAAATCTAACACTTTATTAACTAAACTTAATGAACCGATATATGCCACCGCACAAAAACGTTGCAATCACTTAATTTCAGCAGTTGCTGTTAGCAAGCCATTGATGACGACCACCACACAGAACAGTAAGCTAATTTCGCCACTAATAAACTATTCCAAAACAGCAGCAACAGTGATGAGCAATGCAAAAAATCCAGTTCAGGTGAGAGTAAGTAACCCGTATATTGCACCTCCTCGTGATTTTTGCACCTCTAGCAACTGTGAGCAACTCTTCCCTAGCTGTTATCCCAAAAAAACTACTCCATTGGTTGGAAAAAGGAATTTCTAATATTGGCTACGTCATACTTTCCCAAATACATGCTGTGCTGAAGCTATCTCCACATATTTCAAGCACCCATTTTGCTTGTTCCTCACATTTCAGTTTCACAAACCAAAGTTTAAGAGCAATTAAAAGTTCATAACTCACTCAAGCTTTTAAAAAATCAATTGATTTACTAATAATTTAAAACTAATCATTTACTTAATACTTTAGCTACTTCTAGCTTCTGTTGAATTAGTAACACTTTCAATAATATTTTTTTTAGACCGACTCTATGGATTTGGACACAGTGCTGAATAACATTAACGCACTCTCTGAAGATATACTTGCAAGGCAATGTGAAAAAAATAGATCTCGTGAGAACATTCTACAAAGCCCAACAACAACAGAAGCAGGTGTACATATATCCCCAACGCCAACTAATGGAACGTTACGACGGGAAGATAAAAACAAGAAGCCTTATAGGTCAGAAATGAATCTGATGCTCACATACGATGGCACAAATTCAACAATCACGCCAACAACTACAGCAATCGGTACCCAAACTTCTGTAACACGGCAAAATACTGTGGGGCATATACGTGCCCGTTCACTGGAGCGCGAACATACAGACAGTCCATCACCGAATCTACCAGATCCAATGACCCCATTTCCTGATAACCGGGCCTACATCGGGTTTGAACAATACAACAATTCCGTTAACACCACCGCAACCGGAAATACGCCCAAAGTACCTAAGCCGCCTTTGCCACCGAACACAACGACATCTAGTACAGATGCAGCAAAACCAGTAACGCCTGTAAAACCGCCGCCACCTATACCACCTGCACGCATTATACCACCAGCATTAAACTTACGAAACATAGGAGCAACACGTCTGCCAATAACGAACTCGCCACTGCAACCTTCCACAGATCCACAAATTACGCCACATGCTTCACCAGTGCATGGGCTACTGCCGAACAAAAGTCAACTATATGCATCCATAGCACATGCAGCGGCAAAACGTGCCCAATTTCGTTCTGCACCAACTTATATGACCAGATCTTTGGATCATGATTTACCTGCTGAAAATGATGAACTACTATCACCAACCGTTGCTATAAACGAGGTAAGTTTTTTTCTCATGTTGTCTCATGTTGCAACAATAAACCGTATAAACATATTTTCAGACAACGCAATCTGCTGAAATGTCCAAAAGAAAACCGAGACGAGTTTCCATTGTTTGTAATGATAGTAACACAGACCCTGGCGTTAGTCAAACACCAACTAAACCTGCAGCACAAACAATAAACATAGCTGTCAATGCAGAAACTGCAACAGGAGTGCCGACAATTATTAGTCCAACTGCCGCTAGTTGTAATGATTTAACTACCGCTGGCTTAACAGTTCCCATGATTAAAAATCTCAAACAAACTAGTCAAAGCACACCAAACTCGCCACATTCCTCACGACGTTACACAAATGGAAGTAGCATTGTGGATGCTGCAACCGCAGCTACAGCCGGCGCATCGAATGCCACCACAACGAACCAGCACAACCATCCGCATCAACAGCAACGCAAATCTAGCCAAGATTCTACACGTGATTTAGCTACTGCGGCTGCAGCGATTGTCGCACGTAACAAATGTTCACGACGTCATTCAGATGGCACGGTGAACAGCAATGTGCAACGTCATAGTGGAGCTAGTGGTCACCATAGCCATCATCATCACCACCATCATCATCATCAGCACACTTCATCTGTGATCAGCAGTCATCCACATCACAGTCATCACTCAAGGCAAGATAGCAATCATGATTCATGCACATCAATATCAGATCGTAATTCAAATAGTTTCCCCTCTTCCCGCGAGTCATCCACTAGCTTCAGCATGCGTTCACAGCGCCGCAAGATTTCAGTTAGTTCACACGCAGGCGGCAAGATACCGTGGTGTGGTTGTTGGGGCAATGGTTGCTTGTAAATTCAATACACGTATTCTTAATTATGTTATTTAATTAATAGATTTAATTATTTTTAATTACTAGATATTAAATAAATTGTACTAGTAGATTTTTCTGTACAGTGTGTATCTCAATTATGTTATAGGTTAGTACGAAAGGATTGGAAATTTAAATGTAATAATTAAAATAGTCAAATTAATAGATTTAGATTAAGTATGAAATTTAATAAATAATTGATATTTTTATTTATAAAATTCAATTTATAAAATATAATGTTATTTAAATAATAAAATATTTAATAACTAAATCCCTGTAACGGAGCTGAATTAATTTTTTGTTGAATTTTAATTATTGATTTATATTATATCAATAAATTAATAATGTTAAAAAAATTAAATCAGTTTATTAACTTAATAATTCAATCTATTTGTCTATTTTATTTAAGTTAGACTAATTACTTATAAAAGTTAAAATTTAATTTATGTACTTAATATAATAGATAATATAATGTAATGTGTCAAATCAAAAATTAAGCAAATTTAAGTAAAAAGTATCTTTCAAACAAAATATCTTTTTACTAAATTAATTTAATATTTTAATTTAATTAAATAAATTTGTTTTTTAAATTGTAGTCATTTTTTTATTTATTATTGGTTTACTTTAATAAAAATTAGAAGATTTTTGTAATTATTGTATTGATTTTTTATATATTGATGAAAATATAAATATTTTAATTTTATTTAATTTATTTTAATTTATTTTAACTTAATTTGATTTAAGTAATTTAATAATTATTTAGATTTGATTAAGTAAAAAGAAAAATTAACGGTAAAGCCGTTTTTTATTTATTAATTAAAATATATTAATTTGTATTTATTATTTTATTTAAATAAAAAATAAAAAAATTATGTTTGTATTAACTTTATAGTCATTTTATATTAATTAATTATAGAATATAAATCCTGGATTTTTAAGTATTACCGTCCTTAGTTTACTGAAGCCTAGTGTTTTACAAGAAAAATATTTATAAATACTGAATTATATATCAGAATCTGGTCAAGAAAGTATTTACATATCCTCATATATACTATTTATTTTATTTTTATGTAGATCATGTTTTGATTTTTTATTTAAAACTTAATATTTTTTTTTGTGAAGATGAATACTTCTGCCTATTGAGTTTTATAAATGTAAAGTATCTTTCCTTTTTGAGTTTCAGTACTAAATTTTTTAATTAAACTGAATTTTAATTTTTTCTTTAAGCTGAATATATTATATACCATGTTAATGCAAATCTTTTCTTGATTATTGTATCTTTGTTTAGTGTTGTATTTAAATGTCACAGTATATAATACTTAAGACAACTAACTTTAAAGTAGGAAGTTTCATTTAATTAAAATTGTAAATGTTTTCTGTTATAATAATAAATAATTACAAAATTTTGTATTTATGTAAATTTGTTAGTCCAAATATAAGTATTTATATAATTTATTTTCATGGTTAATTAATTGTAATATATAAGATTTATGAAAAATAAAAATTCTTATGTACAAATTGATTTGAAGATATGCGATTTGTTTTACTAATTCATTAAAGGGAGTATTTAATACCGTCCATTTTATGTTAACAAAACATAACTCATCCAATCTAAGTTACGGTAATCAAAAAATTCTACTATTCAATATCCACTTATCCCAATGGGGCATAAGGTCTCAATACGCTATTTGAAGATTGCTCCAGTCGTATCATATAATATATGCTCCTTACATGTTCATCTCTATATTTCGGAGAAATTAAGCATGTAAATAAAAAGACTTTATTCTAATTAAATCGTTGCGAACAAATTTCTTAAGACTTTACTATAATAAGGACAAATCTAAAAATAAGCATATCCACAATTCTATTTGGTGTAATAATCATTACATTTGAAATTCTACAATAAATTGTATTGAACATCACCATTTATAACAAAAACAATATTAGTGTTTTCTATGCTTCTATACATTACAACCATTGTAGATCCTGACATATTAAGAAAATATCGTATGATTCTCAATTGGATGGATGGATACTAAATCTTCATGCTAAGTTTTAGTGCACTTTTAGTACAAGTAGTGACTTATTTAGTTAATTTGCTAAAAATCTGATAGACTTGAGAAAAAGATTCGAAGAGTGGTAAAAAAAACAAAAAATTTATTCATTATTCTTTGAATTTTTGACTGACCAAGTAGCTGGTTCGAGCATTGCTAAATATCCATCCAAAATAGTTTTTGGAAATGTATGCATATAATAATTGGACTGCAGGTACCAAGCTAAGGACATTGAATCTGTCAAATTATGAGCAATGAGTTTGCGCTTTTAATAACCGAATTAGTCAAAACTGTACAAAAGTGTCGTAGTTCAAATTTTATAATAATTTCTTTTTTATAATTTATTTTTTATACTATTTAACTCAAAAATAAAATTAAGAACAATATTTAAATGAGAGACTACTTTCCTTATTTGTTGATATGCAAATATATTCTTATCACCACTATACTTTGAATTGTCAGTTTTTCCAAGAATATATGAATATTTGGTTCATATGAATTCGGGGTAGACTTCAGTCAACACATTTTATTTAATTGCATCACAACATATGAACAAAGAATATTTTTTTTATTCAATGCAAAGGCAAATAAAGCATCTGTGATGCCATTCGATCATATTTCCAATTATAAGTAACATCCTTATACAAATGAGCAATTCAAAATTCGTGTTGAGATTTTCTAGAGCTCTAAGCCAGTAAGTAATAGACTAAAATCTTGCAATTTATGGCAACAAAAAATAACAGACTTTTTATAAAAGCAAAAACTTAGAGAAAGTATTTTACAATCGATATATCAAAGATTTTGAAAACGAGAACCTAAAATTTGATGGCCTTCTTTCGAGTGCATAATAAATCAAAAGATTGCTTTGAAATATTTGATTTTGACGGAACAAACGGAACAAGTTATATGCAACATGACCTTAAACTTTACCAATAATTTTTTCCGATATAATAAATTTGACTTTAGCTTTAAACACATTCTTCAGATTTTTCTTAATATATTGGACTTAATTTAATGACCAATGTCTCAAGTGCTTAAAATATAGTGAAAACATGGGGAAAAAATAAATATCCTAATGAGTTTGTAATTATGCCCATGCATAATGTGGTGCCATTAACCTTTGCCATTTGGCGCTCGCTGTTGTTAACCATTAAATACTTTACACATTAAAAATATAACGACATCCTTACAAAAATATTAAATTTCATTTAAGGATACAATAACAATAACAAAAGCCGGCATCCTATATAAAATTCGTGCACGCGTTGCGCCGAACTATAATTAAATCGCAGCTCGTATCCTTTCTGCTGCTAACGCGATTATGTTTAAACAGTTATATTTGTGTTTGTATTTGTGAAAACCCTTTTTTAGTCGGATTTTGAAATATCCTTTTAATAGTATTTACACAAGAATGTAAATAGGATTATATACATATGTATAGCCCACGTAAATAAATACTGTAGAAAACGTGTTTCAGAATAATTTGTATGGAAAATTTAAAAAAAAAACGTCAAAGTTTGATGCACTTTCCAAATTAAGGAAAAAATATTGTTCATAGAACAAAGAAATATAAAAATAGCATAAGACAAATTATATATACATATATATATACATACTTTTAAATAAAATTTTGTATATGAAAATAAATTCATTTAATCCCACCAAAGTATTTAAGAGAAATCATATCCCAAAGTATGAAAGAGAAAGGATAATAGTATGTTTTTGTGTTCATTTAATTTATAATTAAAACGATTGTTTTTAATTTTATTCAAATAAAATAAATTTTTTTACATTACAAATATTTTATGAATACCTCTCCATATTAATGTCATATAAAATTGTTTGTCGTTTACAAAAAATTAAAAAATCATTAATCAGTAAATCGTTGCTGACTAATATATTCATTAAACAATATTTTCTTCTATCAAATCTGTAATAATTTTATAAAACATATTTATAATATACTATATACGTTTATACTATAATTTAAGATATGTATATAGGTCATTCATTACATGTGTAACGGTTCTTGAACCTAACATCTTCGAAATCTTCGAATTTTTTTAAAAAATACTTTTTAAAAATCACTCAGTTTTAAAAATTTTATAAAATCATGAATTTAAAAAATATATTTTAATTTAAACACTTTCCTACATTAAAATTGACTAGATATATATTTCCTTCATTCATTTTTAAAATGAATTTCAGTATGCTTCCTTAATAGATGATACATATTTCGAAGACAGGCGTGCTCTATACACACTTTTGTTTATAATTTAACAATTTTAATTAAGAAAACTTTTATTTCCAAAAATTACTATTTATTTAACTTATGTTTATCCAAGTGAAACCATATTTTTCAGAATAATTGTCATTAATCTCGAACATATTAAACTGAAATGTAGTGAAACTTATGTTAACTTAATGAAATAGAACTATTTTCCGAGCATTCAACGAATTTGACATATTTATTCCATACTAATTGAAACATTAAGGACTGTTTTACCCAACGCACATCCGCTCCAATTGCAGTTTGCAATATTCCACATGTTTCTCATCGTATCCTACAAAATGGTGTACTTAACATCTTCGAAATCTTCGAATTTTTTTAAAAAATACTTTTTAAAAATCACTCAGTTTTAAAAATTTTATAAAATCATGAATTTAAAAAATATATTTTAATTTAAACACTTTCCTACATTAAAATTGACTAGATATATATTTCCTTCATTCATTTTTAAAATGAATTTCAGTATGCTTCCTTAATAGATGATACATATTTCGAAGACAGGCGTGCTCTATACACACTTTTGTTTATAATTTAACAATTTTAATTAAGAAAACTTTTATTTCCAAAAATTACTATTTATTTAACTTATGTTTATCCAAGTGAAACCATATTTTTCAGAATAATTGTCATTAATCTCGAACATATTAAACTGAAATGTAGTGAAACTTATGTTAACTTAATGAAATAGAACTATTTTCCGAGCATTCAACGAATTTGACATATTTATTCCATACTAATTGAAACATTAAGGACTGTTTTACCCAACGCACATCCGCTCCAATTGCAGTTTGCAATATTCCACATGTTTCTCATCGTATCCTACAAAATGGTGTACTTAAGTGTGCAAAAATATTTTAGCAAGGAATTTCAAAGGCTATGCAAGTTACGAAGATCGCTGTGGAATGCACTTGACATTAGAACAATGTACGTACAAATAACAATAAAAACAAAGTGAACTCTTATATATCTGTTGATGTAGCCATATCCATATGTATATAACTATATCCGTTTATAGAGCTATATAAAGCCAAGCCAACTAATATATTAATAAACTCACTTGGTGCACATGTGGACAGCGGCGAATGTGCACAAGTACAGACCACAAAAACAGGCGCTGCAGCAGTGCAACCAACACATTCTAATTGCAGTGTTGCCACAGTAAGCAAGTATGCACTTTAGCCTCATTTATTTCCTCTAAATAGTTAGGAGCTGTGAGACATGCAGTGTAGCTATGCGTGCTGCAGTCATAACGGAGCAATTGTGTGATAAAATGTGAAATTACTTACTCGCAATTTAGTTATTTAAGCTACAAATGGACAATTTCGAAATTTCAGTGTTGCCACGTTTGCAATATAAAAAAGGCGCTCTTATATGCAATATAATGCAAAGTTCACGTATCTCAACAAGCACATCAACAAGCGCATCAATGCAGTTCTCTGCCTCTGAAACGGGCGTAAGGAACATAAATTCAGCTTAATTCAGTTTGCATTTACGCAATACTAACTGAAATCTGCGCTATCGCACCAAGTCATGTGATGCCACTGATACATATCATATATCAAACGGCATCCACACACCCACTCCACATCACAATGCACACTCACAACCACGTGCAGACACCCATAACCATAGACACATGTATCCTTATACGAGTATGTGTGCTGCGAGTAGTTGCTGCTGTTGTGTTTGGTCATTTTGGCTTTAATCTCATTTATTTGTTGTTTCATAATCGCAAAGGAGAAATCAAAGCATACAAAGCCGAAACTCCTCTTCTGCTCTTCTCCACACACACCACGTATACGTACAGGTATTTTCTCAAAGGCACTTTCGCATTGTAACGGCTAATGGCTTTGCTTTGCATTCATTATATGTGCATCCGTGCGGTGTATGCGTTGGTCACTTATTATCTTGCATAGTGCGCTTTCATTCCTTTCCTGTTTCTGTCACTGCTGTACGTACGACGTACACTTGGTGCTCTCGTATGTTTGCTGTTGACAACACTAGCTACTGTTGTGCTATTAATCTATCATTGTTGTTGTATTGTGCCATTGTTGTTGGCTTAAGTGTCTGTAGTTTTATTGTTGCTGTTCATGTTGGTTTGTAATTTTTGCTTTGTGCGTTCATTACCTACACTCTCTCATGTCTATTCACTTGGATGTTGGCGCACACATACACCGAAAGCCACAAATGCAAACGCTTAGGCAAAGGTATCCTAACCTTTTAATTAATTGCTTTGATTATCTCTGTGGGAAATTTCGCATTAAATTAAGGTGATAATTTGGATTAAAAACTCTACGATTTGGTTAATTATATATAAATAAACGAAAAATATTAATTTACATTCATCGAAAAACTCTGCATTTAATCGATTTTGGTGTCATTAAAGGTCTAAAATGTAAAGATATAATTGCTAAACGTTTTAACGACTTAGCTACTAATAATTTTTAAATTATTGTATAAACTTTGATAAAACTTAATTTCATTAATTATTTAATTACTTTTGCATATGCAAAAGTATTGTAAGCGAAAAGTTGTGCAACAAGTCAATCACCAGTCCATCCAGAAATATTGATAAAGCAGGTTAGTCCTGTAACATACATAGTATTTCAATATAATATTAACAACTTCTTTTTCTTTGAGAAGACAAGCCAGACGATAATACCAATTAAAGCTACAAAAGATCTAAAAAGTACTCTAAGTTGTGATAAAAATGCAGTTGTTCAACACCACTTTGAAGGTATAGTCCCAAATAAGGAATATAATTATTTCTTAAAGAAGACAACGAGAAAACTTAAATTCAAAACGACCTACCGCTTAGAAAATCTGATGATACTTGGGCTCGCAGTGACGAAGATAAAGGTTGGCTGTCTTGCTGTGTGGTAGACTATTAAACAATTACCAACAGTGATAAGAAAGTTAGGAGCATTCAAGACAAAAATTCCTCGGAAGATTTATAGTCCCTTACGCGTTGGCGACGAGTATAAAATTGAATGGAACGTTGAGCTATATGAGTTATACCGCGACATTGGCGTAGTTAGCACATAAAAACTTAGTGGCGTCGGTGGAATGGTCATGCGGAAAAAATTCACCGATTCAAAAGGTGTTTGATTCGGTACTCGCAGGTGGAAAATGCAGTAAAAGATGTCCGAGTCTTATTCGGATATCCTCTGACCATATGAAGGGATTCGGTACTAACAGCAAGCCAATGGACAAACTAACTGGAGGAGGATACTGTTATGTTCAATTATGTATATAAGTTCTTGATAATTTTGTCAAAAGAAAAATTATAATATTTCATCACTAACATAAACAAAATGTTTTCATTTTCACACATTCTAAGAAACAAAATCATGGATAACTATGTGTAATAGATTTTTCGTAGATGTGAAAAAATAAATGAACAGTGCTTGCTTAAATCAGTTCATAGAACCGAGCGCTTACTTATTATACACAAGAAACTGTAAGTAAAAAATAACTCTTATATGATTAAAATTAGTGAACGTAAATCTAGTAAAAATTATTATAATAAAACAATTTAGAAAATAATTTTTAGTTTTTATGGCACTATTAACAATAATTATAGCAAATTTTGTAGAAAAAGCTCCGGAATAGAAACTCAACAGCTGCCCATTGAGATGAAGCATGAAAATGCTCTTTAAAATGTGCTCCCTTAAAATTTCCACACAGTTTGTGTTATTATTGGGAAAAACTCTTTTGGATTCCTAACAGTGAAAGAGTAAATTTGTATCTAGAATATTATTTTGGCTTTGTGAATATTTTTAAATTACATTATTTTTAAGTTTCTATGCATATTAGAGAAATAAATTTCTTTAGTCTATACATATATATATTTTATAAGCTGTCTTCAATATTAGCATTAACGCAGTTATGCACGAAATACTGACTATGGAATAATATGCAATTTAAATAAATAATTTTACTTTTCGTTCCCTTTGTTATATTCCTATAATAAAGTTAAAAGATATTAAATTTCCACGTGCAACTGTAAGTAACTATCAATAAAAATGTACCTACTTCAAAAGTTTTGGTTGCAACTGTCAACCTTGCTGCCGCCAACTTCATTGTTGATGCAGCCACAGCGACGACAATGCCAACGGCAGAGCAATGGGCAATGGCGCATTGTGAACAGTTGTGGCATATTCACTCCAATTGGAATTAAAATGTGCAACTGGGGCAACTTTTCATAAATTCCCAAGAGGCGGTGGGGTGCACCGCAATGACGATAAGGTTAAGTAAGGACTCCAATTTTACAGGAAACACCAATTAAAGTTGGGAATTTATGGAATAACAGAAAATATAACTCCTTTTAGTTAAGGTTTAATTAATTTTTTTTTATTATTTTCTGGACTACCAACTTAATGGTTAAACTGTCTTATATTAACGTAACTTTGTAAGTAATTCATTTCAAAATGCGAAAAATTATATGAAAATACTGCTGAGGGTACAGAGGTTAGTATATTGTTTAATTGGTGCGCAAATAAAAGATTTATTTATTTTAATACTAAAAATAATAAAAGTTCAAAAAAATTAAAGACTTACTATAGCCCATTTTTTTAATAACTGGCCTTTACTTTTATGCAATTTTCAATCATTAATGAGTAGATATCAATTAAGAAAATAAGTATAGCGTCATAATTTGCTACTCCTACAATGTATTAGGAGTAAGGAAAAGTACAGTTCTCGTATATTATGAATAACTGGAAGTATTTTTTTTTTTTACTATTTTTCTTATATAAAAAAGTAAGAATGAATGTGTGTATAGGTTAGGTTACATAAAAAGCTATTGCTTGAACTGACACATTTAGTATGTATATTGATCCTTATTTTTAGAGTCAGCGCAACTGGGCACTTTTACTCTTTGATAGCTGGGGGTACTACAGGGTCCCACCCATCTCATTGACTAATTTGTATATCTCTCATAAGCTTCATGATTATTCAGTGATTGATCTAAGATCTGCGTACCTCCCCGTGCGGAGACTGATTACTATGAGATTAGATAGTGGTAAGTAGGGCAGCCTATCAGTTTTCACATAGGCCTCTGTCTCTTATGTATTTTTTGACCGCATCTTTCTAAGGTGTCTTAGCATGTCATTCGTGCGGCACTTTGAAGAGTCTTCGGAGAGCTTGACTTTGAGCAACTTGTAGTTTCTAGATAGTAGAGTCGGCATTTGATGTGTATACATTTAATATTTAATAAATGACGAAATATAAGTAAAATTGAACAAATGGCAAAATATAACTAAAACAAAATATGACGTTATGTTCCGGAGTAACGGAAGTAAGTGCCAAATCATTACACTGCTCAGCGTTTATGGTATATGGTAAGTTTACTGCTGTGATATTGTAATGACTTTAGCGTGATACTCGCAGTAACAACTTTATCTATTTTATTTGCCAATATAAGACACATCAACGTACATTCTACGTTGATTTTAGTTTTCTTCTTTTCATTTCATCGAAATATCGCAATATGAGCACACTTAATTATAATGACATCCAATGGCGTTTTTTATGTACATGGGCTTAAAAGTTGCTATTAAATTTATAACTTAATATATTTAAGTTTTATGCTGAAACTTTTCGTTAATAGTTCCCTGTTCACATTTAACACAATTACGTGCGCAGCAATTTTTGCGATAAAACACATAAAAAGAAAAAAAATTGACTTTGATGACTCCAAAAAGGGAAAAAAATTGAAAAAGTAAAGCTGGAAAGGAAACTTTAACTGTACTTTAATTAATGACCCACAAGCAACTCTGCACGGTTTATAGTTCTCCATCCATAGTCCGCAATTATTTCAAGTAATTTGCAATTAAGCACAATTGGGAACACATCAATTCACACTCTGCACTTAGCGTAGCGCACCGCACCGCGCCGCACTCCCTTTCCGGTTCGACTCTATCGAATACGTCGCTTTCAAAACTGTCATTAAATGTTGATTAAACAAATAAAACGTTCCCCACAGACAAGTTTTTACGGGACTGGTCTGCTCCGCTTTGGTGTGTAGTGGCTTGGAACAGGAGTCGAAAGCTTGCACTGGTCTGGTTGCCATTGATTATAGCCAAACTCAGCGAGTTTCGCCTTTGACACTCGCGTTCAATCGCGCAATTATTTAGCGTCACAACACGCAGCATTTACGACTCTTGAAGAGTTCACCACCGCACGATATCAGTTCGCGCCAGCATGAAAAACGGTTATTAAAACTTTACTGCCAATAATTCTATTTCGACAATTGCTATTTTTATTATTTAATTGATTAACGAAACTCCACACCATGAGAGAAGGAAGCAAGTCAAAAAAATAGAATAAAAATTAAAAAAATAAATTAACAAAATGGTGCTGATGAGTGAAGCGGAATAAATAAAACACACTACGCGATAAATTCAAAAATTGCACACATAAATTCTCGACGGACAATTTCAAGATGTTTCGTTATTGGTGCCATCATTATCAGTCTTCCAGCAACAGCAGTTCCATCACTTTGAAGAGCAGCAATTCGCTCTATGTTTAGTTTTTGCGCGGCTCTATGGAAAGTGAATGAATGTGCTCTATTTTCTGAAACTGTTCGAATAGCTGGTGCGAGTACTTATGTTAGGATGGCCAGTTGCCAAGAAAGTTTAGCTTGAAATTAAAATTTATTATCATTTAATTTAATTCATTTGCGACTCTGCAACTGCCAAAATGCCAAGAGATTGATTTTTGCTGCTATTTGATTTGGCGCAACTTGAGCCAAATCTCGTGCGCCATGCAACAAACTCGGCCTGCGTTAATATTCTGACATGTCGCAGAGCTAAAACTGCAGACGCTTGTCAATGTAGATAAACTGCAGAAACACTAAAGATTAAAAATTCATTTTAATTTATTTTGAATCTCAACATTGAAATAGTTAGACAAAATTGATTAAATATTTAACTAATTGGTGTAAATGGAGTTTACTTCGGTTAATACTAATTACGTGCAAAGATTAAAATGAATGTAAATACGTGAAACACAGTATCCAGGTCAAAAGTTACAAGATCTTTATACTTCTAATCTAGAACCGTTGACTTAGTACATGGAAATACATCGAATGTAACTAACAAGAGATCGGTCTTATTCGGACAGTGGAATATAAGATGGTATATAAGTATGTTTCGTGTGTTCCAAGTACCTATCTAGAATGTCTTCACCGGTAGTTGAAGAAGAGACCAAAATATTCTTCACCGGTGTCTATAGTCTGGCTTATCAGAAATTAGACTTAAGTTTTTGGGCGTCCCATTCCCTAATAAACTCTGCAATATTTCCAATATTGGTACTAGTCAAATACTTGCAATGCATCTAGCTGGTTCTAATGTACCCAGCTTTCTTTGGACAATGTAGAGGAATATGGAACTTAAATTTCGCAGAAGGTTTGAAGCTTTTTCCAATTTTGGGAATAAATGTTTGTTGTGTACTGGATTGCGGTCGTGTGTTTTATATATGTGCTTACTTAACTTATTCTTGAAGTTTTACTATCACAAACAGTAATACCACAAAAAAAAAAATAGAAAACATTTTCATCCCGATGAAATTCGGGAGTTTAACAAATCAATTGTTGTCATCGATGAACTATTTGACAAATATATTTCAGTAACAATCTGTTTTATATAAAAACCAAAGCTAGGCAGTCCCAGAAAAGAAAGTTTATTATCTCTTTATTCTTAGAGCTTCTAAAACTTCTTTAATATTGACTAACGCTCAATATGCGCTCTTTCTATATGTGGGTTACTATATATCAGTGCACAGAGAAGTCATCACTAATTGTTACAATATTCATACAGTCCACAAAGATTTTGTTTTAGTGTATAAAAAGAAGGTTAACCGGAAAATAATACATAATACTAGTGTCTTCTTAGCAGTTAGATATTAGTAAATATAGGTACTTTTCTTGATATTCTTCAAAGTTGCATCTATCTCAAGAGAGACATCTAAAGGGTATCAATGTCTGTCAATGTTTTTAAATGAAACAAGAATTACATAAACTATTTATTAATAAAGCTATAGAGCCTTAAAGTCTATATGGTTTTTCACTTCCTTCATGTTGGTTCACCTAGGAATACAGATGAGAGTATTTTCATCTAATTGAAATAGACGGTCAATTTTCCTTGTGCACTTCTTACCTAGTTTTGATTTGCTAAGTAGTCTTCAACTGAAGTGTTTTGGCTTGTTAAATTATAAACTATTGAAAAATTAAACTATAACTTGCTATAAACTATCTATTAATAATTCTATATAACGTAAACCAAATTCATTTCTTATAACTTCATTTCTTTATTTATTATTGTTTTATTTAAATAATTTTTTAATTTTTTACGATATACTTTTAAAATACCAGTTCATTGCTCTATACATTAAAAATTGATGAAAAAAGTATCTTTCACCGAACTTAGGGTTAAATTAATTCAATTATTGTCTTTAATATGACAAGATTACTTACTTAAGATTC
Organism: Teleopsis dalmanni; assembly: GCF_002237135.1. Taxonomy (NCBI): domain Eukaryota; kingdom Metazoa; phylum Arthropoda; class Insecta; order Diptera; family Diopsidae; genus Teleopsis; species Teleopsis dalmanni. The sequence goes on along the minus strand of NC_051847.1, from coordinate 156,483,223 downwards.
AGTTAAAACTATTTCCATTCCATTAAAGTTCATTCCGAGTATTTAAGAAACGGAATCGTTTAATCTGTTTACTATCACTGCTCTCGTTTTCAAAATGCAACTGCAAATATTTGAAGATAAATATTTATTTTCGAAGCAAGATAATATATTGTTTTTTGTGGTATTATGTATGATTTTTGTGTTCTTATATTGTTTTGTTGTGCATTTTTTAGAAGTGAATGCAACAAAAGTGCATTTGTTATAAATCTTTTGTTTTGCAAACGTGCTACCAAACCACAGAGACACTTGCACAGACAGACCAACATTCTCACATGTCACACAAAAATGAATAATAACCGAAATGAGTGCTTAGCTCAAAGAAGCATCCTGCAGCTATATTAGTGCTGTAGCTGTTTGGATATAAATTACAGCAACATTTGCAATACAGGGTGTTTTCTATGACATTGTGAAACATTTAAGTATGCTATAGTATAAGATGTGTATATTGCTAAAAGATAAACATTAGTTATATACAATTATTACGATACACATACTAAAAGTAGTTTCCTGATGATGTGACATAAGAATAAAAATTTATTATACAATAATTTTACTGATATAACAGAATATAATTGAAGTATTTAACGATGGTGAGACGATAACTAAAAAACTATTCTGAAATTATTATTTTAGTATAAAAAGATAAATCGTACTTACGAAAAGACTTTAATATTTGTAATTGGATTAAGCTAAGGAAAGCTGAGGTTGAAATTCACCTTTGTAGGCTACTTAACAGACTTTCTGGACCTAGACCCTTTGAATGCCTGAAACTGGGATGATGTAAGCAAAGCTGACGATGGCTACTTTAGCTACTTAGTGAATTTAATGAACCTTCATCTACTTAAATTTGATATAATTATTATGTATTCTTTTTAATGTATCTCTGCGCAAGTATTTTTTTTTTCTTATTCTAGAATTAGAAATAAATGTCTTATCAGACATTTTTAGCTATTTTATTGAATTAAATAATGGAAACAGAGTATTATTACATTACAACTAAATATATGATAAATGAACATAAATTTACAAATAAAGTTGGTGACACGCTTTTGGTCTACGAAAATTTATAATCACACTATAACACAAAATTGAATAATTAATAGTATTCAAAGTTGCAGTCAAACTTGTCAGATAAGGTTAGCCTAGCATATTGCAAGTCCAGAATAGCTCTGTGCCTTTGGGAGGAGCAAATATCTATTTACGCATACAGAAAGAAGAGAAGAAACACAGAAAATTGTACTAGGACAATCTACTAGAGCTACCACAATCGAAATCGCTTATACGGACTTCCAGTATGATAAGACTTAAGGGTTGTATGTAACTTAAAAAAGAATTAATTTAGAATTATTACAGGAACTGCGAGAGTAAACAGTAGGTTCAAATTTATTCTTATAAAACTGAGAACATTCTGTAATGAAACTTGTAGAATTTGTATGGAAAAATGTGGGATCACAAGACAAATGTTAGAAGTTTGTCCGGTACTATTGTGTAAACAAAAAAAGTACTTAGGTTGGCATTTCATATCGGTTACAGAAAAAAATTTATGTGATTTACATTCAATATTACAGTTTATAGAGAAAGATGGATTTGGAGAAATGCTGTAAGTTTATAAATGAGGCTCAAAAGGTCTCTAGGCCATAGTGCATGTTCTTCCAATTCAGTAATAATAATATTGAATAAGTTAAAAATAATTTTTATGGTGATATATGAATGATTATCATTAATTCGACAATGCAGTCATATTTCATGGACAGGATCTAGACACTGATTAGGTTATAGAAAAAATTGGAGGTCATCTGTTATCATTATTATTATACAGTGGGGGTATTACAAACTCCATATTGTATAATGAAATGAATTGCGCCTCCTTCTCGTTAAGAATAGCGCAGTAAGTCTTATCTGCTCAATAAAGTGTAGTATTTATTCGATTCATACAAGTTGAAGTTTATCGCGAGATGTAGATTATTCATCTGAGGCTTTTTTCGCATTCGCATTAGTACCTTGTGGTTTCTGTTTTGTCAGTGAGATCAGTCTTGCTTTTTTTTTATAATCCTAACCAGCAAACGGGCAAGACATCATAAAGACAGTTTTCCAGCGTTTTACGATCTCTCTTTCTTTGCAATATCAGTTATTTATAATGCTTCTCATAAAATAAAAAAAAAATGTTTTATTTTTAAAAATGTTTTACGTTATTTATATTATTAAGTTGTTATTTTACATTTCCGTTTGAAATTTTAATAAATCAACAAGAAAGATTTTTTACAACATGTATACTAGCTTAATACACATACAGTCAGTTCTATCTAATCCGTTTAATATACACCTTCAAAGTTTATTATTTTCTTACAACAGTGTAAATATGTAGGTAATGATGACTGGACGACACAAATCTTAAATCTGATGGGTGCTTAGCGTTACCAGATTGGTGTCCTTAATAACAAACTTCAATGAAAAATAATACAAGAACAGCTTTTTAGATTCCCTCATATTTGTCGCAATTTTTAGAACTAAAAGTATCGCCCTGTATGTCTCCTGAAGCTAATAACAACAGCGCATTGCACGAGTCTAAACACAAACATGAGAAACAACAACACATCATCAGTTTCACATTTAGAAATATTACTCATACGTCTGGCTGCACATGTGACCATTTCAAATTACAGAACAAAAATGTTGTTTTGTCAGTTATGTCAGTACTGTTTTTTGTTTTTTTTTAATAATCTTAACCAGAAAAAGGGCAAGACACCATAAGGAACACAAATATTTGCTGTTACTGCCAACAGAAGTAATCAACACAACTGCGTTACGGCCACAGGCGTATAAAATTGTTTCAACAAATATCTGCCAACAGCTTTCACACTCTCCACATTTGAAGATTTCCAAATGGAACAGTTAAAAATTGCTTTACTCATACTGTTTTGAATAAAGTTAATTTAAAAAATTTGCTTAAATTTACATAGAGTGTACACATGCAGAATGCATATCAAAGGCGGTAACTCTAAGTATAGAGTTAAATCTTAATTCACTTCATGAGCTATTTCAAATCTGGAAACCTCTGGAAAGGGCTCATACTCTTCATGTAATTAGTTACTTTATGTTAATTCCGAGCTTTATAATGCATGAAAAATTGCTAATATGACAAAAAATTTTAAATTTCTTAATTTAAAACAACATATATAGCAGCACATCCCGTTTTGTGATTGTATCTGTGCTCCCTTTGTGCTCATCATAAAATAATTTATTGTAACAATGCAGCATTATACGCATAAATCCTGCAGCTCCTTACATCCGCCATTAAATGATATGCTCACATTTAATAATAATAAAAAAATGTCTTTCTAAATATAAGAGGCAATAAAAGAAAGGATGCTCAAACCCAGCATATCGGAAGTCTTAACAAGCACAACAAATGTCAAAAATAAAAGATATAGAAAAATTTACGAAGATACGCTTGCAGGGAAAGGTGTCGAAAGTATTAGGAAAAATAAAAATTTGTTATATTTATGCACGCTTTTGTGTATATAGGTATGTTAGAATATACTTAAATAAAAAGCAGATATCATAAAATGAGCAAACGCAAGGATACACATAAATCATTAAAAATACCAACATCGTCTGTATAACAATAACAAATATAACAAGCTTGATATGTATCTATATTTAAGGCAATAAAATAAAAAATTACAATACTCAGACATAAACGAATGCAAGCATAAGAGCAAATTTGTCTGCGTATGTGTGTAGGTGTTGGCGTACGTATATGATTCCTGGAATCCTTTTGATATTCAAATGTGCTTTAAGCCCCGCATGAAGTGGTAATGCTAGCAGGTAAATACGCGTGCATACAGGCAATTACTTAAGCGACGATTTATGGGTGCTTTCGGGCTTCTTGTTTTACTCATAATACGTTTTTTCATTGCACTGGAACTGGTGGTTTATTTATCAGAATAATTTAATGGGGTTCTTAAAAACAAAACCCTATAAACGAGTTGAAGCCGCACTTTTTCGTTTGGGCTCTTTGTGAATTATTAAATACCAAAACATATTACCGCTGCGTAATGTAATTGACGGTGTTTATAAAGCCATTTCGTTGTAATTTCCGAGAATATAGTTGTTATTAAACGCAGTAAAAAATTAAAATTTAAGAATACAAATTGATTTTAAATACGTAAAATTTAATTCAAAAAACTGTGGTTCTGTGAAAGTAATTGCGAAAGAGGGCCGAAGTTTTTTAATAATTTTGAAATCTCATTACAAATCACAACAGGCCATTACTTGTGCTTAAGTGAGCTTTGATGTACAAGATTGCTATTTCAACCTGACCTAACCTAGATTAATGCTAATAATTTTTGTCGAAAATGACTCGTCTTATGTCGAAAAGAAACTAGAAGGGTTCGAACAATAATGAAGAAGCAACAACAAAAATTTAATTAATTAATTGAAATTAGGCTGACCATACAACGCTGTTTCGAATATTGCCAAGTACTCATCATCATTGATCTTAGGATATATTTAAATTTTTATTTAATGAATTTATAGTCGGAATATAATTTGTTAGGCTGCAAGTGCCAGGTTTAGAATTTATATCTGTTAAATTAAAAACGATTACTAATCGTGTTTTTTTCAAAAGTAGTCAAAGCTGCACTAACAATCAATACTGAATTTCAAAGTGTTTTGTTACTTTATTTGTAAGTGACGCTAATCAAAACATTTTAGAATGAGCTTAAAAAGACAGGTTAGTGCTAATGAGCTTAGTGACACTTAAAAAAAAAACTGCCAAAAAACTTAGGACTTGACTATTGAAATTATATACGGATTACAAACTAATTAAATAAAAGTTCGAATATTTTCGAAGACCTCTTATGATGAGTATTTGGCAATATTTGAAACAGCGTTGTATGGTTAGCCAAATTTTAATAAATTAATCAAATTTTTGTTGTTGCTTCTTCATTACTGTTCGAACTCTACTAACCAAGGTTATTTTTTGCATAAATATTAATAGTAACACATTGATCAGCAGCACTTAATTATAAATTTTTACAAGGATTGAGTGTTTTTTATGAAGTGTTGACTTAAGGTCAGAGATATACAAACTGTCAACTGGTGCTTTGAAGAACATAGCAGCTTACACTTATGTACATGATGTTACCAAAAATTAACAATTGTCTAGAAATTGCGATCGCTGTAGCTTATTTAATAAATCAAGTTCATTTTGTGTATTGGTTGCACTGCTAGTAACATGTATGGTAGCTAACAGACAGATACTTGAAGTTTACTTTGTGATAACGCGCAGATTAACCAAATGCACATCACAAAGCTTAATAAATTTTTGTGTAATACAATGTTGAATCAGAAAGTTTGTATTAAAATAGGTTTGAACATAAAAAATATTAATCATATATTAAAAAGACAGTAATAGAGACTATACTGTATCACAAACAAGTGTTAATGATATTAGGGGATGTAAGATATTCCTAAAGAAATAGAAATATCATTTGAGTAGCATAAAGCGATTTTTTTTAATACACTGAACATGAAACCGCTTTTCTTGTGTATCATATCATTTCAATATCTAACACCACCCTAAAACCACAACCACTATATATTTAAAACATACTACTCTAATATTTTTATCTACTTTCTAAAATCAAATAATTTTCAAATAAAGTTAAGACAAAATACTTTGGGCTGTCAGTTTTACTGGACTGTTGCACATACTTAAGGTTTCCGTTGAAATCCTAATAAAATTCGCTAAAAACACGCGCTTCCTAAGCGATGCACACTATCGCTAAAAAAATTAAGACTATGATCTGGTATCGAAATGGACCTTAGTGGTCTCCGCGTGGACTTTTTGGTCTGCCAGTATAACCTAACCTAATGTAGTCAAGATTAAAACAAAACAACAACAATTTTCCTTATACTGAAAACTAGATTCATAACATCAATGGAGATTACTTTAACGGTGCTGCATAAGCATTAATGATTTATTAGATATTTTTTAAAAAAATGAAAAATTGTTTTTATTTGTACCTCATATACAAATTCTTAGCTTGGCTAAATTTGATCAATTTTTAAATAATCCAATTATTTCAATGAAATAAATATTTGTATTAAACATTACTAAGCACCGTACAAAAACTAAATTAGTATTGATTACAATGACCAACGCAGTTAAAACTGAAAACCAAATACATTTGAAAAAAATCTAATTGTCATTTGGCAAATTTATCTAAAACAATTTTTGCAATTATTCAGTTGAATTTAAATTTAACGCCACAAAGCTAAATGTCCTCCCGACATTACTTTGTGGAAGTGACTTATAATTTTGATAAATATTTCATTCTCGCAATTATGCAAAATATATAAATGACGCTAATTTAGCGTTTTGCCTCATTTGGAACATTAAACCCTTAATTAACCGCATACTTTAATTAAAATTTTAGTTTAATGTCAATACGTCGAGATCACAGCTTGTCACAACGTATTATGTGACATATCGGAACCAATCATAGAGAGGGGGTCGAGTCGGTGCATGTTGCATTTTCAATTTTATTAGTGCCGATGTAAATCAAATATATTGAAAAATTTTTCAAATCGTTGCAATTGAGGTGCAGGGGTCAGTAGCAGCCCTCAAAGTATTTCACCTTTTTATGCGTTTTTGTGGCTAATTAATTCGAAACGCAAAAATAACAAATTTCCAACTGCATACATAAAAGGATAACAGATACACACATATATATGTACTTATATAAAATTGCTGATTGAAACAGGCACATTCAAAATTCTGTTGACACAGTGCAAGGACATCAAACATTTATTCAGTGTGTGAAGGCACGTAGGTCAAACAAACACACATGTGATGAGATGGCCGCCAGTCTATGATGGGCAATATGTAATTGAAAAATAAATTGCTGTTTAAAATTCCAAAATTTCTATATAATAATAGCTTTCAAAGTAAATTTGCAGAATATGGTTTTAAATTAAATGAAAATTATTTACAATTATTTAGGAAATAGTATTATGAATACGAGGTGTGGTATGAAATGTTGTTACTCATACGCCACGAGTGCCGAATAATTGTTAAATGCATTTCCGTAACAGTCGTTACATATGGAACTGACATTAGTTTAAAACTTTAATGGAATCTTGTGATGGAAACGTATGAAAATGTTAATGTTTACTATATAAACACTATACAAGTGAAGATATATTCATTTAAGATATATTATTCAATACATTATTGTATAAAATTTCTCGCAGTTTTTTGCATTATTAAAAGAAAACATAAGAAACTTTACAAGTATAATTGTAATATTCCTAACTTCTGGCACACTTGTTTCAGACCCGAACTTGTTTGAGACCAGTAAGCAAGTTATAGTTAGAAACAATAGAATTTGGAGTCAATTTCAGTTGCGGCACAGCCCTTAAAATATAAGATTTATCTAATTTCAACAAAATTTAAATTTTAAAAGCCCTTATGTCAACTAAAATATTTGGCTTTTAAGCCTAGACTCTCCCAGCTGACTCCCAACAAATCAGTCAGAACAGATCTCGATCACTTTAATGCAAAGTTTTATTCTAAGTTATTTTAATACAAATAACACTAGTTTACAGCCAAAAATTTCCAAAGACGAGACTTATATTTTCTATAGGGAAATTTTCCGTAGAACTCGAAAATCATAACGATTTTTTTTTCCTATGTACCGTTTTCGAGATATTTGCGAAAAACCGTTATTTTGACTTTTCTCAAAACATCACCCTGCATATTCCCCCATAGCTTTTTTTCTGAAGTTATCTCGGTAGTGTATTATATATCAAATGAAAGGTGAAACTTATACCAATATTTTGAGTTACATAACGTTAATGTAACTGGCTTAGTTTCGCTGCTATACCTAGAAATGTACAGATGAAAAATGTTTTTTTTACGTTTTTTTCAACTTTTTCGATTTTCAAGGTGATGGGACTCCCACAAATATATTAAAAAAAATTTTTGTTTTAATTAATGTTAAAGACTGCTTTAGTACAAACATTTTGAGTGGCTTAACATAAAAATCGAATAAAAATTTCAGAAGTTATTCGCCATTTGCCAAATTTGCCCAAAATAGTAGTTTTTATTAACAAGTCAGAAAATTCATTTTTTCGAATTTATTTTGTAAAATTTAGAGTGCAAATCAAAATTGTATTATGTAAAATTGCACAAATTTTATTTAAAAAATTAAAATTAATATTATTAAATATTAAATATTGCATTTTGTATTTTAT
>NC_051847.1:156469177-156474822 GCF_002237135.1 Teleopsis dalmanni | reverse complement strand
ACAAAAACTGCAAAATTTACTTAAAATAATAAAAAATTTAAATATTTTCTTCATTCTATGTTTTTTGTTTTGTATTTATTTTTTGTTTTGTTTTAGAATTAAAAATTAATCAAAAAATATTTATTTAATGAATTTACCTTGTGTTTAGTTTATAATGTGCATGACGTCTTCGCTCTCGTAGCATAGTAGTTTGTTAGTGGTTCCCATATATGAAAATAAAAACAACAACCGAAAGAAGAAAAAGAAAATAATAACAGGAAGGAAAAACAACAGTAAAGAAAAAGAAAATAAAACAGAAGACAGCAACAGAAGGGAAAAATCAAATAAAAATTTATAAAAGTCATATTAATTTTCATTTATAAATTTCCTCAAGATATATTTTTAATAAATATTTTATTTTCATTGTTGAAAAGATGTAATTCGAGAAAATATTCTATTTTGCCATATTAGATAATTTTAAGGTTTAATATTCAAAAAAAAAATATTTTTATACAATATTAAAAACAATCTTATTGTATAATATACAAAAAATAAAACAAAACACTCCTTTTCTTAAAAGAAATTTATTTTTAATTATGGAATTTTCTGTCATCATCTATTAAATAATGCTCTTTCAATTTATAGTTTAACATATATTCAAATTTTTTTATAAGAAAATAGCTACATTAGCTATATTTTATTTATACGTACGCTCCCATATATGTCTTGCGCCTAACAATGAAAACAGAGTAGTTAATCAGTGAAATGGGCTTTATGATTATTCGAAGTATTATCTATGATGAGAGAATAAATTTTTGTTTTCGATTGCATCTGGCTATATATAATGTTGCTTAGGCGCAAAACTGAAAAGGGAACCTACCAATGATACTCAGTAACTCAGTAACTTCCGCACATAAAATGAACTTAAGAACTACAATACAATAATAAGAATACTTCACAGCGGATACTAAGCATTGCTAATGAAGTATACTAAATAGTTTTCCTTTTTTTACTTTCATTCTAATGTAAACAGCATTTTTTAATAACTGATATTTTCACTGACACCCTCTATTGGTAGCACTACATACACTGGTAAGGGAGCTTCTTCGTTGACCTAAAGTGAAAATATCATGCAGTAGTTCAGAATACTAGTAAAAACAGCTTCAAAGTCTACAAAATGCTTTTCTTTAATCGGCAAAAACAGATTTTTTCGGAAGTATATAAATCAATCAGATGAATGAGTGAAAAATCAGATGAGTATGAGAAGTGATTGATCTTACCAGCGCATGTAATGACCAATAGATTATCTTAGAGTAAATACCTATTTTCAAAAAGATATATATGTGTTTTCATCGACAAAATACGATAATGTAGAGAAAAACTGATTTATACGAAAAATGAAATAATGTGAACTGTATAGTTTATATAAAAATATAAATATACTTAATAATAAAATAACAACAATGTTATTTCCAATTGCTTATTAATGGTCACTTAGCTTATCAATGCAGAACATATAAAATGACTTGACCATGCCATTCCAAACCAGGCAGCAGCGTACTTAAATGAACCATTAAAGAAAAGCAAGAGGTATTGAAAAGAATGGAAAAAATGCGAACTTGTAAGATGAATGTAATGAAAGTGGGCTCAAAGAATCCGATGATTAGAAATTATGAAATTAAAAGAAGTTAAAGAAGTTGTGAAGAAAACCCTAACTTAAATAGAATTGGAATTGATAAGAAATATGAGAATTATGTTTGCGCAATATCAGAATCATCTCACTAAACAATTTTACAATCTATAAAAGGTCGATAATTATAATCTGATTCTTTCAAAGCTAAATCTATTGTTTATCAATATCTACTGATCTATTACATTGCCTATAAAATTGTTCATTGTACCTTGACCATTAAATAATTAATTATATTGGTTATTTAGTACAATAACATGTCTAATTTGTACTTTTATAAATTTATTACGGCCACACTTACAACTGCCTAAAATTAGAGAGGAAATACAAATATACAAATGATGTCAAGTCAATTATTTGACAACATAAGTTACACTCGTTCTACAATTTTTTACCTTTCCATATGATAAATATTTAATTAAGCCCGCCCATTATATATATAATTAAATGGCTTTGTGTACACCACTAGGGCTGTCTAAACTCAATCTTGACTTTAAGTTTTGATGTAATCCTAAACAATTCTAAATATTTGATTAAACAATCAATAGCGAATAACTTATCGTTAAGCGATAAAAAGTACTGAATAATATTAATGAATTAAAGAGATATTATATTAAGAATAAAATTTGAAAAAAAGAGTTTTTGAAAATTGGGAATCATACTCTCATTTTTAGTTGTACCTTTCATAATGATTTTAGTGTACTTAAATGAAATCATATATTCATATTTATATTCATCATTCATATTCATATTCAGTAAAATTTCAGCTTTTATTTTGTCAGTAAAAAATTAGCTATATAAAATCAAATAAGATTGTAATTTAACATCATTTAAAATATATTACGATACATTCTAACTAACTACAATGTTCTTTTAATTTGACAGTTTTCTTATATTATTATTATTATGTAGACGCTATTTGAGCCAGTGCACTTGAGAACTTTTACTCTTTCTTAACTGAAGGTTTTTTATAAACCCTTCTTTACAACTTGACTGGATTATTGTTAATCACTTCATCAGACTAAGCAACAATTGATCTCAGATCTGCATACCTCCCCGAGGAGCCTGTAATTGATACTGATTGTCCATTAATAGTCACAAATTAACCCGAATGTTGTCAATTTAAATGGCACTCTTAATAAATAATCAATATCCAATATGAAACCAACTTTGAATAGATAATAAGTATTATGGCAGTAGTTATAAGTTCGTAGCAGTTGCATTAAAAAAATTTTTAATCGTAGTAAGCTCTAGTTTAGCTTGGAGCCAAGGAATATAATATTTAAAAACACTGGGTACTCTGAACCCACATATTATAAGAACTTTTTTTCAGCTTTTTAGTACATATCACTGAATTTTAAGTCAAAAAAAATGTAGATAATTGAAAACTAGAAATTAGTTGCAATAAACTTATTTAACAAATTGAAGGACCTTAATGTTTATCAATGAAGTAGGTAAAATTTTTTGGATGAAGAAACCAAGAAATTGCATTTATCCAATACTATTATTTATAGAAATCACTTTTATGTTAGCCTCGATTCCGACGTGCAGTGAGCCAAAAAAGAAATTAGAAAAATTTAATATTTTCCGAACCAGTAGAGATATTGAAATAAACTTTTCCTATAACTTAATTTTTGAGATGCCCTACCGGAATCCCTCCAAATTTTTAGGTGGAAAATGATCCATTTTCATATTTTTTTAGTTCCTTCAAAAACTATGCCAGGTAGAAAGATGAATTTTGGTGTCTAAAATATCTACGACCTACTAAGTTTCTGCCAGCTATGGACTGATAAATCATCAAAAATTAAATTAAATAGATTTAGTAGTGTGATCTAGACCTAAAGACAAGATCCAAACAATATTCAATTTTTAATGTTTTTAATTAAAGTTTCCTTTTGGAATCACATAGTGGATTGCGCTAATAATTTAAATAATTATATTTCACTGGACTAAAATTGAGCTATAAGGACGCATATTATATTCAAGTTTATATATATACAATAAATATATATAATACATACATATATATATATAAAATATATAAATATAAGCATAAAAATTATATTAACTATACATATTTACTTATGTATATATATCCATATACATTTTTGGAAATGTAATAATCTGACCGAATTAAATTCAAAAGAGATATATATTTATATATTCGTGCTATGTGCTGATATTTTGGGTTGTTAAAGATTTAGGTGTTTTTTTTTTTCAATTTTACTGTGAAATCTTGCTGCACCAATCTTTTAGTTTATATATAACTCACGACTAATACTAAATATAGTTTTATCATTATATAGTCAACCACTAGGAGCTAATTTTTTAGTTTGCAGCTGGGAACGGTTCAGAATAATGTATTAAAATTTTAATAGTTTTAACAGAAAACAATTATCTTCATAGAACCAAGTAAAAAATTTTAAAATAATTTTTAAAATTAGGCAAAAGCAATTATTATTATTTATATTTAGTTTTATGGGTTTTGCTTACAAAGTAGAATGGAAAACTTACACAAAATGTTTGTGAAAATTTTGTTTATAAATTTATTATATTTTTTTAATTAAATGCCACTTTTATTTGTAAAGATTTTAATAAATATTTTCTTCGTTCGTAGTCTTCAATTACACAAATATTAAATTCCCAAACTTCAGATTTTTCAGTGAATTCTTTATGCATTCCCCGTTGCTAAATGTACAACACGAAACGTGATCAGATACACAAAAATACAGTCAAATTAAATGAAAATATCTGCGAAATACTTTCCGTTCATACCTCGGAATAAATTTTAATTTTAATGCAAATATCTTCAACAAAAATAATTTAAATTTATTTTATTAGCTTTTTATAAAAACTTACTCCGTGTCATAAAAAGAGCTCATAAGGAAGTGTACAAAATACTTTTGGTTGTATTTCACTTTAGTCTGAATTAATTTTGCATTTTAATTTTTTTAATTTCATTTGAAATTTTTGTTTTATTCAAGCAAAAATTATTTCAACAAAATTGACAGTAACTGCGAGTGCAACACACAAAATGCGCTGCATCCGCACTTTTATGAAGTTGCGTCTGTCAATCAGCAGTTGTTGCAAGTATCGCAATCTGTCACTGTGACGTTGTGTCGGCTTGCAGTGACATTGTTGCAGATGCTTTTCATGCGCACTTCCCCATGAAACTTTAGATGTTATTTTAAACAGTTTATTTTATGACCTTTTTAAGTTGTTGCACTGAATTCTTAAATGTTTTAATAAAGTTTCACTGCAGCTCGACTTTATCGAAATTTTCACAAAAATGGAAAAAATCGGCATTAATTAGGAAAAAAAGCCTTAAATCGCGCACGCACTTTTCACGACATGAAACGATGTGGCACATAACGCACGCGTCTGCCAACTGCAGCGCACGTATCCGCCGAGCATAGTGTGTGCCACACTGACTAGCATAAATATCCAAAAGCGAATTATTCTAAATTTCGTACATTTTTTATTTTTATGTAAACTTTTCATTCCCGTTGTCTGTCCGATAAACAATTCTTGCCTCCACAAACTTGCACAACACGGCGTTAAAAAATCGGGAGCAAATAAAAAACGCAAGCTGCTGCAATAGAGCACTCCACGAGCAAGTACGGCACTCCCCTCCGAGCAGTGGCACTAAGATTTGTTGTTTTCCTGCTCCAGTGAAATAAACATAAATTTAAGTAAAACATCAAAAAAATTTAGGAAAATCTTATTAAAAAATTCGTACGCTACGCACAGATTTTGCTCGGATACGCCAAGGTGAGCCGGTGAAATGCAACAGTGAAATTATATTTGACGTATGTGGGCAGCGCTGCCTTCGGTGGTCGGTGGGTTGCAGCGAAATTTATGCATTTGTGCTGCAATTTATTTGATTATCACACTTTCCTAAGACATATCCAGTTTCTCCACGTTGCCAGCAAGTAAAAGTTCATATTTACTATGAAAAGATTAACTTGACATCATA
>NC_051847.1:156458357-156469077 GCF_002237135.1 Teleopsis dalmanni | reverse complement strand
ATTCAAAGACTGATCTAAGTTCTGCGTATCGCCCCGTGCGGTTAGTGATTAATCTGAGTTCAGAGCTTCTTATCCCTTATAGCTTCTGTCCCTTATGTATTTTTTGACCGGATCTTTCTAAGGTCTATCAGCATTATTATTATTATTTTTATTTTAAAAACACGATAGTACACTGCAGCCTAAAAGAACTATTGTGCCTATTAAAGAGATTAAAATATTTCTCCAAATCCAATTTCTTTAATGAAAGCCGCTATAGGCCCTATCATTCCTAGTCTTGAATACATATGTTCCATGAAACACTCCCCTAGGTGTTTCTTCCGCTTGTACATCAGTGCCGAGCATTCCCCTAGCATATTGTATGTGTTTTCTCTCTTTTCTCTACAGTATCTGTAGTCTGAATTGTATTGGATTCCTAATTTTGTTAGGTGACTGTTCAATCTGCAGTTACTGGTTAGTAATTCCGTAATAATTCTTAGATTATTCTTTGTTTGTTCTATGCAAATTGCATAATGCAATCCTTTAAGCATTTTAGGTTGTAAGTTTCTAAAAGCATTTTAGTCTTGGTAACTTTTCCCTAGAGTTCCCTGCCTATTTATTATTGAAACCGCGCCTATTTGTCTGCCACTTTATTAAGAAAACTTATTATAAAAGATCACGAGAAACAGAGAGAAATAAATTTTTTTCATATAATGTCCTTAAACGCTTTAAATTACTTTTGTTCTATTACAAACGGGTGTTTTAGTTGAAATGAGTGAATGCTTTTATGGGGAAAATCTAAACCTTCTACTTCAGTCAATTATTATATTGTACAACTGAAAAAAAAACAGTTTAGTTACATACCATATCATTGCGAAAATACTGACAGGACATATTAAATTGAAATATCATTTTAAAAATCTACGAAACTTGTAGGTTATGTAAGATACAGAAAGAGGTTAGTAAGGACGGCTTATTATCCCTGAACATATAAAGGCTGAAGTTGTTCTGACATTAAGCAGAACAGATATCAAACTCTACACGTAACTGCTAACAGGTCACTGAAGACTGCGATATATCCAGAAAATGATTAGTCTAGCAGAAATTGTTGTCAAGAGCAACAAGAAACAGTAGAGCACGTTCTAAACGTCTCCCCAGCCGTGACAAAACGCAACTATCTAGGCCTTATCTAAAATACGGCCCACAATTGTGACAAAATTTATCTAAAGTTTGGAACTAGACTAGTTAGGCGAAAGGCTGCACAATACATCTTTCAGGTGGCAGTGTCTGCACAGCCTATCCATAATAATAATAATAATGAAGAAGTAAATAATTTATAAGAACTATAAGTGCATATTCATAAATAAATGCTATACCTATTTAGCTAACTCATTTTAAGAACATATAAGGACTCATATAATGTAGTTACTCAGTTCAAATCCTTCAGTTGCATTCAATATTTTTATAAAATTATTCTCCTTCAGTTCTTCCCCGTTTTCCTTCCTATGTGTAAATGTGATTGTTTTGTCAAATTTACTAAAATCTCATTACTATTTGAATAATAAAGTAATAATAAGCAAATCAATTTAGAGCTGCCAAACGGAAATGCGTACTAGTAACGGATTTTGACACATTACCGCGGTAAAGTAGAAATAAAGGAAAATAAATAAAAACGTTGGCATCCGACACAAGTAAGCCGACACAAGTAGACAATGGAACGAATAACAAAATAGCAAATAATAATAAAGTTCATAATAAATAAAATTAAATATAAGATTTCATTATACGCTACAATTACGGTTCGTTGCGTATACGCACTGGCAGCCATTTTTATTATTAGTTTTGAGCGTTACTTCCTTTTTGTATTATTCTTCAGTTCCTTTTCGTTTGCTTTTCGTTTTGCCTTCTCTATTTATGTCTCCGCCATAGCTTTGCTGACATGACAATAAAGCAATAGAAAGCATTAAATTGAAAGAAGCGCAAATATAATAAAAATAAAGATAATAACGTAAGCTTCGAGTTTTCAAGGACATTATTAAATTTCACATGTGATTTCAATGTCCTTTAAATTAGATTTCTACGTGTTTCTATAGAAATTGCTAACGCATGTGTAAGTCGCATAGGATATTTCGATTTCGTATGAATATTACTGTGTCTTCGGCGATTGATGGAATAATACAAATACGTTTTATACGTGCAAAGGTTTTCCAGGTATAAGGATGTGTAAGCTTTTCTAGTTTTGTGCAGTTTTCAAGTAATTTATTTGATTTCTTTGAATACGGATTTCGACTGAGACTGTCATCCACGTGCGTAGATGTACATTCTTTCTTATTCTGAAATTGTAGATCTTAAGCTTGATAAATTCGCCAAAATTCGAAGTAATATCTTTCCAAATATATTACGAAATAAGTTTTTCAAATATATTTGCAGTGCATTCCAGAGATTTTTGCAGTTACAATATATAGTACGCTGTAGTAAAAAATGTCACGGATTTATTATTTTTTAAAATATTTACATTTACTTCACATAAAAAATATTTTACAAAATGTGTTTTGAAATAAAGCGTTCACTACTCTTTCGTATTTTTCGAATTTTACTTGTATTATTTTAAAAATATATCGGATTATTTTCATTCTAAGTACTACTGTTATTGGAATATATTAAATAAGCAATTTCAAAAATTGTTATTTGAATAATATTTGAAGTTTTAAAAAAGTCTTACTTCATTAAATTTAAATAATTTAAGATGGAAAGTGTATTCGAGTAAATAATTTTATTATTATTATTTTATAATAATTATTATTACTTACTAACTTAGTTGGCCATTAAAGACGTGAATCGTCCTTGACCGCGTCGCGTAGCCAGTCAGCTCGATTAGTAGCTTGCTGCCGCCAGTTGGTAGTACCGAGCGTTCCCAAATTATTGGTCACCTGGTCCTGCCACCGAAGATGCCGACGTCCTCAACCGCGTTTACCACTCGCGGGTACCGAATCAAATATCTTCCTAGCTGGAGTACTTTCTTCCATTCACACGACATATTCCAAGGCAGTGAAGCCGCTGAATTTTTATGCGCTTAACTATGACAATGTCACGGTATAGCTCATACAGCTCATCGTTCGATCTAATTTGATACTCGTTGCCATCGCGTAAGAGACCATAGATTTTCTGACGAATTTTTCTCTCGAATGCTCCTAACTTCTTCTCATCACTGTTGGTGATTGTCCAACCTTCTGCACCATACAGCAAGACAGTCATGATAAGGGATTTGTAGAGCGTGATTTTTGTTTGTCGATAGAGAGTTTTATTTTTCAATTGCTTACTTAACCCAAAGTAAAATCTGTTGGCAAGAGCGATTCTAATAAACAAAGTCTTTCACATCTTCGAACTTATATGTTAAATGTGAACAGTGACGTGAGTCCCAAGACGCTCAGAAAATTTGTTTGTTGACAGAAAGTACTTTGTATTGTTTCCATTTACCTCATTCACCAATTAAAACCTTTGCGAATAAATATTTCTTACAAACTCGTTGCAAAGCATCTAAACTATTGAAAGAAGAGTATTAGCATTTATGCTTTGGTTCGATCTGGTTCTGTCAATTAAGTACTGTGATCTAAAGAACTGCAGAGGTTAAGGTGGATTTTGCTGAATTTTAGAGCATCAGGACACGACACAATGAACAAATTTGCAATAACAGATTCTAATACTGTGGACCGCTACCGTTACTTAAATTGCCTAAAACTGTTTGAAATAAACCATTGAATGAAGTGATGTACCTATAGCGGAAACACAATGTCAAAACAAATTTTGTCTCACATGTAAATATGTAAAGCTACAGATTTTCTTTTGAATTAATATTGCAGGGACTATTGGACTCCCAAGAAGCTATACTCAAATACTTAACACGGAGTACCAATTAAAAGGAGAGGTGTTTCATGTTTGAAAAGAAGTCTGTTGATATAATCATACGGCCGATACAGCACTTGCATTTCCAGTTTAAAATTTTCTCCATCATAGTGACTGTTAGTGCCAAATAGTCTGCTTCTTTAATCCATATTCATATTTATTACCATTGTTTTTGTATTTAATAAAATGCAATCAACAAAAATGCAATTATACATATTTTAACCATTTCGCATATCTGCTGAGCATATTATCAACTTCAGCCATTTCAACAAAGAATATTATACTTCTCTTGCTTATTCTGTTTTACTTACTAATTATCTATTCGTTAGCTTTAATGTTTTGGAAAAAATTCCATAAATTTCGAATAAACTATTTAAAGTGAAAATTTCTAAATATTTTTCTGCGCTGTGCATAAATCACGCTTTGTAAGAAATTTCAATTTAATATAAAATACATTATTTTCAAACTCTATTATGTTAATATATGCAAGTAACAGTAGTTTTCCTCTGGAATAAAAACATAAAGTTGGAAGATACGAGAGAACACAAAAGTAGTATAAAAAGCGTAACAATTCCTACGTTTTGCATGCAACATCAGCGCTAAAAAGAACGAATTCAGGATATGAATTCTGTGAGCTTTGCATTTCAGTTAAGCAAAAACTAAAGGACGAAAAAAAATGTAGAGTAACTACAACTCCTGGCATAATGCAAGGGGAAGATAAATGCTAGAACAGCGAGCAGAAAAAGCGGAACTCAGGCTAAGATGCTACGCAGCACATGTTGTTTAGAAATGGATGAAAAGCTGAGTTCTTACTCTGCTGCTTTAAATTTTGAATTTCAGCTAGTTTTTTTCCGATGTTCCCCTATACTTTTTGGGCAACGAATATAAATTTAACGCACAAGAACTAGCATAAAACAGCAACTAAAGTTGGAATTTATTTTAAAACTACTTCAACAACCGTAAGAAACAAGAAACTCAGCTACCAAATTGCTTCTATTCCTATTGTTATTATTTTTGTTGTGTTTGTTGCTACTACAGGATTACATAAAAATAAGCAACAGAAAATAAAATTAATATTATATATAGTATATTACTTATTTCTTCAATGTGGTATATGGCTGTAGGTAGCACCGATGTATTTTGTACTACAACGTTTTCAACTGCAAATTTATTCCTCTTGTATTTTATATCTCCCGCTACATTTTTATTTTAAAACATTAATTTTCTTTTCAATTTCTGCAGTTATTTGCTTAGATACATTTTATGGAGAGTAACTTTGTAACTTTGTGTTATGTTAAAAAATAAATCGTTCTTCTGTCTACTTTAGCTTAGCGGAGGCAGTATTGGTGAACGATAAAAGCGCCAAAATTGTCTCATTGTCAGTACTTAACAAGCAAACACTTAAAGCATTCAAGATCGAAAAGTAAATGCCGCTTTTTGGCACTGACCAGATGATGGAGAATTCGAGTAGGGAAATGTTTCATCAACAAAAATTGTTTGCTACTAAGTAGTGTAGGTTGATAATTTATGCTATTGTTGATGTCCCTTAAACACAAAAATCATTCTTAAAAATATTTTTTTCTATTTTTAAACAAATTTTATTTTTTTCCAGATGGTAAATATTTTTTAATACATTTTCCAGACTTTTAATTACATAAGTTCTATATTCCCGGAATTTGAGTAACTCACATAAGTCCCTCGCAATTTTCTGATATCTTAATTGAATCAGAAAAATCTACTAAGCATTCAAGGATATTCAGATTTACTTTTAAAATTTAAAAAAAAAATTTTTTTTTTGGCTATAGGGGTGACTCCTCCGCCATTAATTCTATGCTTATCACTATCCTCTAAACTACCTTGTAAGCTCTATCAATAGCTGTTTTAATATCATCATTGATACTTGAATTCCTCTCTCATATAATGATTATGCCCTTGGGCACAATAATTGACAGTTTATTTGTATTTTTCGTATTTCAAACCAGAAATGTTAATACTGGGAAAATCTCTTAAAACCACATGATTCTCTTTCGTCAATTTTTACCGATGGCTCGAATACTGAAAAAACACATGTAAGAAGTTTCTGAATTTCCGTGATGTAGGAAGATCATTGTGGCTCCATGTGATAGCCAGGGTATACTACAATCTCTTGTGAACTGGTCCATAAATGCAAACATAAGTTAAAATGTGTTGCTAAATTTAACTTAAGACTTCAATGTAGACTTAAAGTCAAAATTTACTTAAGGTACTTTTTTTATTCTATCAGTAATATTAAAGAAATGAAATAACATGTCAATAAAAAGTTGTCGTTTATTTTGTAGAGATATGGTTAGAAGGGTGTGGATGCCGTGACTAAGACACGTCCTGGACCTGTGTGCATTTCTCAATAGATTTTTAGGTATTTTGACGCAACAGGCCACAACTTAGCTCACAAATTCACAAAAAGAGGTTCTAATATTGTACATTGTCGGCGTCGACCATTTCTCAGTTCGCCTAAAACTGCTTTGAAAATAGCTATTAATGGTTGGATCGAACGTGATTAAAAAAAAATTGACGAATTTCAAAGAATAGATGTATTATAAAAATTAATTTTTGAAAGTGTTTTCCTGATCTCCCTCCCCAATGAGATTTTACCAGGGAGAAGACTTCCGATTTCTAACATCTCGAATCTGGAGAAAAAAAATGTCTGCTAAATATTGTTTTCAATTAATCGGTTTGTTGAAAATCTATTTTCTTCTATTCAAATCTTTAAGAATACTTATTGTTTCACTTGACAATGCTCCAATTTAACTTCATTTTCAATATGTACTCAACATCACCCACAACTAAAGGATGGACTCAAATTAATTGGCTCTAATTCATTACTTACTAAATAAATTTAATATAAATAATAATCAGAAGTATAAGTGACTGCTCAAGCAAGAGCATGCACAACATAATCAACATTATTGGTTGCAATTTATTATGAATATTATTTTCAATTTTCCAACAACCTCAACTAAACTAATATGAAGTATAAAAACATCCTTGTGTACTACACACATACACACACACATAAACAACTACACATAGATTTGAACAGTTTAATGGCATTTATCATAATTTTATATACTGCGAATAGAAAAAATTGCAGGATAATGTGAAAATGTGAAAAGGGAAAATAAGTCTACATAAACATTACGACCCAAGGCCCGTGAATGTACAGTGCTTAATACGTTATGCGAACATAGTTGCAATTTGATCTTTAGCAAACGCTTGACCACATAAAATACAACCAAGCGCAATAGGAAAAACAACAAGTAAAATTTATCCCGAAGCAGCAGCGTCATTATGGTTCAAAGCTACAAGTTACGTATATTATCCTTTGACCATGCCGCTGCTAACCTCCTCAACCATAAAATGGAAAATGGATAAATAGCCACGTTTAGCCAAAGGTTGCTTGGTTGTGTGGACAACGTGACGCTCTGGGTACATGCCCAATCAATTTATCACTCGGAAAACGACAGGCCGTTCAGTTGTTTTTACCAAGAAACTAAATTCCCGTGCATGTTTATGTAGTTGTGAGCCTAGCAGCGGAGGCAAAATGACAAAGAAAAAAATTATAATTTTCCTCTATTAGATTATTTATAAACAAAGATGTTTTAGTACAGCTACGGCTTGTTTCGGTGGTTTGGCAGCACTGTTATGGCACAACGCTTGGAAAACCAACCAATGGAAAAGGATATTTTGTATGTAAAAGGTATTAGTGCTTATGTTATGAGGCTCATTGAATATGTCACCGAAAAAATTTAATCGAGCGTAGGTGAGATATACATAAATGCAATATTTATTTACTTTATTGCTGAGGTCCTGTGAAGTTGTCTGGGAAAAAACCATAATAAAGGGAATAAAATTCAATATTTCATTTGAAAAAAATTAATGGTTGTGGGAAAAAAATTAGTTTTGGTTCGAAAAAAATTTCTTTAATTCTTTGGTTGATAACATAGCATATATATATTCAATTATTTACTATCAAGTTACTCAATATTTTTTTAATATATAAGTACATGGTAATTTGTGATTCTATATCTGAATATTTTCTTTTTTTAATTATTCTTAATATATGTTATATTCTCTGAGCATATGGAGTCCAATCAAGTTCACAAACAAAATGCATCTTTTATTAATTATTTTGTGAAGGGTATAAAATTTGTCAATAAAAAAATACATAATTTTCCTAACAATGTAAATCCAAAAACAAATCTATATAAGTAAAATCTTAAACCAGTTTTTCTCATTAAATTCTGTGCATTTATATGTCGCCTTAGAGCTGAACTATGCTTTTTGTTAAATGCGGTTTTTTGACCTAAAATTATATCAAATCAATCCTAAATACTATCTTCAATATCGTTCCAAGGTAGTTAATGTAAATGATACCGTGTGCATTTAGCTTCCTCTTACATCTTACATCTTAGAATATTAAGCTTTAGTCATAAGACAGTACAATGTTTAATAATATCGATTAACTTAATTTTCCGAAATACCATAATATATATACTAAGTGGATTACTATATCAAAATTTCGACAATATTTAATGGAATTATATGGATTATATTTTTTAAACGATTTATTGTCAACACAATAACAATACAGGATTAAAACTTATGTTTGAGATTTGAGCTTTAATATTATTTACAAAAAATTATCCTTCTTCATTAACAACAAAGTATCCTCCTTCATTTAAACAAAAGTTTAAATAAAGGAGTTTTAAATTCCCAGTAATGGCTCTTTTACAAACTAACATAGATTTGTCATTCTTTGGATTGGATTCATATAAAATATATGAAATGTAATAAGTTCAATTCAAAGCTATATCATGTCTTAAAATTCCATTCAAAACTAAACTCTTGTACTTCACATTTTTTATTTTAATAATAAACACATATTTAATTTAGTTAAGATTTATTCCGGTGATTAATATCAACTTTTAAATATAGCGTTTACCAGGTCATTAGCCTCGTATATTAATGGTTAAGTCTGCAATTCTAGTTTTCTTCGCTTTTCAACTTTAACTTCCTTCACATACCAACATCTCCAGCATGTCTTTTTAGTTTTTTCATTAATTTCAGAAGTCATTATATTATTGTTTAATAATAGAAAAAGTTTGTTTGGTCAACTAAATTATAAATGCTGAATAAGAGTTAGCATAAAAGTTCCAAAACTATGATTAATTAATTATTGCGGGCAATGTACTATTCATGACTGTGGTTTTTATCATAAATTACTCATACATATAATGATATTCTTTTGTCTGCAGTTTATTCACCCTATATAGGATTTATAAAATATCATATGTGAATTGGTTTGAATAATGCATTAATTTTACATTAATCAAACTGAGACATATTTTTATGCACATACAAATAATTGCTTAATTGTGCTTTCAGCTACGACTCAAAACTGCAATTAAATATGGATGAAAATAAATAAATAAATCAGTTCAACCATAAATTCAATATAAATTGAAAGAATTAACATTTTGAATAAAAAATGTAATAAAAAATAAAAAAAGAATTTGCGAAACTTGCGATGAGTTTTCCAATAACACTCTTTGTAATTGAAGATAGATTATAAAAAATGTTTAAATGTTGCTTATTATCATATTTTGTGGTCAATTAAGTAAAAAGATTAGAGATTATTTGAACTTACTTCTTATTATTCATTTATAGCTATAGGTGTATAAAAGGATAGTTTGTGCAGGCATTATAGTATTTAAATTTATAGATTATTTATTATAATTAAGCCAGATTATTCAAAGTATTAATACCTATACAGAACATACTGGCTCACAGCGGTGCAGAACACTACAATTATGGCTGACCTTTTGTACTAACTACACATCCTGTCTCAACAAAAAACAGTCTGCCACTTAAAAAAATCAATGGGCCAGTACCATTTTTCTGGCCCAGATCAAATTCGAACTATTACAGAGAATGTGACTACAGGTCTCATTTATCTCGAAGCCGAATCGATATTCTGCTTTCTGAAATAGTTTTTATTAAAATCTGGTTAATATACTAATATAGCCCATGACGACTCATCAGTTATCCTATCAATAACAATAGTTCTGTTTTACAAAAGGGAGAGTATTATCGTAGCTATACGAACGAACTAGCATTTTGTCTTGATTGTTGCACCAGAAACGATTTCTTTCAGTTAAAAATCACTTTCTATTGGAGACTTAGTTATGTTGACATCGATTTCTGTGCAATTAGCAGAGCTGCGCAATACTGAATACTTTTTAATTAGATTATTCCCAATTCCTAATTCCAAGGTGTTTGGAAATAGGAATTGAGTTACGAGATTACAAGTGGATTTGAAATCGTAAACCCCAATTTGTAATTACAAGAAGAGAGGATTGGGAACAGAATTGTTAGATCACAAGTGGAATTGGAATTAAAAGCCAATTCGTAATTCTAGGTAACTTCCATAAGTAATTGAAGGTAAAAGAAGCATTGCAACTCACTTTTCCAATCCCCATTACCCTGTAATTGTAATGATATTGATTTTACACATTTCTTGCAATTAGAGATCAAGCTTAGCATCATTCTGTCTACCAAACATTTTCGAAGAGAATTTCTAAGAAAGTAACGCCTTTAGTGATGCTTGACTATCTGTGCAGATAGAGTTATGACGACTTCAAATTTATTAATAAGATTAACTCGTACGCAGGCTTTAATAACGTTAACCTCCGTTTAAAACACGGTGACCCATATTCCTAGAGTGATCGATATTCTGAATCAAAAAAATTGGAAGACAAGCACCAACTTTTTCTGTTATTCATTATACTATTATCAATATTTA
>NC_051847.1:156443386-156458257 GCF_002237135.1 Teleopsis dalmanni | reverse complement strand
AGTTCTCAGAATGATGCTAGAAAAAAATTAATCAGTTCCAGGTCAACTCGAACCTTTGTATGGGATAGAAACATTTTTAATATACGTATTCAATAATTGTAATATGTAAAACTATAAATTTTAATTGGAGTCTTGTGCTGTTCTTGTCCCGCGCTATTCTTTATTTTAAAGTAAATTATTTATATACCTACCATAGATCATATAAAGCAGAAGGGATTGCAACTTCTGCGGAGATTGTTGTTATAAGAAGTTATAGTTAGATCTATGATCTTTAAATTACAAGGAATGTTCCAATAAATTGGTATCTATTTATCTGTGATTACACCAATATATAAATTGAAGATCAACAAGAAATACTTAAATGTTGTAAACACATCACGTAAGGATATACTATAATGATCACGTGGTTGCTAAAAATGCGAATAATCGTGCAAATAATAGATTATAATTAAATTATTTTAAATAACTTTCTTAAAGGAGTTCAGCGAATTATTTAACATGTGATATGCTGATCAATTTGTTCATATAGCAGTTATGTGATACCTAATTTGACTATTAAAATGTTTGCCCAATATGTTCTATAATTTTATACAATAAGAACAATTATATCACATTATTTGGAAAGCAACCTTCAAATTAATTTTATAAACTCTCCTATTAAAAATGACCTTCTAACATTTGTCGTACAATGGTCTTTATATGGTAGACTGAATATCTATATCATATGTACAGCATACAGCATATCAAAAATACATGAGTGAAGAACTTTGATCTTCTAAGTAATTAAGGCTTCTCTCTACATTATTTTACGTTATTATTTTATATATGTGAATAACATGCTTTTATTTTTCACTTCATGTAATTATTTTCTAAACTATATTTACAAATGTAATATATCTCTTTTGAAATAAGAATCATTTGAAACTGCTCTTAATAACAGTTTTTAACAACAATTTTTAATCCGACCAAATTTTTACTTTTATTTACTAAAATAAGAAAAAAGGATGAAAATTACGCGGAAATCTGAAACTCATAGAAATGAGTAAATAAAAGCGAAGCCATTAATGCCTCTGTAAACATGCGGAGGATACGTGTTACATACCCACATATGTCCTGTCAAAGTGCTGTTGAAAGCATAATTAAAATATCCTGTTGCAAGTGCATGTTTGCAATTTTCAAATTAATTGCTGTAGATGCCAGTTATTTGCATATGTAATTATTTTTCTATTATCCTTGAAATACATTCTCCGTAAATACCATAACATGCACTTCATTCATTTAGCTGCATGCCAAAATAACAAGCAATTTTGTGTAAGCAAACAAATTTATTTCATTTCATTTTTTTATTTTTATAAATATTTTGTAAAATGTTACATTATATTAATATAAATGTATATATCCATGTTTTTCTGAAGTCAAGTAGTGAAATCTGGAAAAAAATGCAGCTTTTCGAGTTTATGTTTTTCATTCCATTGAAAGCAATTCAAGAACAACACACTACGGACAAGATTTCTCTGGTACTAGATTCATCCAGCGGA
This sequence comes from Teleopsis dalmanni, assembly GCF_002237135.1. Classification (NCBI taxonomy): domain Eukaryota; kingdom Metazoa; phylum Arthropoda; class Insecta; order Diptera; family Diopsidae; genus Teleopsis; species Teleopsis dalmanni. Next base: position 156,456,719 of record NC_051847.1, on the reverse strand, counting down.
AGTAGAATACTAAATACCATGCATCCTTGCAAGTGTAAATATTTTAAATACTTTATATATTTTAAATACGATAGATATTGAGTAGTAAACTTTTAAATGAGATATAATTTATAGAAAAGAAAATACTCATATCCTTATTTACGAGGGCGATTTGATAAGTTAGTGACTTTTTGAATTTTCTGCGCAGTTACGCGAAATGCAACAGTGCTGCCGTTCAAAGCAGACCACCTCGTGAATTTTTACGAAAATGGAAAAAAGTGAATTTCGTGTGCTGATTAAGCATTCGAACTGGGATACGAACTGCTACCCCATTCAGCATATTCTCCAAATTTAGCCCCCTGCAACTATTTTCTGTTTCCAAACCTAAAGAAATGGCTGGGCGGTAAGAGATTTGAGTCGAATGAAGAAGTCATTACCGAAACAAACGCGTATTTTGAGAGCTTTGAGAAAACCTATTATTTGGAGGGAATCAGAAAATTAGAAAAACTCTGGACTAAATGTGTCGAGCTAAAAGGTGATTTTGTAGAAAAATAAAACGTATATTTGTCGAAAAAAATTTGTCAAAAGACACTGACTTATCAAACCGCCCTCATATTACTTATTAGTCTTAAGATTTCTAAAAGAAAGAAGACTCTTTTTTTCTTTTTTAATTAAGAATGTTAATTAGGAATCGTTAAATATTTCGAAAAAACATAAAAAAAGTATTAAAATTAATTATTTTTCCTGCGTTATTATCATACTGTCCCTTATTTTCAATATGTGCTATAAAGTATATATTTAAATTATATGTTTATTATGATCATAAACATGAAGTCTAATATTAATAACTCTAATTATTAATAAAACTATTTTCGATGCTTGAAAAGAAAATTTTTTTTATTCCTGCGCTTTTTATATTAAGTTGGTTTCCATCATTTAAAGAATTTACAAAAGAAGTCAATGAAAGCCCGAAAAGTTTAAATAGCTCCCCAAATCGTGGAAGATCCACGATTAACCGGTAAAGTAAAACTGACGATTATATTCTTTAACGCAGACTCAAATCAGCTGTTTGAATGAATAAAACTTTTCTTCCAATTTTTTGAGAGAAGTGTATGCCATGTGTATTGTCATTAGAATGCCTAAGAGGCTATATTAATAAAAATATTATATTATAATAATTATTACATCTAAATGTTTAAATTTTTTATCACTAAATATAAGTTGACCCAAATCTTTAAAAATTTGATATAGAGTGGACTACATCAAATTATACAATATTCTTTTACATACTATTATTTAAAAACATTGTTAAAATTCGGTTCAAATATCTATATAAAACTTTTTATATTATAAGTAATTAAATCAAATAAAGTAAATAAATATTTTTATGCCTATAAATACATATGTATAGTGTCATAATTTTTTTTTGCTACATAATTAATAAAATTTGTCTTGCATTGATAACCAAGGGAACACATACTGGGCTAAGTAGAATTCCATTTTTACGAAAGTGTCGACAATTCTTCGAGAGAGTGTGCCCTAATGCTATACATAGAGATATCAGTCTTGCGGTAGATTTATTTACATGTCATTGTTGAGTAGGTAACCATGCTAAAAGATTAAATCTCCCAATCAATGATATCTGTCGCAGCTGTGGGGAAGACGATGAAAGTTTCATCTGCTTTGTTTTTGCCCTGTTCATGCACGACGGTGACTCAATACTTTAGGAGCTCCTGTCTTTTGGAATCTTGTTCAACTTGAAGGTCTCCCACTTAACAATATTCTAAGCTTCGGCAAAAGGTTCAAGGTGGTTTCAATCCCTGAGCCTCTTCATTATACCGTAACATATGACCTGCCAATTTACAAGATATCTACTTGTATATTAACATCACTAAATAGAACACCGAAACAATGTGTTACTGTTTGAGAAGATCTAAAATACTCCAAGCAGCTCATTCGTGACAAAAACAAAAATGTTCACGGAGTTATCAGCTTAAATATATTTGAGTTTAGGTTTCTTTGTAGGTTTCTTAATTGGACATGCTCCTGTTAATTAGTAACTGTTGTTTTCATGTATTAGACTATAAAGCAAAACTTCGTACACTAGGACTGCCAGAAACCAAGTCCATTTACTCCTAGCTGCGTTTATTGTACCCAACGGGATTTGATATCTTAAGGCAATAGTTATGGTTGTATTACAATATCCTATAATTACACGACGAGTAGCCTCCAAGCTTGCACTTAAGTTTTTAGAACTTATGTCTCCAAGATCTTTACAAATGCAATTAATTTTAAATTTAAATATCATAACACTTTTTTTATACATAGGAATACATGTATGCATTTCATTATCCACATCGTAATAGAGCTAAAACAATTTTTTGAAATATCAACATCTGCTCTTAGTAGTACATAAATAGTTCCTCCACCTCTGACATTGCACCTTTTTGAAAGTCTAAAAAATAATGCAAAACATCTGTTATATGCAGCATATTTACTTTGTGCCTTCTTGAGTTGCAGCTGAACTGCATTCAGATACACAGATATGCAGTACATTAATTTTCAGTTTGAATTAAAATGTTTACACAACTCATTGTAGACATTTTCATTAAAGAGCATTTAGTAGTCCTTCCCCACTCTAAGTCCATAACGTTTAGATATATTCATTCATTTTAGATACTCAGCTTTTTTTTGTTGCTTTCGCCTTGAAACAAATGTCATTAAGCATTTGTATAATAAGTCTAAATAAGATATGAAAATGTCATTTACTGTCTCTGGCACCCATAGAATTTTTTTCCTCACCCCAATCTATTTATTTTTTATATGCAAACTTGATGAGCAAAGCATTTTGTCCGTACTGCCGTTTTTATCTGTGTTGGCAGCACTGCTTGGGTGGGTGCTGGTGATAACAGCTTATGTTGTGCTGATATTGTCAGCAATGTTCCTGGTGTCTGCAGCTGTTTGTGTTGCTTTATTTGTTTTTATGCGCTGTTAATAGCAGCGTTAAAATATTATTTTTGCAATTAGTGCCTTTATTTAACTTAAAAAAGTATTTATTAAAACACTTGGTTGTGTGCACAATTAATGCCGGTGCTGCTGGCAATTTTGATATTTAAACTTCAATAAAAACTATTATAAATTGCCTATATAAAAAAATTTATGAACAATAATATTTACCAACAAATACTGGTGGATATTATCATAGTATATAAATTAAGTATTCTTTTTCATCAATAGCTCTTGAAATACCAATTATCTCAGATAAACTGTATAGATAATTTCTCTTGTAAATTAATCAGTGAGTCAGACTTATGAATATTGCAAAATTAAGCATGCAGCATCAAGCTTATAGAATATGGAATGCTTAAGATATGGAAACATCACATTATCTAAAACTTGATCCGTGAAAGAAAAAAATCGTCAAATTTGTGCGAGTAGACATTCTTCTGATTATATGTTGCCGAAGCTTATGGAAAAACCAAAAAACTGATGTTTTGTAAGTTGTCATGGATATATTTTTAAATAAAGTTTGATTCGTTCACATTCATCCTTTTTTATATAATGACAATCTTAGCACAAAATAAAATACTTATGAATAACCGAAATAGAAAATCATCCTTTTTGTTCAAATGCATATATATGCATTTGTCTATTACTGATGTGCAATATTTAAACTACAACAAAATTGTAAGGAGAATTATCTACGCTAAAGCTTTATTTAAAAAAAAAAATAATTGTAGACATTTAGGAGTTAACCAAAGCGAAAAATATGTGCATTATATTGTATTTTTCATTAAGAAATTATGTTCTCAACGTTAAATGTAAACGCCCATAATTCCCTCGTTCTTTTTTGAAGTTTATGCTATAATTTTTTAAAGCACAATGAAAAATACTACAACTAATCTAGATTCTAACTCTTTGTCTTTTTTTTGCTATTAAAAAACTCTTCGCTAAAAAAAATGTGCTAGGAAGCACTTACTGCACTCATATACTAATCTTACACAGCGGTTATAAGGCTCATATTATTATATCATACTGTATTGTTTTGGATTATAACGAAAAAGAAAACATTCATTAAAATTTTGACAAAGGTTCAAAAGCTTTGAAATTTGAGCATCATTCCAGCTATAACAGTAACTCTAACAGATACAGCTGAAGCCATCCACAACCTACCTCCGATTATCTAAAGCAGAAAAAATAACAGTAAAATCAGCTGAAAGACAACGTATTACTGAACAACTAGATCCGAAATATATAGACACAGTTCTATTAAATATAACGCGGCAGTCATTTCAAATTACTGGAACATTGTAAACAATAATAAACCAAATCATAATACTTTCAACATCTACACTAAAACACAAGAGAGAGTTAAAGCTCTCTCTTGTTAAATAGAGCTTTAACTCTCTATTGTTAAAGTTGTAACCTAAAACTCTCTCTCTCTCTCTCTCTCTCTCTCTCTTGTTAAAGAGAGCTTTAACTCTCTCTTGTTAAAGTTGTTAAAGTTAAAGTTCTCGCTCAAATGTCACAAGACTCAAGTGATTCACATAATCTTTTTAATTAATATTGAGATAGAGATGATTACACGGCATTGACACACATGTAAAAGTTAAATATATGTAAAGCTAAATATTTAATTATGAACAACAGACCGACTACTGCTGCCGACTGCTTACTCTCAACTGACTCCTACTACTGCTACTAGTTGAATGCTTGACCGACTTCTACTTAACTGCTTAGCCGACTTCTAGATGACTGCTTAACCGGCTTACATACATATATGTAAGATAATGTCTGTTAATACTGTTAGACAGTCAGGTAGCATTAGAAGCCCTCTAGACTCTAACGATTATTTCGAAAGTAAATGATAACCTAAACCTTCTTAATATAATTTGAAGCTTATATAGTGCAGTTCTATAATGGGTGCAAGGGTAAGAAGGACATTATCGAAACGAATACAGGTACGATTATGTCTTTAATTAAACAAAAAGCCACATAAATGAGTTCATCAGATAATGTGATGAGAAACAATTTACAGATTTCTGGATAAATCATGTGTTCTGATGTCAAGTAAAATGATTTGTTATATCAATGAATTAAATATCAAGTAAAATACTTTCTCTAAGAATGGTAGTCTTGGAAATCCTAATTCTACAAGGTTACAGATCAGGACAATACTCAATGGGTCGATTCAAATTACATTGCTTTTTGGCCTGCACTAATAATAATTCAGATAAAATAATAAAGACAGGTAAAAAAAGTAGATAAAAAATAGAAATAATTTTAGATAAAGTATCTTTAAATGGGTTTATGGCAAATAATTTAAATAAAATCCATTAAATTTTTATTCTTCGACTAGAGTTTTATTTCGTTTTATTTCAGGGTAATAATGATGACTTTTCAAACTCCAACCTATTTCTTAATTAAGCGAATTATAGAGGTTATCATATATGTGTTCGAAATAATATAAATAATATTAAAAAACGCGCTATATCATCTAGGGGATTGTTTCTAATAAATATATCTGGGAAATTTTAAGAATCTTTTTTGACTTTTTACAGAATATATGGTATCTTTTAGTACAATTTTTTGTTTAACTAATGATATTAGAAAGCATATTTGCCTGTGAAGATTGTGTGAAAATTTTATTGTATTTTTATTCAGTTTTAGCATTGTTTATAGAAATTACTTCACTTGAAATAATGGCCGTCTTATAATTTTCATAATATAATATAATCAATAAATAATACCATATAATATTTCAATATTTAAACAATAAAAATTTTGTGATTTAATGACCAAAACAATAGCTCAACATAAGTGGTTTACAGACAAAAAGTGCAGCTCTTGTATTTTAATATTTTGTTAATTAAAATTCTGTGTTAGAAATACTTCACTTTAATATCATAAATAATTTAATTGCATTTAATTATGAAATCATATCATACTCATATTATAATATTACGAAGCCTTTAAAATACTTATTTAACTATTTCTAATGTATATTCTTAAATTTTCAACTATTAATTTAAATTCTTGAACAATTTAGTTAACTACAGTTTTAACTTTAAATTTTGAAAATATTTCATTTCGATAACTTCATAATGTTGAGTTATTTTATTATTTATGGTGAAATGTGTGTATCATTCCAAAGTATTTGGGTTTAAAATAGTTTTGCCGCAAGCGATGAAAAATGTCAGCTATGAGACAAAATCACTTCAGATTCTCTGACGCCTATTTATTGCGAACAAACTTTGTTTATACGATTAGTTGCATGCATGGAAATATAAAAAAGTTGCAAGTAATTTGAAATAAAACAAGGTTTTATATTAAAACTTTTGTTTAAATTGTTCTACAAAGTTTAAAACTAATTTTGTTGAAGTAGTTTTTTCTAGTCGCACTCATAGAAGAGCAATGCCCACTCGTGTTGTTTATGCTAATCTGCCTTAATATGGTTTCATGTGAATTCATGAATTCATATGAGTTGGAAACGCGTACGCGTAGGTTGGCAGTCATCAAAAAGTTTACAAACACAAAGAAAAATAAATTTATACATTTTTTTCTGATATAAATATTCTTGGAATAAAAGTATATATTTTTTATAATAACAATAACATATATAGCATTTTATATGTGAACTAAAATAACAATAATCATTGGCTGTAATTATGTTACTCATACGCCATGATGTGCAAACTATCTGATCAAAACTTTTTTTCAAAATTTGGTCTGGAGTAGAGTATATTGAAAACTTTAAAATAATAATAAAACGATAAACAATGTATAGAAATAGTAAATTATAACTTTTAATTAACTCCGTTTTTGGCTGAAAATAGGTACAACTGTCCCGGAGATTGATGGATACTGGATGTCCATCACCCGATTAATATTTCGTGTTTATACTTTTACATAATTGCTTTCCTGAAAAAAGAATTTGTAAAGTGAAAGTCACGTTTTAGTAACAATTACAGTAAGTAAAGTAAGTAAATTCTGTTGGAAATATGATGTTTACACTGTCAAGTATTAAGTAAAGTGACAGCTAAAAGAGCATCGTTGGTTCTATTTATGTCATGCTAATTCACAATTCAGATGGTAAGCTTAGAGTTAAACATCTCTTTGTGATATACTTATTATACAATTTCTTTATAGTAGTATATCGAGTACATATCGTATAATAAAACAAAAATTAGTTTTAATTGAACTAAATTTTGAAGTAAATCGAAATAAAAGTATTATATTTTTTGCTACATTTCATCCCCTAATCACTGATTTGAGTCAGATATTTTTACAGTTCTTTTGACCTCACTCTTAAGGAGTTATTTAAATAGGTTCAAATTGAACACTGTGGCATTCGATGCTTTTTGCTGACCAAAAAAAGAAGAAAATATTGTTTGAGATCTATTCCATTTTATTAGACATTTTAGACATATTAACAAATAATACAAACTACATCTGACATAAGATAGTGATCATTAACAACAACATGAAAGTATTTAGTCGTGCCTGAAGAAACCTTTTTAACCCTGGTCTTCCTGGTCTTCCTACTAATAATTGGATTATAAATTAAAAGGAGGTATGTATTATGTATGGGTTCTGAATAACTGTATATTGTGATGTATTCAGATTTTTATCCATTGGTATTCCTTAAATATATATATATGTGGATATATTATAATTTATTTTGTTTTGCATTAAAATATGAGTTACAATTTGCTCTCTACATTACAGTATATAACCACGGAAAAGGGGTATTTTAGGGATTTAAAAAAAGTGGAATCAAAGAACTATATTTGCACATATATGTGATCGTTATTCATGTCTCCAAAGTGTTTAATGAAAAATATTTCTGTTTATGTTCATGAAATTATCTAAAATCTGTATCGAATAATATCACACTACGGACCTGACTATATATACGAGGGATGCTATATATATTTCTGGCTTAACAATGAAAATGCAAATATTTATCATCAAAAATTGTTTTGTTGATTTACAAAGTATTTTCCAGTCTGATTTATACACTTTTGCATGCGTTCAAACCAATTGTCAAAGCACTTTTTCCACTCAAATTGAGACACCTCCAAAACATGGTTTGTGAACGCTACAACAGCATCTTCTGGCGACGAAAATCGTTGACAAAGCATTTTTCTGTTGATGTGCGGGAATAAAAAGAAATCATTAGGTGCCAAGTCAGTGCTGTACGGCGGATGACCTATCAATTCGACGTTTTGGCCGATCAAAAAGGTGCTGGTTTGATCCGATGTGTGAGAGCTCGCGTTGTCATGGTGAACAATGATTCGTCTTCTTATGTTCGTTTTTCGAATTTCTCCGAAGACATCAAGCAAACAAATTGTGATCTACCACTCAGAAGTGACCGTCCTTATTGCTCAAGCGGAACCAGCCACATGACCAGTTTTGCCGAAGAAACCGGCGACCATTTGCTTCGAAGTACTTCTTCCACGAACAGCTTTCGTTGGATTTGGCTCGTCTTCGAAGACCCACATGGTCGATTGTTGTTTTGTTTCGGGCTCATATGCATAGATACTTGATTCGTCACCTGTGACGATCTTATAAATGTCACGAATCGACAAGAGCCTTTTTTGAGCGATTGTCAAATTGTGCGGGATCCAACGAGAACAAACCTTTTTAACGGCCAGGTGTTCATGCAAAATCAAATGTATGCTGGTGGGAGAAATGCCCAAGGATGCCTCTATCTCACGGTATGTCACATGACGATCTTGCATTATCAGTTCACGCACGGCATCAATGTTCTCTGGCACAACGGTCGTTTTTGGACGACCTTCACGGAATTCGTCGTTGAGCGATCGTCGGTCAAGATTGAATTCATAAAACCAGTTTTTCACAGTGCTATAGAATGGGCTTCATCGCCATACAAAGATTTTAGTCCATCAATGCACTTTTATCGTGATAATCCACGTCGAAAGTTGTGAAAAATGATCGCATGAAAAAGTTCACGTGTTAATTTCATTTTTTTATCTATTTTTAATAAGATCTGATATCTTATATTTATATTTATATTTAAGTTAATTGACTCGGGTGTTCTTAATGATCCATTAAAGTTTATGAACCCATTGGGCTACCACGTAAAACTTAATTATTATTCAATTTAAACCCATTTAATATAGTTGACCATAATAAGTAAGCTGTTATAGGAAAAAATAGTTCGAGTAACTAAGTCTATAAGTCTGTGAATAGCTTCGTGTACTTGTTTGCTAGAATTTCTTTATCGATAACGTAGAGCTACTTAAATATTTTAAATAAAATAAAACTACTATACTATTTTTAACTCTGAGAATCAAAACTTATTATGTAGTTTATCAGACTTTTTCTAGTTTAAGCATAAAATTCAAACTTGAAGCAAAAATAATTCTTATCATAGAATCCAGTAAATTAATAAAAGAACATTTATTAAATACCATTCTTGAGAAAATGTCAAAAATGGTGGTTTTGTAGAAACGGAAATTTCACACTCATCATTAATAAAACCTCAAAACTAATCTTTTATATAAATACTAAATAATATATTTTGTTTAAAATATTTGTACACACTTCTTATATCATTTCTAAATAAAATTTTATATCATTGAAATTTTTGTGTGTACATTCATTCAACGCACTTAACTCTTCCACATCTTCTATTTTGAAATCGTAAAGAAATACATTTCCATGAATATAAAAAATGGTCTTCACAAGCTGTGCTTCCTTTCATTGCACTGTTGATAAGTAAGGTCCTTCCCGGCGAACGGGATTGGCGTTTACGTAAATTCAAATTCAGATTTTAAGCACATGAGACCTTTCAAATGTCAAATGAGCTTTTAGGATTTTCTATCTGCATAAATGCTTTACCTCAAACATATGCTTTATTTACGCGTCAAAACAAATGCTATCAGTTACGCAGTTTAATCCGCCACGACGCGGCTCGGCGCGGCGCGTCACGGCTCTACCTTCTTCTTATATTCGATTTATTTCCAACTTTTTATTTTCATATCTTCTGAAGCGCATAAAATGTCAAATATTTTACGAGTGATGAATGACTTCAAGGATATGATGAATGTGTTTTGAGGGTTTATACTTGAAGCGAAAATACGTACACAAACGTTAAGATTAAAAACGTAAAGCTGTAAATGATTTGTGCTTTTTGCCATTGAATGCGCCAGATTTTTATTTGCCCAACATTTTTCTTTGAATTTTTTAAAGCATTTTGCTTTTATCTGTGAAGGAATTTAGTTCTTTCGCTAAGGCCGCAGACATTTCCAAAAATGATTATTAATAGCAACGAGGAATATTTTTGAAATATATTTAGCAGCAGTGAAAGCAACAGCCCAAACCTCAGTAATAAAGTTAGTTGGATCTGAAATAGGAAATGCTAAAATTCTCAATATCCTGCATGCTTCCTTACAGACTCACACGCAACCCAAACTGCATTTGTCTTAGACTTTGCCCTTTGAACCGAAACCGTATTTACACAAAAATTTGTCTCTGAAATAAACCACGCAGCCTTAATGCCCGTTTTAGATGTTTTTTCTTCACATCTATTGCAACCGAAATTCTATTTTTCTACGAAGAAAGGACCCATTTGCTAACAAAAGGAAATTATGGGTTTTGAATTTATTGAATTTACACAAAGCATGAAATTATTTGCCAGTGTATGTACATTGCATGGACTATAGAACGTATGTACATATGTTTGCCAATATAAAAATAGAACTTCAGCGGAACTCGGACAGATGCAGATATAAATTCATGATGGTTTATATATATACAAGGATCTGTGCTTCTGTATTTAAGGCGCAGAAAGCGCAGTTGTGGAATGAAGTTTAACATATATTTACTTGGAATAAATTCTCAGTAAGTGAAGTGAATTTTATGTATTCTCTTTACCCTTTACCCATTCGTTTGAGGTTTAGGTAATTGCTTGCAACAAAGAAAACTATTTTTACACAAATTTATTACACTAGTTCCTATATGATCAGCTAAATTATTGCTCTGTGGCCATATTCAATGACACAAAAATTATATTTCATTGAAATCTAATAATATTTAAAAGCGCGACTTATGACTTACATCAGAAAGTGCATTACTCTTTTACATTTAAAACTTAAAAAACATTTGTTGAAGTAAAAATTGAAAAAAATGTGATTAAGGCTGTAATAACACAAATTTGCTTATAAAGAATAAAAAAACCATCACTTGCCTAATTATATACTAGCAGGATACTATAAAGCAATTCTAAATAACAAATCGTGCTCATATCTTAAAGTACCTCCAGCTCAAAAAGTACCCGGATTTTGTAAATAAAACACACAAATTTAAATTTTATTCCAAATTTATTTTATCTCCTTCAAAATGTGCTCCTTCTGAAGCTATATACATTGTGACCGAAAAGTTTTCGGGAAATTTTAAATAAAACGCAAAATTCTTAATCTTCATCAATATTTATTTTATCTCCTTCAAAATATGCTCCATTAGAAGCGATACACAAATGCCAACGTTTCTTCCAATCATCAAAACATTTTTTATAGGCGCTTTCCGGTATGGCTTTGAGTTCCCTCTGCGAATTCTGTTTTACGTCTTATATGGATTCAAAACGCGTTCCTCTGAGTGGTAATTTGAGTTTGGGAAACAGGAAAAAGTCACACGGTGCAAGATCAGGTGAATACGGTGGCTGTTCGATGGTATTTATTGAATTTTTGGCCTTAAAATCGTTGATAATGTTGGCTCGGTGCGAGGGAGCATTATCGTCATGAAAAATCCATGAATTATCCTTCCACAATTGAGGCCGTTTACGGCGGATAGCTCTCACGACCGATGCCTAGCTCTCGTGCTATCTCTCTAACACTCACATGAGGATTTTGGAACACGATTTCCTTTGCCTTTTCAATGTTTTCGTCGGTGGTAGAGGCCGAAGGTCGTCCAGAACGCGGCATGTCTTCGACGGGGAGTCGTAAGTACGAACCAGACCACCTGAAGGCTTGTCCACTCATTGAGTTTTCGTAAAACTGATTCCCCATAAGCCTTTTGTAGCATTCGCAACGATTCTGCACACGAAATTTCGTTCGAAACACAAAATTTGATGCAAACTATTTGTTCAATATTTTTTTCCATTGTTTTTTTCGCAACGCACTACTGAGGTGAACTGGTTTCAACAGCTGCCGTAAACGAACTGTCTGACAGATCGCGCTCATTTTTGGCATAGTAATTAAGGACAGTGCTGCCAAACTACATAAACTTAAAATATCGAAAAATATACAGCGCGCGAATTTTAAATGAGAATATCCGAAAACCTTTCGGTCTTAATGTACATATGCCAACGCTTAACCCAATCTTCCATACACTTTTCGTAGGCCCGTGAAGATATGGCTTTTAGTTCCTTCGGCAAATTCTCTTCTACCGATTCAATAGACTCAAAACGCTTACCACGAAGGGGCAAGTGTTTGAGTTTCGGGAACAGGAAAAAGTCGCACAGATCCAGATCTGGCGAATATGGTGCCTGAGCGATAACAGTGGTGCCGTGTTTGGTCAAAAAATCGCGTATAACAAGAATTTTCCATATACTTAATGACTAGTTAACAAAGAACAAAATCCGTATACTTTTTGAGCAGAAGGTATTTTAAAAATATTCTTAGCTGAAATAATTAAGGATTCTTTAGCAGACAAACTTGCTAAAGAAGTTCAGGACTGAAACTATTTTGTAGCATAATTAGAAGTAATCTCTTCTCACTAATTCAGAAGTAATTAGAAAAGCAGAAAAAGCTACCTCAATCAACATTACTTTTACGGATTTTCAATTTTAAATGTTGTGAAAATTATATGAAACTAAACAAAACCAATCTAAGAATTATTATAGAAATTTGAACAAGTCGCTGTTGATTATATTGTCATCTTACAATACTGAGAGATTCTGGATATGTGCTAGAAATTTGCTTGCCACTGATGCATAAAGGTCTTTCATTTACAAGCGGCACAGATTTATACAAAATCTGACTTCATCATCTACGCAATTTTGTTTAAACTTATTTTTTTAAATAAAAATATTATTTAATTAATTAGTATTAATATGCAGTTTAGACCAATTTTCAAATGATCATATCTCAAGCTGTACAAATGATAAAGACTACAAATGTTTTCAGTTTCAAGGATAATTGATCACGTGATTTCAGATGTGGTTCGAAAAGCTTCCACGAACGAATGAAGTACTTACTTGGATATTTTATATTGAATGAAGAAATAATACCTGATAAATTGTGTCCATTACTATCAATTATCAAAGAAATCAACAATTGTGCCCAAGTGAGCTTATCAATTCAATCTTACTTAAAAAAGGGTTAAAGAA
>NC_051847.1:156423520-156443286 GCF_002237135.1 Teleopsis dalmanni | reverse complement strand
ACAAGTTTTGTGTTGTCAATATTTTAAATTATAATCTAGTTTACTGCGATTACCGATAATATGGACAGCTACATTATTCCCCCTTCCGAAAAAGCACCTTGCGACCATAACGCGAAGTGTAAATCTTATGATCGTGCTTGTCAGTGACTAAAGGTTTAACTTCTTGTTCCTTAAAATATTGTTCACTGAAGGCTGCTTTGAGGCGATCCACCGAGATATTCACTTTCTTTCCCTTAACATCCACGACAAAATATTTATCGAAACGCTTAAGAACAGTGAATGGACCTTCACTTGCAATCCAGGTGGAATAGAATGCGAAAGCTACATTTTCAGAAGAAATATCCCGCAATGGACAAACCTCAGACCAGCGTGAGAAACGATCGATCATTGTCAAACAGAAACGAAAACCTCTACAGCATGGTAGTGGTCCGACAATGTCCATGTTGACGTGGTCGAAACGAGACGAAGCAGGTAGATACTGCTGAATAGGTACCTTATTGTGGCGGTGAATTTTGCTTTTTTGACAAGCAATGCAGGATTTGGCCCAAATAGTACAATCTTTCTTCATATTAGGCCAAATGAACTTTTCTGCTAATAATTTGTGAGTTCTTTTACCATTTGAGTGACAAAGGTTGTGGATCGAGTCAAAAGCGATTTTGCGAAAATGCTTCGTCAAGACCGGACGAACGTTCCCGGTAGAAATGTCACAATACACTGATACGTCAGAGTTTGGTAAGGTAAAGGACTTGATTTGCAAGCTGGAGTCTCCGTTGAAAAGCCTTTTAACTTCCTCATCAGTCGTTTGCTGATAGGAAAGATCCTTATAATTAATTGTCTCGCTAGAATGAATAGCTTCTATCCTTGAGAGAGCGTCTGCAACGATGTTATCTTTACCAGAGATATGGCGAATGTCCGTTGTAAATTGACTCAAGAAATCCAAGTGTCGGATCTGTCTAGGACTAGCATTATCAAGCTTCTTAGTAAAAGCAAACTGAAGCGGTTTATGATCTGTGTAGATGCAAAACTGTCTACCTTCTAACATGTGGCGAAAGTGCTTCACGCTTTTGTAAGCAGCTAGAAGTTCTCTGTCGTAAGTGCAATAATTTCGCTGAGCGTGATTCAGACGCTCGGAATAAAAACCAAGTGGTTGGAAACTTCCTTCAACTAGCTGCTGCAACACAGCCCCAACGGCAATTGAGCGTTTGATTTTGGAAAAACTAGATAGGTTGCATCGCGAAGTTGAATCTTGCATGCGTCGAAAGCTGTTTTTCCTTCTTCAGACCACTCGATAACCGTCTTATCATTTTTCTTATTGCCAAGAGTAAGTTTGTTTAAGGCCGCTTGTTGAGTTGCGGCACCCGGTAAGAATCGGCGATAGAAGTTAATCATACCCAAAAAACGTTTCAGATCACAAACGCACTGCGGTAATTTAAATTGCATTAAAGCTTCGACTTTATCTGGTGTTGGTTTAACACCATTCTTGTTAATTACAAATCCGAGAAAAATAACTTCATCCTTACCGAAATTACATTTGGAAGGATTAATCTTCATCTCATATTGCTGCAGCCTGCGGAAAACAAGTTTCATGTGTTGTTTGTGTTCCTCAATGTTCTTTGATGCTACTAGAATATCATCAAGATACGCAAAAGCAAAATTAAAATCACGTATAATGTGGTCCATAAAACGTTGAAAAGTTTGACCAGCATTGCGTAAACCAAACGTCATCTGAATGAATTCAAACATTCCGAATGGTGTAGTGATAGCTGTTTTGGGAACATCTGCAGGATGAACAGGAATCTGATGATAGGCTTTACGAAGATCAATAGTCGAGAAAACATTGCAATCTTCTAGCCAATGTGTGAAATCATGTATATGCGGAATGGGATAACGGTCTGGCTCGGTAATAGAATTAAGTCTTCTGTAGTCACCGCAAGGTCTCCATTCTCCGTTTTTTTTCTTAACCATATGCAAAGGACTGGCCCAAGGACTATTAGATGGTCTACATATTCCAGCGTCAAGGAGAGATTGAATCTCTGCTTTAGCAGCTTTCATCATGTCAGGAGAAAGGCGACGAAATTTTGAGAAAACCGGTGGTCCATTAGTGACGATATGATGAAATACATCACGAGTTGAAACTAGGGAAACCGGCGAATCATTAATGATTACAGGAAATTCCTTTAATAAAGTATGAAATTCATCATCATTATTGATTGCTGATAGACCAGATATCGGGTGATTGACTGCAGTAAGAACACAGTTGACAGACAGGTTGGTAATGCCATCGAGTAGTTTGCGATTTCGTAAGTCGACGACAAGATTATGATATCCCAGAAAGTCTGCACCCAAGATAGGTTGTGAAACCTTAGCAATGGTAAAGTTCCAGGAGAAAGCGCGACGTAAGCCCAAACTCAATGAAAGCCTTTTTCTACCGAATGTTTTGATTGGCGACTTGTTGGCTGCAAATAAGTGTATATGTTGGTCTGGACAGCGTTCTTGTTGTGCGTTGGGAGGAATAACACTAACTTCAGCACCCGTGTCCACTAAGAACTTCAGACCTGAGCTTTTGTCGAATACGGTAAGTCGGCGACATACTTGGGGTTGTCTGTCTGGTATCGCCGATAAAGACAGACGATCTAGTTTAAATTTTTGCTGCATGGTTCTTTGCATTTTTTGGCGCTACGACCAAACTTGCGATGATACCAGCAGAGACCTTCGTCGTCACGATCAACACTATTTCTTCGACTACGGTGTCTTGAGGCTGCACGGCTGCGAGAACGTCTGAGTTCACCCCTTAACTCGGCCACTTCCTTCGATAACTGTGATATCTGTTGGTGAAGAGAAACATCACTTACCGTGGAGGTTGTCGGCAAACGAACTTCTTGAATCGAACAAGCATCGTTCGCTTCAGCGATCTTATCTGCCATGATAGCGATTTTATCCAGAGGTTCGCTGCTTACTGAAATGATAGCACGCATATTCGCTGGCAAATGTGTCATCCACATTGACCTAAGTAAGGAATCATCCACTTGTGTTCCAGCCAAGTTTTTCATCTCACGCAGAAGTTGAGAAGGACGCAAGTCACCCAGATCCATGTCTTGAAGAAGCTTCTTTAACCTTTTTTGCTCGGAAATTGAAAATTCTTCAAGTAAACGCTTCTTCAGAGTGGAGTACGGATTTTCAGTTGGCATGTTGAGAACCAGATCACTGACTTGTGCCAGGATAACCCCATCAATTGACGCGACTACTGTATGAAATTTAGTATGCTCCGTGGTAACACCTGAAGTTACAAACTGCGACTCAATTTGTGCAAACCATAACTCGGGCCTAGCGTGCCAGAAAGGAGGTATTTTCACTGCAATTCGAGACACTTCTTCTCTAATTGAATGATGCCGCTCAGTTGGATGTAATTGCTCCTGTTGAGAGATGTGACCAGTTGAATTGTTTGATTGAAATGGTCTGAATGCAGATTCATCATCTGAATGTGTCACCGGCATGCTTGTGTGTTGCGTGTTCAAATCACGTCGGGGTCACCAATATATAGCGGGTTTCTGTATTTGAACGTAATTGAAAACACAGAGGCTATATCTAAATTATAAAATTATTTATTGTCTTCTGCTTATTTACTTAATCGGCAAACTGAAAACTTCTTCTTCGAATATAATTTTTTCTTCTAAATTTTAACAAGTTTTGTGTTGTCAATATTTTAAATTATAATCTAGTTTACTGCGATTACCGATAATATGGACAGCTACATATATAAGTTAAAGTACCAAAATAAATTTTTTATTATTTTTTATGTTATTGAAATCATTATTATATATTATTATAATTTAACAAATTAATCTTTACTCTATTTTTACAATAATTGTTAATAAATTTTAAAACAGTCTTGATTTAACAAATTATTTGTTAAATGTTTTCTTACGGAAAACAGAAAACCTTTTATTTTTTTAAATGTATTGAATAATATACAATAAAAAATAAACTAAAGTTCACAATTTATATCAGAATTTTCAAAAATATATCTTTATTATTGCAATTCATAATATTAAAGTTACAAATATTTTGAGAAACTGCAATCAATTCAAATGCAATGTCATCTCTTGCACAACTTGTAATTAAATAATTTAGGCAATTAAGTAAATTTATAGATAATAATATCAACTCTGAAGACAGACTGATGAACGAATATAATTTTAGTTGTAAATAACTCTTTGATCTAAATAATACTTGAAGTACCTTCTAATTGCGTTAATCGCAGATAATTGTTCATAACTATGTACAAAGTTATAATCTTTCAAGTACAATCAATTTCTTACAACTGAAAATTTTGCTTAATTATAGGCAATAGCTGAAACCTTAATTAAATGGTCAACTAAAGAATATTAAATTAGTTGATTAACGCTAAAGTGAATGAATAGATTCAATCTCATAATGTCAATCAAAAACATAAGCCTCTGACTTTAATATGAAAATAAATATTGTGTATCGAAATGTGATGCAAATAATACTATAATCACTTTAACATAACACCATATATATTGTCGAAAAACTTTATACAGGGTGCAGTTGTGACTTATTTGATTCAAACAAACTTGTAAGATGTTAAACGGTTTAAATATTAAAAACAGCTAGTGTAACAAAGTATAAGTTATAGTTTTTAAGATACGTGGATATTTACCTGAAGAAAAGACAATTATCATTAATATCATTAAAATCAACAGAGGGTGTAGAAGATGGCGCTGACAAAAAAATCCAAATTACACATTGTAAGGTAAGATCTTTGTCCACACAATCGGCTTCCATATCGAGTTCTAGCCAACTTACCACCAAAATAAATTTTACAAGTCTAATTTTACAAGTGCGAACCGTGGAAAAAAACGTACAGCATAAAATCTCGGATACAGGTGTTTGTGAACCGTTGTCTAGAAAGAACTCTGCGAATTTGGTAGTCCCAATGAATTTTGAACAATGATTTGAGGGACTTACCGAACAACCACAAATATCGTATAAGATAAACTACCGCAAATGAAATTGGATCAGATACACAGTAAGACGACCAAATAATAACATCTCCCGACAGGCTCTCCTCTGGAGCCCACAAGGTACTTAACTTCCCGAGGCGCCAGCTAGGATATGGAGGCATACAATTCATGAACAAATAGAAAAGGTTAATTACACCTGGAACGACATCACTATTAATGCTCGCACCAAAGTTAGATTAAAGTTGAGTTAAAGCCCTATTATAATCTAACACATGACCTTTATATATCTTTAAGTTAAATTTTAATTTAAAACTCTTACAAAGATAGCATTGAAGCTATCTTTATAATAGAGATATAAAGTACACAATTTAGTTACCTCACAGCTGTAGATGTAATTTTAACTATCCAGTTAACAAAAGACAGTATTCCTTGCATTTTTTTTTCATTTTATCTTTACAAACGACGAAGCAATTATTTTGCTTTCTTACGCTGAAATTTCATTAACAGACTACATCTTTAGTTCTTTTTTAAGACAAAATATTTATGAATTCTTGATATTAAAATTAAATTCTTTTAGTTTCTTTTAACTTAAGAATATTTTGCTGACGATATTAAAGTGAATATAATTGTTGTTGCTTTTGATGAGACAATCCTTTGATGAAGGTTGAGTGCATTACTTTTGTGTACTGTTTCAAGGATAATATCGAGTCAAAAACTCTTATAAATGGCAAAGAGTTTATATTTACGTATACTGGAGAAGTAATTTCCATAACTACAACACAGTTTAAATAAAATAGTTTAAATGCACTTTTGTATCACAAAATAAATTAATAAGAAAGAAAAATAACGAAAGAATATCTCTCTTTTATAGTTAGCAAAAATAGTCAATACGCATTTTCATATATTGTTATTATTAAGTATTTCATTGTCAAGTCTAAGCATCAAACATAAGCCGCATATTTCCATCAATTGATTTAATTATTTTTGTTGCCAACTAACGTGAGGATCTTACCTTTAGAATAAAGAATATTGCACTGAGTGTTCCAATTTACCAAGAAACATCCAAACTGGTATTGAAGTGCAGTAACATGCTGAACATACTTGGCTGGAACAATCAGGTGCACTTAATATGGATTCCGGGGCATGCTGGTATCCAAGGTAATGAAATAGCAGACAAACTCGCAATAAGAGGTGCGGTTTTAATGATGATAGGCTCAGTACCTCTCCGCGGTCTAAGCAAAGGAATTCTATCCTTTCCTATAAATGACGCAAAGAAAAATGAAAAGAACTATACTGAAAAGGATTGCTAAGACTATCGCAATCTAAAATGCTTTTAGGGACCTACAATCTTAAACGTCAAGGATTGCATAGAACTAACAAAAAATACCTTAAGAATTATTACGGGAATTCTAACCAGTCAATGTAGATTGAATAATCACCTACCAAAGCATAAAAATCCAATCTAACTCAGACTGCAGACACTGAAAAGAAAACAGAGAAAAACCACATACCATATGCTAGGGGAATGCCCGGCACTGAATAACAAGCGAAAGAAACACATAGAAAGGTATATCCTGAAACATAGGGATTTAAAGGTAGGAGAGATAGGCTCTATACTGCCTTTTATTGAAGAAATCGGATTTGGAAAAACACTTCATCGGCTCTTTAAACCCATACATGTGTTAAGAACACCGTAGTGTTAAACTTTAACATGAACACCTTAAAAGCTAAGCACTCAATTTAATCTAGCTAAGAACTCAATCTAATTAGACAATTCAGTCTAATTTACTGCTTAGGTGAAAAGACTGTACTGTTGTGTGCCTATTGTCTTTACATACTACCGCAATCTCCTTTCTTATATTGCGCATCTTGTACAACTAAGCACTGATTTCTAGTTCTCTCCTATCTAGAAATCATATAGGCCTATCCAATTATTTGATCTTTATTTTCACAAAATAGATTTATTGTTTATTTTCAATTATATTGTTTGACCACAGATTTGGCAATCCGTATCATACAGTATACACTTAAAGAAATTCAATCTTTATTATTTGTATCTTCACTTATAAATAATGTATTACAAATCTTATTATACATCCTTTCATAGTATTTGACTTCCATATTTGCGGTCTGTCAAAACTTATGCCAAAAACGTCATTTTAGTGAGTTCAAATTTTACAGCCTGGTTTTCCATGCTATTTATTAGTATTCAAAAAAATAGATTACTAAATAAATAGTAAAGAAAATAGTTTTGCATATATATCTATACAAATATATATACATTGTGACCGAAAAGTTTTCGGGAAATTTTAAATAAAACGCAAAATTCTTAACCTTCATCAATATTTATTTTATCTCCTTCAAAATATTGCTCCATTAGAAGCGATACACAAATGCCAACGTTTCTTCCAATCATCAAAAACATTTTTTATAGGCGCTTTCCGGTATGGCTTTGAGTTCCCTCTGCGAATTCTGTTTTACGTCTTCTATGGATTCAAAACGCGTTCCTCTGAGTGGTAATTTGAGGTTGGGAAACAGGAAAAAGTCACACGGTGCAAGATCAGGTGAATACGGTGGCTGTTCGATGGTATTTATTGAATGTTTGGCCTTAAAATCGTTGATAATGTTGAACAAATTGAGGTGAATCGGAACAAGCCGGGCGTTGACACGTCGCATACACAAATTGTCCACCAAAATCAAACGAGCCATCTCACGACCGATGCCTAGCTCTCGTGCTATCTCTCTAACACTCACATGAGGATTTTTGAACACGATTTCCTTTGCCTTTTCAATGTTTTCGTCGGTGGTAGAGGTCGAAGGTCGTCCAGAACGCGGCATGTCTTCGACGGTCGTACGACAGTCCTGAAAGGCTTTGTACCACTCATAAACTTGAGTTTTCGATAAAACTGATTCCCCATAAGCCTTTTGTAGCATTCGCAACGATTCTGCACACGAAATTTCGTTCGAAAAACAAAATTTGATGCAAACTCTTTGTTCAATATTTTTTTCCATTGTTTTTTTCGCAACGCACTACTGAGGTGAACTGGTTTCAACAGCTGCCGTAAACGAACTGTCCGACAGATCGCGCTCATTTTTGGCATAGTATTAAGGACAGTGCTGCCAAACTACATAAACTTAAAATATCGAAAAATATACAGCGCGCGAATTTTAAATGAGAATATCCGAAAACCTTTCGGTCTTAATGTATATTTCCTCCCAAAAGGAGAAAATATTAAAATTCATAACTGAGTAACACTGTTTAAACCAACGCTGTTAAAGGCCACGGTCATCCTCAGCGCCACGACTACAATTTAATCGAAATTTCTTTTTTGCTTTCATTGTCAAATTGGGAATATAAATTGAAAAACAACACCAATTTTTTATATGACGTGACCATGACTGTCTGCATAACATGGTAACAAAACATTTATTTTTTAAATAATGAAAAAAGTTTTATATTAAAAGTGGTTGTATGCGTTTCTTGAGAGAAAATAGTGTAATCGATCCAATATAGTTTTTATATATAACAGGTGCGCTTATATGATACTTATTTCTTATAGTGATAATATGTTTATCATGTATGTATAACATTAAATAATAAGTATTTTGAGATCAAAATAGATACTAATTTGTTTTCTTTTAACTTATTCACTAAGTTATATTTTTCCGACTACTAATCAAGCTTTTTTTATATACCATATTTATATTAAATATTTGTTAGATATCTCATCTTAATCTCTTCTTGAATTTTCATTAATCCAAAAGTGCTAAAGTGTGTTTCCTTTTATCTGTGTTTTAAATGTTCGGCATCAGTTTAATTTATTACTGATGACGAAACTATAATTTATGATATTAAATCTCAGAACGGTGTCATATTTTTTTGTTTAATTTT
Source organism: Teleopsis dalmanni (assembly GCF_002237135.1). NCBI lineage: Eukaryota > Metazoa > Arthropoda > Insecta > Diptera > Diopsidae > Teleopsis > Teleopsis dalmanni. Next base: position 156,434,409 of record NC_051847.1, on the reverse strand, counting down.
CTCACACAAAAGGCAGCAAAAAAGTATCATTTTTTCCCATTCAGACTTAGCCAACTGCAACAGTCAATTTACCAACACAAAGCACGCTTAATTTTAATTCATGGATTCAAAGGAAGAAATTGGATGAAAAAGATTCCTTTTCATTTGCACTTGACACAATGCGGCCACAAATACATCAACGAAATAAGAATAAAAGTAAATTACTACCAAGTTAAGTATAAAAAAAAAAATAAATAAAAATAAAAAGGATATAAAAGAACTGTTTTTCCCAGTAAGGAAATCGTAAGAAATAACTTCTCCGAAGAAAATAAGTGTTTCTTGCACATTTAGCTGCTACACTAAGTTCGCCATTTTTGTACTATGTGCACTGTGTAAACTGCACGGCTGAAGTTTTGCCACCTCCGGAGACTTTCAACTGTAGAACTACGGTTAGCAAAAAAAAAAACGCCCGGCTAAAAAAATTGCGAAAGGATATAAAATAAAATAATTTTTTTTTCTGTAAAAATTGTGAAATTTTGTTAGTTGCACCGAACGAATTAAATTCATATTTGGATAGTTTGGAATACATCGGGTAGTTGGCTTTAGATCTGCGTTGCTCCGAAACGGAAAAACTTTCCTTTGTCATAATTTTCACTTTTTATATATTTTCGTATTTTATAAGTTTTCTTCTTTTTTTTCACTATTACTTTGCTTTGCAGAAAAAAAAGAAAAATGTATATATAAAGAGTATTTTTGCTCCCAGCGAAGTATTTCATAATTTATTGAACTGCGCGCTTGTATGCGGTCGTTAGTCACTTTCATACCGTGCTGAAAAGGACATAAAATCCCAGCGGGCTTTTTGAAAGTAGCGGCATATCATAGTTTTTATATTGAAACACTTTTTTCTCTCTCCCACCCTTCCAGCAATTTCATTTGAGCTGACTTCATTGACATAATGCCATTGTGATTATTATTAAATTTTTTAATTACTATAGATTTTCAGTAAATTTGCTTAAAACTGTGCATATAATTTGTTTTTAATTAACCGCATATTAAACGTAATAATTTGCTTATCTAGCTTAAGGCTAAAATTCAGCCATTTAGTCATAATTGACCTCACACATTTAACATAATTATTTTAAATTCAAAAAAAAAATAATGTTTATAATAAAATAACAGCAGGACTAATAAGGATTCACGTGCAAATATTTTATTAAGCAAAACACATAATTTGAATATAATTGTTTAAATATAAAAATATGTATTTTTTATATTATAAATTACACCACTGCAGTGGATTTAATGTAAATTAATTTTTGACTGACAAATTTTCCATTATTTTCCATAATTTAAATGCCTGACAAAAAATTACACATATTAAAAATCATATTCAATATTGAATCATTTAAAAATATTTTTATGTTTTTTATTTAAATGAAATTAATTTTTTTTGTTCTATTTATTTTGAATACATTGTTTGTTTTATTTGAATAATTTAAATATTTGTAAATAAACGAAAGACTAATGACCTAAATATTAATTTAAATTTAATTCACTAATAATTAATTTCTGGGTTGGACAGAGTTAAGTAAAATATTAACAAATTATAACAAAGACTCAGCAGTTTATTTTAACTAACTATCGAAAGATAGACGAATAGAAAAAAGTCTAGTGGCTACTCGTCTGGAAAGAAAACACTTGGACTTTTTAAGTAAGCTCGTTGTGATATAAAAAAATTATTGCGGAAAATAAATATTATTACTGTTCTTCAGTTCACTAAATACGATATGATAGGTGAGTAAGTAATGTGTAAAGAGAATTGAATTCTCATCAATCAGCTAAATAAACCAGGTTTTGATTTCACGTTCCTCGTAATTTTGGATAGTAATTTGGCCATATTAGAACCAATTAGATAGATGCTTTCACTAACATAAACTTTTAATCAGTTTTAATGTTAGATGGGGCTGGAACCTTTCTGTGAATTAGGACACAGTACCCTCGGTTTTCTCATAAAAATAAAGGAGAACCAGAACAAAATTAATTACTGGGATAATAAACCAGGATTGACACAATCCAAATTACTTATTGTTTCCTATAATCAAATAAAAAACTTAAAATCAACATAGGAATCTTAACAGCACACTGTAAAGTAAAATACCACCTTACGAAAGTGTGTATATATACGGATGCAAACTGTGAACTCTACGAAGACTTAGTAACACATGTGCTATTAAAATGCTCTGCACCAATGCATAAGCGGAAAAAACTCCACGAAATGTATACCCTTACGGAAAAGGCAATAAAACTCTGTAAAGTATATGTTATATTACTTTTTAACAACCTACCAGAGCTTAGAAACTTAGTCTGAACCCAGAAGGGGGCACAATAGACCCGACGGTCGCAGTGCCACATCCCAGGGCGATAATAATAATGTTAGATAAGTCGATTATAAAACGCTGTGCTTTTAATGCTTTATTCGAATAATCCTGGCCGATGAAACAACGACGTTGGGCGACTGCCCAGAATGACAAAAATAAAGTTGCACCAGACCTTAAAGGATATATATTTTTCTATTAAACTTTTAAATTACCAATCTCAATAAAACTAAATGACTATTTAATCCTTTTAGTATATTACACAGCATGTCAGTAATTTATACACATTTTGATGATTTACTATTCTCAAGGCATATTCCATCATTTCGATTGGTAATTATTGAATTGAAAGTTATCTAGATAATCGCTTTGAATGGTGAGCTAGTAACGAAACAAATGCTATTCAACAGAGTGATTTTTCTCTTAATATCACTTTTTGGAATATCTTATTTGTCCGGCGAATTTTTATTCCCATGCTCCAATACTATCAGATATTTGTTCTAATTTAAAAACACTTGACCTTGGAATTCAAACGCAATAAATAGTATTAGTCAACCTTGATTTATTAGACCCCTAAGTTTTGTTGACAAAGAAAGTAGTAATGTAAGTAGAATGTATTTTAAAAACTTATTCCAAACATCGCTTGTAATTTTTCACTTTTCTTTTAATTTTTCAAGGCAAACGATTTTGCAGAAGCTTGTAATTTTACGAGACATACGAGAATAAAATAATGCAGGATTTTTTTATGTAAACTGTGCTTTCGCATTAAGAAAATTACATTTTACTTTCATAAGATACGTTAAGTTTGTCATAAGAGTAAATAAAATAAGTTTAATATGATTTACATACTTTTCCACACAGTGAGAATACCGAATTGTGGGTGTACTCTGTACTCCCATGTAGTTTTGTCCCTGCGGGCAAAACAATGTTATGTTTCTCATATTACAAATGTTATGTAAGAGTATTCGTTTTTATGTCCCAGTAAAGAAAAATAAATTTTTTTGACATAAAAGTTATTTAAGCGTAATTAATTGTTGTCGTTTAAGCATTCCCTTCATTTTTTTATTGTCTTATCTTATGTGAAACACACAAAAAATTTTCTTTGTCCTTCAACTCAATATAACAAAAAATAAACTACTACGTTTTGATGAAGAAAGAAATATCAAATAAAGAGTCCAGTCCAATGACAGAGAATAATTGTGAAGCCTGAATGAATTTTAGAAATAAATTAATTATAATTGGAAATGTATGGGACGGAAATTAAATTTTTTTTAAGTACTGTATTAATAGCAGATATGTTTAACGCTAAACTTTTATATAGACTTTTATATAATGATATATCTACATAATATTTTAAATAATAATAACTCAAGTTACAAACAAAAAACTTAAAAAAATATGAAACGATAAGTTGAAATAACTTGATGAAAGTCTGGGTCCATAAAGGTACCATAATGTGCAAGAAATAAACAATATTCCCTGAAAAATCAAACAGAATAGTAAGCTTATTAATTTCGCAAAGCTGATTTATTTTATAAAACAAATTGGGTATAGAAGTGAATATATTCGGTATACATATCATTAATGCAGTACATAAAAATTCACTTTCAAAATACTTTTAAATAGCTCTGCCAATCAGAGAGTAGATTATTGATTTAAATATGTATCGAGCCACACAAAAATACCTAAGCTGATTTTTTTGTGATAGTGATTAAGAATATATATGATCTCAGATTTTTTTTCTATATTACATTAATTAAAACAATCTCATAATATCGTACGTTTTCTTAAACACACAATTACCACCAAAATGATCTTATATTTATAATACTTTGAAAGTATATGAAATAATTGCTATTTTATATACAAAACAAGAATTTGAAAGAAGTATCAAATACCGGCAGTTAAAGATATTATAACTATGCATGTCCCTACATATTTCAAATTTACTCAAGTTTAAAACTTAAAAGAAAACAAAACAGATAGAAATATAGCCACCAAAAATACACAGCCTTCATATAGTATACGACTCTTTTGTGAAATTCTCCAATATGAAAAGGCTATGTTATTAAAATTATTATTGTAAGTTCTGTTATTATATTTTGTTACCACTTATGAAATTTATACAATTATATCTTTGTATTATAAATATTATTAATTGTATTTTTTTATTTTGATTTTTATACTATTTTGTATATTTTGTATTTAATATAAATGAATATATCTAAAAACTAGTCCACAAAATATTAAAGAGATATTATTTGCAGACTAAATATATAACATATTCTATGTAAGACTGTAACTTAAATAATTTTATTATAATCGCACTCTTGAGAATTTTTATTTTTCCCTTTATGGATTGATGTAAAAATTAAATTAATAACTAACTAATCTCAAATAATACTAATACATATTAACCAATGCAAATTAGTTCTTTATACAAATCTTTTCATTCTTTATATTTTTTAAGTTTATATTTTTATACTAAAAGATTAAAAATCAAAATCATTTTCGGTAAACTCACTTTTTAATAGCAATCCAAACTCCAGATCTGTGCAGATGATGCAGCTCCGTTATACACAAGTAATGTTCATTAACACTTTGATACATAAAAATATTTTTTATATGTAATAAAAAATGATTAATAATAAAAACAAATTATATAAAAAAATATTTCATCACATCACAATTAATCACGATTTGCATAAATAACGAAAATGAATAAAAAAACCCCGAGAACTTGAATATTCGAAACAATCAGAAAACTTTAAATTATTTAAATATTTGAAATTATTAATAATTAACACAAATGGAAATTAATATTTTATATAGACAAAGACTTTAATAACAATCTTTTCTCACTTCACTTGACTTACCGTGGTGATAAACTAAAATTGTGAAATTTCACAAGAAATTGTTTACCGCTTATCAAAGCAAAAACAACATTAACTCAACATTGAAAGATGAGTACTCACCAGAGTTTAGTTTTTCATATGCTGAAAAGCAGAAAGAGTATTTGTCTTAGGACCAGTCACAGCGCTCTCTTTCCCTACATGGCCTGTCTTAATACGTGTGAATATGAAACTCATTTTTGATGATCTTTATTTGCATGATATTTGATGACGTAGTGAGCAAATAGAAACAAACAAGGGTGAAGTATTAAAAAAGGAAAGGAAAATCAACAACACTCATTGTTGTTTTTGTTATAATTGTAACGCCTTTTTATTGAAATCAATATTCTTTACTGCAGTAATTGTTGTTATTGTTGTGCTTTACTGCCAATACTTGCCTTATAGTTTTTATTGTCGTTATAATATGTGTATAGTTTATGCTTAAATGCATTGATTCTTTTAGTGCACTTCATTGTTGATTTCAGTTTCATAATCAAATTTCTATCATTAACTAAAATAATAATTAATGCATAAAATAATATTTCTTCTTTCCTAAAAAAAAATATTTTACAAATTTAAAATATATTATGAGCTCTTAACGAATCAAAACTGCATAATTTCCGCTACGATTGACCAAATCATCATTTCGGATTTGTCGGAAAAGAGCGGAAAAGGCTTCTTATGGGGTAATTTAAAAAAATATGAAAATAGCTATTTTTGTGGTTTCTTATCTGACAAATATAATGATAATTAAGTGCTTAACAGAATTACAACTGCAACATTGTACTTACTTATATAGACTTTAATATACGATATGATCCTCCATAAAAAAACAGCTCCACTTTTTTCCACATACATAGCAATTCTATATACAGAATATGATATTTTGGAAATGAATCTGTTGACTTAATCTCCAAAACATAAAGTGCTTGAAATTTACCTACATTAGCTTTGAATTTTGGCATCACGATTTACGAGTATATACTGCTTGTATTAATTATATTATGATCATACTATTTTCATATTATATTATTAAAATTCATTTTATATATTCATATTATGAATAATATTAAATGTATGATTCAGTTCAGTATTTTTATCAAAAATTAGATTAACTATTCCAATAGATACACCAAAACGTTTTCAATGAAAGAATATATAATAAGGGCCATGTTATACAGAGAGTCATGGTCACGTGAATATGTAAGCATATCTCAAAAATAAATATCTCAAATTTAAGCATCAAAAAGGTAAAAAAATAGTAGTAGAAATACGAAAATTTTTTTTTTTTTTATTTATATTTAAACAAAATGAAGAGTTTAAATTTACAACAACTAGTCATATTGACTAACAAGAGGTTTTTTTTATTACAAGTAAGTTTATCTAAGTCTATCTAGGGTGAGCATATAAATACGAAAATGACAATACTAATATGATTCTCTGTATAACATGCCTTTTGGTCATGAATTGCCGGACTATTCGTCATATAATGGTCTATATAAAATTGCTCTAAATCTGGTGTTTAAAAGAAATTGGTAAAATAAGTTAGGTTGTCTTATTAATTTTTAACCAAATCTTGTTTGTAAAATAAATGAGAACAAATAAAAGGCTTATGTGAAAAAGTAAATTGTATATAAATAAATTAGTTCATATATTTTTTCCACTACTAAAAATATAAATCTAACTTGTTGAGTTAAATGTTCCAAATTCTCAAAGGTAACCATACTTTAACAAACTTTAAAACCTCATCAAGAAAATATTTTAATCTAAATGGTTTGAAATTTTAGCTTGTTTTTCTCAAATTAAAGAAATATAATTAAATAGTAAAAATTTGTCTTTACATAAGTAAAGTATCGCCACCGAAACCAATAACAGTTTTGCCAAATTAGCTGTGTTTTCTTGTTTTGCAGAAACGAAAACAACCATGAAGCTGTCAGGAGCAACAAGGAATAAGGACCAGATTAAGAGAATCGCAAACAAAACTATAAATTCTAATGACCATGAAATTTTATAGGAATTGCATTAAGGACTTGAAACGGAAACGAGCAAAAACATTATGAGAAGATGTTCCACATCCGTTTGGGTTGCTTAGCATGGGAAAATAGGCAAACTGAGCTCTCCATGTCGTTTTCACTTTATTCGAGTTTAGTTTCATAGGAAAAATAATAAAACAAGTAATTTATTTTATGCTTCCATAATAAAATCGATTAGAAAATAATGTTTAAATTAAAGACATAAGACACTCTAAATCAATGAAAGAGGAAAGTAATTGTTAAAAATTATTGTTAAATAGAAAAGTAGCGCTGAAATAGTTTTAATTTTAAAAAAGTTTTAAAGCAAAAACAAAGGAAGCATAGAAGCAAATAGATTAATATAAAAGCATTTGGCAAAAACAAACATAAAATTAATCAAACACAAAGGTAAAAACCGTATAACTTGAATAAAAGGTAAATATATAATACATTTTAACAATAAATACATTTCTAAGATTATCTTTTTGCAAAAATAGACAAGATGTTATATAAAAGTAGTTCCCTTAAGGTAATTTAATTCCTATTTTTCTGTACTGCATTTAGTGGAAGATTTACCTTGTTCTAAATCAGTTACTGAAATAATTTGTTCCAAGGAAACTTCAAATTCTAATAACGCATTCACTTAATACCGGTAAATCTTCTATTAAACAAAGGGCAACAATATCTGCTCTTAGAATTAAACCTACTTCACAGTGAAAAGCAAGTGACTATAAGCACAACTCTATTCTTAGACATCTCAATCCTACTCCAAAAAACATTGACTTCATCTTTCACTTTCTCATTCTCATTTCGATGAGAAATTTTTTGTCGAGCTTTCATTTAGTGATATCTATCAATCAGAAGAACGCAGAAAATTGGAAATGGTATAGGTGGTGGTATTACTTTATGGTAACTGAAGAATTTTATTTATTGTAAGTTTTCCAATCAGTGCAAGACTTTTCTGACAAAAATCGCTTTAGCGAAGTCGCAGCTTGTCTGGGAGGGAATAGTATACTTAATAGAAGTATATACATATTATAAGACAATCAAGGTGCTTTGAAGTCCTTGAATTCAGGACAATTCTTGACTGTTATACATCTCCAAATGAGACGTCGACGCTAAGATTTTTTGGCAAGTGCACGCATAAAAAAAATTTAGTTGATTTAACCAGATTTCCACTTACTCTCAGATCAAAATGTTCTTACTAGGCACATTATGTTGGTTTTCAAATCTTCTTTACCACATGATCAGGTCAATTTAACAAGTATGTGGTAAGAGCACATTTTTTCTGGGAGTGCACATTAAACTTGTTACCTTGCAATTGCCATCAGTTAAATAAAAAATGGAATGACTGAAGGATATACATGCATCTGTATGCAAGTTGGCCGCATTCTATTAAGAAATAATCGAGCACTTCCAATCTAGAGGTAGGTTTATTAATGGATCATAGACAATTAAGGAACTATGCTAGCAGATTGAATCTTCCGTTTAATCATTCTTGTCATAATTGTGGAAAGGACGATAAAAGTACCTTACATCTGCTTCGTAACTGCCCAACGAATGCTCGGCACCCATTACCTATATTAAAAGTCTCCTTTTTTGAGGATCCTAATCAATTTTTAGACCTCCCTCTTAGAAACGTGTCAAGCTTTGTCAAAGGCTTAAGGTGGTTTTAAAACTTTGAGTATTTTATGCGGTAAAACAGTACGTAAATAGGCACAAATGGAGCCTTAGTTCGCCATTATAATTTAATCTAACATAAAAGGGCATTGGATAAGCGCTACTACACTGAATCCGTCGTTCCAGTATTTTTAAATTTCAGAAAAATGTGATTAGCATAAAAATTTAAATTAGTATAAAATCAAGATAATAAGTAACGTTCTAAAGTTGATGCAATAGACAACGCAACATTTGGTTTGGGTTAATCCAGCAACCCTGACCTAAAAGTCATGTCATAAGAGACTAAATTATTTATTATTATCAACTTGAGAAAAAATTGCTACCCTTCAGTATAAATTAAGTTCATCATCGAATTTTTTTATATATATAAATATATATAATATGGTCACAAAGAATAAAAATACTCGACCAACTCAACTGAAAATTGTCATAAATTTTACGCAAACTTGTATTTAACCCACTTTTAAACACTTTTCGTCAGCATCAAAGACCCATTGGTTTGAAATATTTTCAAGGCAGCACCAATATAACTTTGAGAAAAAAAATTAATTTCAGTTAAAAAAAGTTTTAAAATTAAAATTGGCCTATAGACTTTCAGCCGACTGACCAAAAAGCGCAGTGATTTGTCATACTTTTATTAGCTGCAACTGAAGTAAATGTAAATGAAAAACTCTCAAGGCCTCATTTCAATATTTACTTTCAAAGCGTCCTCAAATCTCCGAAATAAATATGCGTGCAAGGTTGAAATCTTTATTTAATTTTCTTCTTCAGTGAAAATTTTAAATTAAGTTGAGGACGCTTTTCGGCTTGTCCTTCTCAGTACATATTTCCTCTCTAATTCTTTAATGTACAAAAACATTTGAAAAAAATATTACATCGATTTTGAATGAGTTCAATATAATTTGATATTTCCAATAAAAAATGCTACAAATATATATAGTATATATATTTTAATGTAGTACTGAAGGAAAAGTTATTGTGTATGACAAATTAGTTTAATTAAACCATTGTTTAGTTTTTAATTAATTATGTGTCTTTATGTTCTTTAATTTTTTAATTAAAAAGAAAGTAAAAATATGTTTTTTAATAAAAAATATCTTTTAATAAAAAATGTATGGGGTCATTGAAACTGTCCACATTTCACTAGGGGACTTATTTCTATGTTGAAATGATGTTATATCACAAAATCTAAAAACGATCCATCACATACAGGTAAAGCCTGACAAATGCACCATTTGTTGCACTAAATAGCACCACTACTGGTAACGGAATTAGCACGTACTTACTCAAAACTAAAGAAAATTTGACTATCATAAATGACTGGTAGAACGGATCCATTAATATCGATTTAATTTTCTCTCTGTGGGTGAATAAGCTTCAACGATAATAAGCATAATGTTACATTGTTTTAGAAATCAGTCCATTACCAAAGCAATTGTTAGGTATCTATTTGATTAATGTCTCCAGATATGAGACCGATCTTTTGAAATATGCTATTAAATGCTAGTAAAGCATTTATTTTGAAAGCATTTGCAGTTATTGTTCCATGCGAACAAATCAACACTGATTTCAATTTCTGAATAAATAATAAATTTAACGATTTTAGAGATATAGCCAAAGAAATTATCAAAATTCAGAATTCCAATGTTTCGTGTCCAAGAGGTTTCTAACCCGTAATTTGCTGAACTTATTTTCATCATTTATGGCGATACCCCTTACCTCTTAAAACAAAACCTAAATATACATATGTTTGTATATTTACATACCTCATATATGTATGTAAATAAAATATAGATTTTAAACATTTGAATGAGATGGAGAAATCTCATAAAGTTTAGTATTTTAGGTTCGACATGAACTGTTGAATGAAAAAAAATTATTCTGATTAAAATTGAAGAAATTTTTATTAAATTTTGTTTAATTCATAATAAAAAATGTTGACTTATGCAGAT
>NC_051847.1:156400328-156423420 GCF_002237135.1 Teleopsis dalmanni | reverse complement strand
AAAACAGAATTCGCAGAGGGAACTCAAAGCCATACCGGAAAGCGCCTATAAAAAATGTTTTGATGATTGGAAGAAATGTTGGCATTTGTGTATCGCTTCTAATGGAGCATATTTTGAAGGAGATAAAATAAATATTGATGAAGATTAAGAATTTTGCGTTTTATTTAAAATTTCCGGAAGCTTTTCGGTCACAATGTAAATTATTCAAAATAAATTTCATGACTGAAGAGTTATGTATAAAAACAACTGTCACTTTGATCGTAAAATAACTATAGGACATGAGATATGACTTTCATGACTGCAATATCTTTGTCATAATTGCTGGTTGAAATTTTTGCTTTACTACAATACAAGTATCTATCTGAGAGTCTTAACTAATATCCTTGTATAAAAGTTTTTATCAAAGAAGTTAAACATAAAAGACAATGTATTTATTTATCTTTACAAAAAAAACAAAAAACTATTTTTATTATAACTTCTTATTAATACAAAAAGCTCTATAATATTATTCTGTCAATAAATGTAGTTCAAGAATAACTAAGTTGCATTTATGTTTATGGATTTGTTTGAGTTTTATGTCTCAAAGGAGACGCTATTAAATTGTTTTTCGTATTCCAATTATGTTTCCAACACTAAACTTTGGACTTCGGATATTGTAGTACTTGTACGTAGTACTTTTAACACTTTACCCATAAAGCTAGTGGAACTTAAAATCCAAACATATTTTCATTATAAACTTAGACGGACATCCTGGCAAGTAACATAAAATTTTCATTACTTAAGTTCGCTTGCGATTATTTTTCTATTTTCGAGCACGCCTCGAACGTTTGTTTAAAGTTGAAATTTACTTAATCTTTGTGAAATTTATGCTGCACACGCTAATGAAAAACTTTATGTACACTTCCATCAGTTTGCTATCTTCGCACTAAGCGTATATTTACTTTTGAGTTAAGGACATTAACTCATAATATTATATGGTGTCCACCAACAACACATCAGAAACGTCAAAAACATCAAAAACATCAGAAACATCAGAAACACCAAGGACTACATAAAAAGGTCCTGGCGTTGGTGAGGAAAATTCTCGGTTCTATGACAAAGTGAAGCACAAGTGCGTTTTATGGATAGACCAAAAGCTATTTAGTATCACCATAAACAACAGCCGGAATTATGCTTTATTATTATTATTATTTCGTTAGTTGGGCGTGTTGTGTGGGCGTACATGGGAGTAGCAGTGACACTAAATAAATGCACATGCACGACACGCAAACAAACAGAATGAGTATACTATATACTACTCCCTCTCCATTCTTACTCAGCTAGTTGGGGCTTTAAGAATTTAATAGGAAACTGTAGTTCAACATGTAATATATTCTGCAAGCAAAAATAATAAAGCAATTTAATGTAGCGTTATTGCCACTATTGCAGGGTATTTCAATTCATTTCCAATAACTTTCATTTTATTTCATTTTGCATTATTTTGATAATAAGGCATTCCTTATTGCAGAAATTTAATACTCAATTACTGGTAGGCTTTACCGCCATCGTTAATGAGGCATTCGAACTGTAATAAAAGCACATTAACAACCCATTAAAATGCCAATTACTGCATTTTAATTGCAAACTACTATTGCCAGTAATAGTTTGTTTCACTAATTAATATATTTTTTAAATTATAAAATTACGTTGCAATATAATTTACTAGTACTTAATAGAATTTATAATTGCAATTTCATACAAAATATCCAGGCTACGTAAATTGATATTAGAACCTCACGTAAGATTGCCTTTCACTCAGTTAATTTATGAACAGAAGTCAACAATATTTAACGGAATTAAGTGTATCTTTTAGCAAAAGAGTTTCGTTTATCTATAGTATACACATATACACATATGGATAATCATTAATTTTTCTATTATCATTCATTTAATGAGCAAAACAAAAACTATGCCGTAATTAGTTCTCCAGACTTTGTTCACACACGCCAACCTTATTAAGCGCAAATTAAGGATGCTCGATAATATGAATTCTGGTTGAATAATTCATAAAACTTTTTCACTTTAATCGATTATCTGCAACTAAAACAATTAATAAAAATCACACATGTTTTACACTGGCACATCAACTTATGCTCTGTATAAATTTCTCATGAAGATAACGTGTACATAAACTCATTAACTTAATAAGAAAAAAATTATAATGCATGCTGGTATCTTAAATGTTTATGGACCAAAATTTAGCACAGTGAGATTAAGCAAGGATAATGGCGGCGCAAAAGCTGCGCCGCAGTAGGAAGCACGAAAGTGAAATACACATAACTCTTGCGGTTGGAGGAGATGGTAAATACAATGTCTTTAATTAGTTTATGAAAAAAGGAAAAGAGTACAATGATGCTGGTATTTACTTTGTTTTTGTGAAAATTCTTTTAATTATCAGATAAAACGTTTGACCTACTAAAGAAAAGTGAAAACTCAGGGCCAATGTACTACGTACTTCCTTGGTAGATAATACAACAAAAACTATATGTTGACCAATAACTTCGCTTAACCCCAATTGTTCTTCACAACTAGAACATAAATGCTATTTTAATATTCCATCTTCAATTAGCTACTACAACTGACTTCTTTAACTCCGTCTGACACACAGGGCCACCACAACTCAATTAGAGCATAGTCATAATTCTATTTTTATCTGTTGGTGCATTTTTAATTCAGAAGCCATTCACAGTAAAAATTGTAATGTACTTTTTAAAAATACAAAACATTTGACACCATGATTAGAAATTTTATTTAAAAAATATATGAGATAATAAAAATTCACTACACTCAGAAAGAAAAATTTGATTGATTTAAACAGATTTTAACTAAATCTTAGGTCAAAATATTCTTATTCAACGCATCACGTTGGTTCAACCATACTACATGTTGATTTTCACGTCTTCTCTACCACATAAGCTAAAATTTTTCTAACAAAATGATCAGGTCAACTTAACTAGTATGTGGTTAGAGCATATTTTTCTGAGTGTACTTGCTCTCTGAAATAAATAAACCAACACGCAGCATTCCTCAACAAGCACATCTGTGAAGTTCGCGCTATATCCACCAACTGCCGTTTTAAACATATTTTTAGCTGGAATATCGTTCAATCTCACAAAATGACTATGCCAGCGATCTCCGCCGATACTGGAACTAGACAAAGTCAAAGTCATTATAAAGTTTTTACAGGTTGTGGTGTATTCATATGTACCATTAGTACACTGTTACCAACTCGTAAAGCACCTATATTCTCATACAAAACTTTTCTCTCAAACACTTGCAGCGCTGCTTCATCCTTCCAAGAGGGGTCTTATTCCACCAACTGCCGCTTCAAGTACGGTTTCTTATTCGACATCCTTTATACTTACAACATGACAAAGACAGCGAGCTCTTTGGGTGTCAAATATTGTCAATTTCATGATAAAGCTCATATAGCATGCAGTTTATTCATAGAGTGTAATTGTCATAAAGTGTTATGCAGAGCTTTTCTCTTCAACACTCTCAGCTCTGCTTCATTATTCTTTAAAGAATACCAGGAATACCGTTTCATACGAAAAAGGCCATGTAGCTAGTGGCTAATGGTATGGGTGTGCTATCGCCCACTTGTTAACTACTAAAGATCAGAAATGCATTAGAAGTCATTGTAAAAGTTAATCTTTGAAGCTCAGCAATTAATCGTAAGAGACTTAGTAGAAGCTCTTAGGCATAACCAGCAATACTTCATAACGATATTAATCGGTTATAAAAAGCTATATGCATAAAAGATGCCATACCTCTGTATTGGGAATGTGACATAAAAATATTTGAATAAAACTTGTCAGCAGTATCTGCTGCTTAAGACATTTTTAAGACATGATAAAAAGAATGTTGTTCAGCGTCTTATCACAATGGATTGGATTTGTGCCAAAATTATGAGTTTTACTTAAAATAAGAGGCAAGCCCGGCTTACTATTTTCAAAACTAATTCTTACCAAGAAATCAGTGAAGAAGTTGCTAACGTCAGTGATTTGTGATATAACAGAAAAAAAATTTTTGCTAAACGATAACCTCCGAACTGATCTTTCAGACTTCAAACTTTAAAGGATTGTTGAATCGAAATTTTATCCAAACTGTGTCTAATTTGTTGTAGTTATTTAGTTATTCGTTTTTTAATTTATTATTATTTTTAAAATTGTTAAAAGTTTTTCATAGTAATTAACAATTCTATAATATCCTTAAAATAATAATTTCTCAAATGCATTTTTTGTATGAATCTTGATCTACAATTTGCAAGTTATATCGAAATCAGAAGAATAGCTTTAGAGTTATAGGAATCTTATAGACAAGCGTATACACGCCGACAATTTGAGATAAATGGAAAATTATTTAAATTGCATTTCCGGTCAAATACTTAGCTGTACATATATGTGTATATCTTATCATTACGCATATAAACATTGACTTATTTGACTTTACAATTATTACTCTTCATTTCATCCTTGCACCAAACACTTTTGCTGTCATGCTGTGCTGCATTTATGTGCCTGCTTGAGTATCCACGCATTTAACAAGCGGCAACTTTTAATGAGGATTTAATTGAACCGAAGTCAAATAAAGGAGGAAACACGTTCTTATACGGTCAATGGTTACTGGTCAGAGGCCAATTTCAATGGAAATACGTAAAATTTCAGGCAATAACCGCTTTTATAGGTCAATATAGTAAGTACAAGCGTTAAAATGTGCATCCATGTAATTCTCTTCATGCAGATATATAGATATTCATATGAATATGTATAGGTTTGAGTAATCCAGCGGCTGTTTGTGCTGAATTGAGTCTGCGTCTGTAAGGTAACGACTGCGTAATTACATTTACCGCATTCCGCCAAGGAATTGAGAAAGCTATTATCGCTAAGATTTAACTACGGCAACGGCCAGGCTCAAGCTCAGCAGCTGTTAAAAGTAGTTGTCTGTTGAATGTGAGTAGATGTCGGCAGTAAATGCACTATAATCAGCATCAGTTGGAATTACTGTTTGTATTAAAGGAAACACTTGACTTTATGTTCATGTTCATTTATAAGGAGCACAAGTTCTCTCGAAAAGGCGAAAAGAAGACACTTTATAATGTATTTATAATGAAGTAAAGTTGCGAAATAAGATGACAATGAAAATCACAAGGATTCATTCAAGGATTTTAAAATACATACATTTTCTATGAAAATGTATCTAGAAGTTATTAAAATTTAGAATATTATTAAACTAAAAAAAAAAATTATAATTATCAGTTATTTATATTTTTATAATTAAAGCTTAATTATTAAAAATCTTACAGGGTCGTGCTTATGATAATGTGCATGTGATTTGCATAACTACAACTATCTACTGTCAAGTACCTGATGAAGTCCAATCCTACAACTTCTACACCACTTAAACATATGACATTGATTATACATAAAACTTGGATTTACAAAATTAAGTTCATGTGAGCTGCCTTAGGTTTGCCATTTACCCAAAATTCTTCTTCGAATGTGGAGATTATTCGTCTGTAGTGAGCAACACTATCACGAATTTTGGAATAATTTCTGTGAACTTTTGTGCCTGGATAATGTAGCTTAATTGCTTTTATTCCCGCACCAACCATTTTTTAATACTCAAACACACTAACCTACTTTCCGGGCGACGCTAACGAAATGTGTATTAAAACTAATTACTATAAATGTGAACGTTAGTTTATGTACTTGGGGTGTAATGAGTGTATAAGTGCATAAAAATAAATTTAATCCTGCTTAAGTCAAATTGGGTTTGTAATCCTTATAATATTTTAGTAAAAATAATTACAAAAACTTTTATTGTAAGTATTTATTTTACGGTAATTTTTAATGATTACTTCGACGAAGAGTTTTACAACTTAAGTTAAATATGTTTATGAATTATACAACAATCGTAAAATTATAATTTAATACTACTAAGTGACTTATTACAACTAATAAAATTTTATTTTCAAAATATAAATTAGTTTGAATTACTTTTATTGTGGTAATAAAAAACTTCACTAAAATGTTATTTTCGTTATAATAATTAAGAAATAAAATATTTTTCTTAGAAGTTATATAGCATTTTTTACTTTTAATTGACAATTAAGAGCCAATCAAACACTAAAGACGTCAAAAAGAATAGATTTGTAATAAAAATAGGCAACTACAAATATTAACAAAAATGTTTGTTGTTGTATTTTCATTTCTATTCAAACCCTTCTAACTTTTAAATAGTTTCTTTTTGTCATTAAACGCCTCATTTTCGGCAAGAAAATTAATTTTTAATACCATGGATCATTTTATTCATTGGTACATTCCCTTCAATGAATGGAAAATGCATACAACTATAATTTATAGATATATATAAACTTATAAATGATAAAATATCACATCACAGATAGTCTAATTGCATCATTTGTTATATTGTACGATTGATTAAACTAAAAATTGTGTACTCTAATTGTCTCTAGAGCAACTATTTTTACATTTATAATTTTAAACTACAATTTCTCCAGTATCCACCTATACTATAATGAAATTATTTTAGAAACTATCCTCACATCACACAAATTATGAAATCGTAATTTATTTATAATTATATACCTGTTACTACATATATATACATATTACATATATACAATATGATATATATACATATATATATATTGTAATTATATTACTACCTAAATTCTTGACTCCTAAGTGGAGTATAGAGTCTTAACATTTAACTTAAATCTAACTTTGTTGTAAACACTAACAGTGCCGTCGTTTCAGGTAAAATTTTGCCATTTGCATTCCTAACTGGCGCTCCTGGACGTTTAGAGCGTTGTGGGTTTCAGCAGAGAGCCTGACGTGTGATATTATTATTTATTTTTTTACAGTGTATCTGATCCAGTTATATTTGCGATGTTACGATACTTGTGGTTACTCAGTACGTACTCATATATCGTTGCTTATATTATAATAATTTATTAAATTAAATTATTAATATGGAATTACTTTATTTAATATTTTTATATTGTTTCTAACCATAATCTTATTTTAAAACTATTTAAGATTTAAAGTTTTCTGTGTTTAAATTTGGGTCTACTACAGTTTCCTGGTTGCAGTAATTCAGGCAAAATTTTTACCTACACAAGCTACTTTGAAAGACGAAATTTTTTCTACCTGATGTTTAAAAAATATACATATATATTTATTGCAAATATAGTTACTATCATATTTTTCTGCGGTTCTAGACAATAATTTTTATTAAATTGAGCCTTTTAAGTATGATCTCATGGGTCATCCATATACAATTCAATTATGGGTCAATTAAACATAAACAAAATAATATTAATATTTTTATTTCGGTTATATGAAATAATAATTAAGAAATTATAAACGCAATTAGAATGTATCTTAAATCTTTTTCTCAAAAAAGTCAACTCACTTTTCTGAGAAAAAAAAGAAATAGATTCCTACAATTAAAAAAAAGTTCTTAGAAAGAATATTAGCATTGACTTTTATAAAAAAAACCTTGAAATTCAAAAATAACAAAATTGTTCACATTCAATATATTATAAATAAAGTTGTAAAATTATCACAGAAAGATAAAGCATAAATTAAGCAGAACAGAAGGATAATATAATATAAATAATTATTCCAATATTTTTCTTAGGAAAACTCTATTGTTTAGAAAACAACTAAAAACAACTGCTTGCCTGGGCAAGGTCATACCTTTACACTATGCCGGTGTGTTTACCTTGTTTATTGCTAAGTGTATCTAAGTGTTTATATCTTTATAGTATGATTCCTTAAAACTGAAAAAGATCTGTTTCTAGTAAAACTTTGTGAATAAAGTGCAGACTTGTGAAACGAAATTACTTTTATTTACAACCAAATTAGAATAGAGAAGATTAGTCTTGACATATATACCTATATACTTGTTTGGAAATAGTTTATATATATATTTTTGTTATCAGACTATAAAATAAAAGAATAATTTTAAATAGGTTTTGTTGTAAAAATATAATAGCCATCATAACATTGTAGAACTAAGCGCTTTAAAATACCTAGCAGAAAAGTGAATATAATATAAATATTAAATTATTATTTATTATAAATAAAACATTAGTACCAGTCACCTTCAAAATGGATGAACACGAAAATGTTGCCTTCAAAGAGGACGAGGATATTGTAGAATATAAAAATTATGCAGGTAAACTGACACTACAAATCCATATACTTATATTAATCATTTATATATTAAAAAAAATAAATTTAATTATATTTTTTTCCACTAATTAAAAAATGAATTTTTTTATTTATAGATAAGCAGAGAAGATGTAGTGAAAATAAAATAGATGCTGCCTTTGCTTTGATGACATTGAGCAAACAGCCGCCAACATTAAAAATTGAAAATCTTAAAGAGGAAATCTCTGGATCGGCAGGGTATCAACATTTCAAAGAATTGGTTTGTAAAAACAGTACGGGATACGGATTTAAAGAACCATCTTCGATTATCAATAGCGCGCCAAATGAAAAGCACACACCCATAACATCTAAATCATCAAATCGTGTGATGAAAATAAGATCTGGACGTATTCGTAACAGGCCTTTAATTAGAAAACGTAGAAATTTACTAATGGAATTCCAAAATACTTCAAATATGCAGAACATTAATTATGATTAGAGACTACTAAATATAAATTTATAATAATCAATTGATGCTAAATTGAAGGTTTCTTTAATTTGCAATTAAAACCATATAAATATATTATATAAACTTTTAATTAAATTTTATAATGTTTGTAAGCCAAAAAAATTGTTATGGAAATTTTTATTAAAATAGAAACTAAATAAAATAGGACTAATGAAAATTTCACACAAATTGTTTTTTTAATTTTGTAATAAATATTTGGAATAAGAAAAAACTCTTAAAATTTGATAATCAACACAATTTGCGAATCTATGATAATCTATGATGATGTGTATATGTATTCTATTGTAATCTAATATAATCTATTATTACTGGTTGCAGTGCTGCTATATCAATATTCTTCAAGTTTACATTAATTCAGTTTTTGGGATTTTAAATTTAAAAGTCAATATTTTATTATCTTTCATTTTGATATTGGAGGTTATATTGACGTCATTAGTTTTTTTTCCAAACATATATTTAAAATGGAATGAACCTCTCTTTGCCGATGTTTTTAAGTTACAAGTATCATAACATATCAAGGATAGTTTAAAATAATTTTTAGTAATTTATTTGAAGTTGAAACATCTTAATTCTTTCTGCAACACTAAAATCTAGCCTACTTTGTTACCTATGTACTTTGGTGACTTCTTAACTATACTTAGTATTGCATTCAACAACTCCCAAGAGCTTATGATCCAAACATCAAAAATATGAAAAACGAAAAATGAAATTCGTACACATACGTAAAATCATCTTCATATATTAAAACGATACCAGACTATATAATCAATTCTGTATATTTGTAGCTCTTATACTTATATACTTATTATGATATAAAGACTGTGACACCTTATCACATGTATACTTTATAACAGTATTTATTTGAATATTTTTGATTCTAACAATTTTTGTGACTTTATTCAATAGTAACAAATTTTTTTTAATACACATCAAACTCTATAGAAACATAAGAAACACATTTTATTATTGCATACAGAAAGTTAAGAAGGTATTAATTAAATTAAAACAATTTTTGAAAAAAAAATATTGGGTTGAAACTACTATTTAATGAACTAATGATAAAAGATCAAGATCCGTGGAAAACTAATATATACAATTAATAAAAGCTATACAACAACATCAGTTGATCTATACAGAATCAAGAAATCTAACATTATTTTTTATCTGACAAATTGTACTACAATCCTACAAATATATATATTCAATAAACATCTGAAGTGGTCTACATTTCTTCTACAGAATTATTTGTGAGAAACTTCAAAACAGATTTGTTGTTTTATTATTAAGTTATATGCTATTTAAAGCACCCCGACCTAAAATATCTATTGTGTGCCATATGCTGTTTTCACTAATCTAGTTCTTAGAGCAAGGTTTTAAAATTCATAAAAAAATAGTAGTTGCTCTACATATCTTCAATAGAATTATTTGTGAGAAATTTCAAAACCGATCTGTTGTTTTCACTAATCTAGTTCTTAGAGCAAGGTTTTGGAATTTAGTAAAAAATAGTAGTTGCTCTACATTTCTTCTATAGAATTATTTGTGAGAAAGTTCAAAACCGATCTGTTGTTTTCACTAATCTAGTTCTTAGAGCAAGGTTTTGGAATTTAGAAAAAATAGTAGTTGCTCGAGGTGAAATCTTAAGTACAATTCGGGAGTTATAAGTGCCTTTGACTTTGAAGTCACAATTTTGAAAAATTGAATATTAAAATTGAAATATGTATGAAATCCTTAATATTCACAATATCCTAAAAAAAATTTCCAGATTCTTAGTAAAGAGCCAAAGCAATTCAAACTAATGTTGTCCGACTTAGCTAAAATTACTTACGTTCCTGGAAGGCTTATAATTTAACTTTTATTATTGTATAACTATTACCTATTGTATCACTTAAGTCACTTATTTACACCTAGAAGAAGGTCAACCTCAACTTTATTTGACCTCTCTACTGCACAGGTAGTCAAAATTTTAAAATACTTTCATTGATTTACAAAATTTTCAAGAAAAGATAAGTGCTGTGTTAGTAGATATCATTTCATGGAAGTTAAGTATTTGTAGACAGGTATAAAAACTATAACAGATTTTTCACTATATATTTGGTGAACACATTAGAATTTCAACATTAAGATCTTTGCAATCTCTTCGAACTGAAGTTAAATTCGTTTATCTTATTATTCTGTAATTATTCTATAATCTTATTAAAATAATATCAAAATGGACATATATCCAAATCAATTGCTCAACATCAATGAACAACAGGAGATTGGAGATTTAAATAATAATTTTGAG
Source organism: Teleopsis dalmanni (assembly GCF_002237135.1). NCBI lineage: Eukaryota > Metazoa > Arthropoda > Insecta > Diptera > Diopsidae > Teleopsis > Teleopsis dalmanni. The sequence continues at coordinate 156,412,385 of NC_051847.1, read as the reverse complement.
AGTAAGTTAAAATAATAATTTGAGACACCTAAATTAAATCTATAAAAATAAATATTTTTTTATTTATTTAATTTTGAATTAATTTCAAATTATTTTATATGTATTGCAAAAAATTAATTGAATGAATATTTCTTTATAGATGAGCTTGGATTAACTGAAGATGAAATAAATGCAGCTATTGCGCTAGTAATGATGAGTAGGCAGCCACCAACCGCAGCAACTATCGAATTGAGACAACAAATATTTGATTCACCGGGGTACCAAGATTTTAAGAATTTGGTTAGTAGGAGCAGCACCGGATATCGATCAGAGAATCTTCCTGAAATGATGGCAATCTCACCAATTAAGGAAGAAGAAGAAGAAGAGGATGAGGAAATAATTGACGTAACCGGATATTCATCAGATAACCTCCCTGCAATGATAACAATGTCCCCAATTATGGAAGAAGAGGACGAAGATATACTTAACATAGCCGGTGAATTTGTACCAGATATAGAAAGTGTAAACAGAATACGGAAAAACCTACTTAGTGAATTCTAAACATTACAATATGCTAAATTTCGATTCCGAGTTTTCGATATACTCGTATTTATTTGAAAGTATTATAATTTCGTATTTCAATTTCCCAATGATATTTATTTCAAACGTCAAGTTGCCTTAAAGCCCTACAAAACTACTCAAATTCAGTAAAGTGCATGACTTTACTTATACCATTCATGTAATATTATAATAATTTAATATTAATAATTAATAATGTACGAAATTAAAGGATCATGTGAATGTACAAAAATGTACATAAATAAAATGCAATTTATATTAAAAAATTCCTTTTTTCATTTAATTTTTCTTTTACTACTAAGGTTTTCTTTCTGCTAAATAGAGATTCCAAGAATCTCTTACTTATTTATTGATTGTAATAAAATATTGTATGTATTTTGTTGTGATTTTTCCTTCAAAAGTAAAGTTTGACTTAAATCCCTCAACACGGCTCAAAATTAGTACAGGTCTTATATTTATTTTTACATTCATGTACAAATGGAACATGATACAATACACCAAGTTCATATCTATTTTTTATCTATGAATTTTTTCATAATTTTATAAATACCACTATATTTAAAGAATGAAAAAATAATTATAGTATTTTTTATAATACTTTATAATCATTCTTGTATTCCAAGTAATGTTTCCTGTTTTATCAGAATAGAAAATATTAAAAATTAAAATACAATGCTAAGATTCATGATGTGAATCCGTAATTGATTTTTCGTAATTTTCAATTCAATGAATATATTTCAAATAATCTTAAAGCTAAGAAATATTTAGTATGCAGATTTATTATCATTTCAATAGAAATTTCCAACCGGATATTCATCAATAATCTAATGATAACATTCCCCAATTTGAAAAACAGATATACTTCTAGTATTGTCCTAAAAAGTTACGATACAAACCTATGGGAATTTAAATTTCAATATTAATTTCGTCCGGTTTTCGTATATTATTATGAAAGTATTATAATTTCTTTTCAATTTGATATTTATCAATCAATTGTAAGCCTACAAAATACTAAATTCATAAATGATTGGTCAATAAAATATTGTATGTATTTTGTTGTGTATTCTTTCCTTCGAGAAAAGATAAAATGCTCTTGAACTTAATCCATCGCCTCAACGATCGGGCATGCAAAATTAGTACCAGGTCTTATATATAGGTATTTTTACATGTACATGTACAAATGGAACATGATACAATACACCAAGTTCATATCTATTTTTTATCTATGAATTTTTTCATAATTTTATAAATACCACTATATTTAAAGAATGAAAAAATAATTATAGTATTTTTTATAATACTTTATAATCATTCTTGTATTCCAAGTAATGTTTCCTGTTTTTTCAAAATTATGACAATAAAATTAAAAAAAAATTAAAAGTACTAAAATCCTAAGTTTCCTATCAATAAATGAGTGACTTCCGTAATTGTACTTTTTCGTAAAATTATTTCACTCTCTGAACAATTATATTTAAAAATTTCTTTAAAGCAATGGTTTTAATAATTTTTTAGTATTTTGGCGAGTTTCATTACTTTCTAATTCTATATCTGTGATTTTTTCCAAAACCATAGAGATATTGCATATCACATAAAGTTAAATTGAAACATTTTCCGTCCTCCATCTTGAACCAAAATTTCAAGGAAAAAAGTTGTCCTATTTTGAAAGATTGTCCTTTAAAAAGTTATTGATTGCTAAATGCCATAGAATGGAAGATATTTATTTAAATCTTTTAATATTTATTATTTGTACCTGTTTATGGTTGTTTTTATTATTCATGCCTAATTCTCACTCACATTTCTGTTATCTATTTTAAGCCCATAATTAATAAATAATTAATGAATAAATTTGGCGGACAAAATCTTAATATTCATAAATATTATAATTGAGTTTCACTCAAATAATAATATAAAAAAACTTATAATAATAATGTTTAAAAAATTTTTCACTAATTACCGACAATAACAACAGCCAACTTCTCAAAATATAATAATGCATGATCGGCAGAAGTTCTCATAAAACATGAGTTTTTCCATAAGTATCTTTAAATTTTATCTATTTTCATCTACTTGTCGGATATCTGACAAATTAACTATTGTCTTAATCGATATTAATAAAACCTGCGTTTTTCCCTTTTGGCTTTATTTGCAATATCATTAAAAAGTCAACCATTTCCTTTATATTAAAATTACCTAAAAAGAATATTTATATATTAGGAATTTGTTATGAGGCCGTCTATTTTCATGCATCCTTCTCTGGCATGCCATCAAAATTTCATACCATTTGAACATTTTATTATCTTTTATTTTGATTCTTGAGGTTATATTGACGTCATTAGTTTTTTTTTCAATCATTTTTCTAAGTTTTTCAATTATGAGTACCATAACATAACAAGGATAGTTTAAAATTTTTTTAGTATTTTATTAGAAGTTAAGTTAAAACATCTTAATTTCTAACAACACTGAAATATATTAATTTTGGTGTCGGTTTAGATTAGATTCTGTTTGCCAATAAATGGAACACATAATGAAAGTGTATTTACTTTTCAGACTAGATAGTCAACAAAAGTTGCTGGTTGTACTTTTGAAACTATACTTAACATTGCATTCATCAACTGCCAAGTTATGTTTATTTTCATCAGCCACTATATATTAAAACGATAATATAACCAATTGTGTATCTCTTATATATAGTTATGACGATATTAAAACTGTAATTCTATATGACAATTATGCTTTACAACAGCATTTTTTTTGAATAGATTTGATTCTAGTACACAAATTTGATAAACAAATTTTTAAATGCACGCCAAACATTAAATCGTTTTCATGCCAACAAAATTTCATAATATTTGAATACTGATTTCTAAATGACCAATTATTTAATCTGGACAAAGAAATGATGTGTAATTGGTTCCCAAGTCACAACATATTTGCATAACAATAAAATTAAATTAAGTAGGATTCTGTATAAGGTCTCCTATTGGTATTTTCATGCCTCGGTAAAGTAGTACGATGTGAGGCAAATAAGTGTGATGGTTTATCAAGAGAAAGTTTTTATGACTGGTTGGGTTAGGTTAGGTTAGAATAGCGGGATTGTGTACCAAGAAAGCCCCTGACTGGTACACGCCTTGAAATTTCCTCCTGAAGATACAAACGATAAGTAACATATTTAGCTAACTATAGTTCACAATTGCCGAAAAATCATAAAAACTGATCCGAAATTCATCAATTGACTCACAAAGGTTTAACTGGAACTCACAAAATTGTGATTGAACATTCGAAAATTGTATAACCTATGTAATTATGGTCAATATACAATTTATTTTGTAAAGTATGTAGAACTTTTTAAAAGTCACTCCTACAATGACTCCTACAATGATACATTATTCCAAATTCGAGCTATTGACTGAAATCTGCAGTGTAGTCGGAGTAGACGAAAATCAGTAAATACATGACAGAAACAAGTAGTAAAAAAGTATAAAGTGCGGCAATAACTTGGTTTGATTGCAATAAATGTACCGCAGTAAAAATTAAGAAATAAAAGAATTGGTTGTATTTCTTTAAGGACTTAAAGTAGAATAAATAAAAATGGCCATCTATTAACATTTATAAATGCTTAGTTATGATCAACTATTTCTTATATTAAACTAACTTGGCATCATATGGTATCATTAGGCATTTTCCGGAAAAATTCCTTTGTCGTTGAAAAAGAGCGTTTGTAGAGACACAGAAGCTAGTCAAACGACTTATACTGACATACTAAAGACAATCGTTGACTATGATCTAAAACAATCATTTGAAATGCTTTTATGACTATTTTAATCATTAACTGGTTTCTTAAAAAAATGTTTGTTCTTATTTATGTATGTATAGTTCAGTTTACTTTAAAATACACTTTGTATTCATTGCTATGCAAGTAAGTAGAACAAGTACATGTATCGAAAATATTTCAGCAGCCACCCCTTTAGAGTGGCTATCTGCCTGGGTTCAGGTTGATTTCAATTTAACATCCATCCTTTCTCCTTTATTTTTCTACCCCACCGTCAACCATTACCCACTTCCTAACCTATGTATTGTAAAACCTTTCTTGTTATCTGCTATCAGGTCTCAGCAGATTTTAATAACAACAATAGACTTCAAATTTTTTAATAAGTCTTTAAATCATAAAATTTACTGTTATTTTAATAAAATTTAAAGAAATTATTTTTGGATATATTGTAGTCATTATTAAAAATGTACTATAATCACCTTAAGTACTTGTCTAGACTTTAAAGCAACCAAATGTATAAAACTTTTAAAAATCAGTCACTTGAAATTTCAAAGAATAATGCCATTGTTCCTGTTACTGTGAGTGATTCTAGCCAAATTATTGTGACAAAATAGCAGTAACAATACAATAAGAAAATAACGAAAAAAAACTGAAACAGAAACAGAAATCAATGTAATGTAAAATCAACTGAAACGCGCTTCCGCTAATCCGAAAAGACAGCAATTCAATCAAGACGGAAGCAAATTTTGTGCTGTCTTTGAAAAGTAATCAAGCAGATATTTCCTGCTATTTTAAATAACGCACAAATGAGGACAAAATAAAAAAAAATCGAAGAGCAGAGGAAAACAACAAAATCACTGAATAAATCAATTCGCAGTATATCCGCAATCCCTTTCCAATGCGGTATTCTGAAAAATTCTCAAATTTCTCTACCACAGCTATGGAATGTTTATCAGAATAATATGGAAAAAATTCAAATTCGACGGAAAATCAGTGGCAGCATCACTGACGAAGAAGCTGGAGCTAAGGTTGCTTCGTCTAAGTAGTTGTGGCATTAACCAATCTCGAGCAGGCAACAAGTTCAATGGTTCAGTGTTCGAGGAAAGTTTAATTTCGATGTGTTCCTCGTTAAAACGCATGTAAGCATCGAGCACCGTGGCAATACCTTTTAGCAAATATTGAAAAATGTCTTGTAACATTTCATTTGCATTTGCATTTGCTTTCACTTTGCGAAATCATTATACATTTCTTAAGCCTGAAGCTTCTATGGAAATCCTTTGTTGTCATAGTCGAAGAGAGATTCGCAGTGCTCGGCATAGTGAAAAATTGTGTTCAAGAAAATGTTAGTAATTCGCATAACAGATTTCAGATTGCGAAACATGCAAGCTCAATTAGGACGCAGTGCAATCTACATTCTACATTTTGGAACATGCAACTGAAACATTTTGCTTGAAAATTTATGGATTCAAGTTTTGACATGAACAATTTTGTTCAAGTATTTATAAGAAAATTACGAAGAGATTGGTCTCACACATGTTAAATAAATCAAATCCATGATTGGGTTTGATTAATTTCTGTGAAAATTACGAGTATGGATGGTTAAAGCAGATTTATTTTCAACACGATGCTAAAAGTGCAGCAACGATTGATGTTTTATAAATTTTATATTAATATTAAAACAAATTTTCACCATTAAGTAGGTAGCGTTCCAACTAATTTCATAAAATTCAATACATAGGAATTGGAATAGACAGGGTAACAGTTCCCAACGGAGCGGAGTACTGCGACCATCGTTGATCTTTTGTGCTGCTGAAAGCCAGAATGTCGGCCGTTGTCAGAAGTAGAGACAAATCAAATTCAATACATTTTATACATTTTATATATCCTGTAAATATTTTTGCTTATAGATCTTATTAGCATCTTAAGAAGCTCTTCCGAATCAAATATACTCCACTGACTTTAGAAAAAATATAATATGCGTTAGGATACTTCTTCAAAAAAATAATTTAAAAATAAATTAAGATAAATTATATTGTCCTATCAATTTTGATCTATATTATTACGAAAAAAAACGATTACTTATATTTCCTGGTATTCATACAGTCCTATATATTTGTTTTCACTCTTCCAATAGAGATCTTTAATGGTAAAATTGTCTTTCTTATTTTAAATGCACAGTATATATAAAATATAGGTTTGTTCAAAACCATTGATATCTCATCTTCTCTGCTCTTCAAATATAATATATAAATGTACTAAAAATAAAAAACAATTACATTGAGCTCATTGTTTGTTATCAATTAACAGAGCTATTCCAAAAACAATCGAAGAGTTTAGCTGTTTATATTTTTTTTGAAAGTTACACTACCATCAAAAATACAAAGAATAGATATGGATTAAACTATCACAATCTTTGAGGAAGATTTGGACTTTGGTTAGGTAAGCTTTGTAGCAGTCTGTTTAATTAATCGTCCGTTTTAATACTATAACTCAACGCGCGACCTTAACTGTAAGTTATGTTAAGATTGAAATCATATCCAGGTGGTGGCAAACCACAGAATATCTCAAATGATCGCGCTGGACTATTTTATAGTTGAATTAAAAACGTATTCTACAAATTTTTATATAAAAATGACATATAAATAAATGTCTACTGAATGGAAATGGTTTTCCATACATGAGTGGAAATGGCTTATTCAATTACTTTTTTCAAATATTTGATTTCAGTTACATCAATTCAGAATTTCACAACTTTAAAAAATTTGCTCTTTATAATAAAGAAATAACATTTAAGATGTATAATTCCAGCACGAAAATTGCCTATGTCCATAATATACTACATTCAGGACCAACCTGATCATAATATTCATTTTATACGGCTTACTATATATGTATATAATTATTACCTTTAAATATTAGATAAATTTATTTAAATATTTGTACTATATTTTTTCTTTGGGTTTAAAATTATTTAGATTTGCATAGCAGCTTTAAATTCTGTACAAAAGAGTTTGTTTGTAATTTGAGATTATCATAATAAGAGCCCCTTTCATGTTGACATAAGATGATTTTCCGTCTTTATGGTTTTAGAATAATTTCGACATTGACTAACGTCAGAGAAAATTGCAGGTAATACTATACAAAGAATTCCTTTAATTTGTACGAATGAAGTGTTTGTATTTAATCAGACTACTGCAGTAAAGGTATTAGGGATCTTAGTTATTCATATAAATACGAAATAAATTGATATTTAAACTGATTAAGGAAAACTGAAATAGTGCTTGCAGTGCTGGAATAGTGAATGAATTCAAATAAACGTATAGGTATTAAAAATTCATATGGATTTTTTAGTTGTATACAAATTTATAAATTCTACAGAATTTATTGACTTTATTCAAGAGATGATGAAATGTATTCTATACCATGAGCTAAGCCAAGACATGAGTTTAATTTAAATCTAGGTTTAAAAAAACCTTAACAATGAAGTCAGTTCTTATAAAAAGGCATTAGTTAAGTTAATGCAGTTATTGTCATACATACATGAAAAAAATTTAGAATATATAAAAAACAGAGTAAGTACTTTAACTGAGAGAAGAAAAGGCTGATGTGAATAGAAAATAAAAGCATACAGATAAGTGTTTATTTTTTTTTATTATTATGTTTTATTATATATATTATTATATTATATACAAGGCAACACACATAGAAGAAGACCATGTAAGAAGATAAGGAGAAGAACGATAACAAATGAACACGGCAAATCTTTAAAATAATTAAGCTATATTGCTAAAGATAGAAATAGAGATTCTATGCCACAAGTTCAATGGAGTACAACTAATAATAATATATACAATTCCCCGTTGTTTTGAAGTTTATTTGATTTCGTCTTCAGGGCGGAGTATTATTACAACTATAACTACAATCCTGAGGAAGAAGTCAAATAAACAAAGATGCTACTTTATAATAATAAAAACAAAAACAGAATCTAATCTACTTTTATTTTATATTTACATCAGCCTTTTTTTCATCTACCAAAAGTAATTAAAAAAGTGAACTCACAACGCCTCCTAATTATATGCTACTGTTTTAATTTTTTTTTTGTGAGCAATAAGACGAGCATCGTCTTATCTAAACTAACTTTAAATAAAAAAAGATTTTATTTTATTATATTTTTCATTTAAATAATTTTTTGAAAATTCCAATTCATCTGTTTTCATTTCACAATCATTATTATTAATTCAATTCGTTCATCTCAAATAATTTTACTGTGAAATTTAAGTCTGGACATAAAGTTTGTTAAATGAAACCAAATTTCTTAACCCGCACATTTCATTTGTTAAGTGAAGTTGTAAATTTGTTAAAAGCAAATTTTGGCCATGTCCTCTTCGGTACTTTGAGTCAAACAAATGGTGCCATTTGGTAGCTTCGTTTTGGGTACATACAGCTTGAACGCTCACTGCATACGACAACAGAAGGATCCACAGTAAGTGTGGATATACGGACGCATAAAATCGGGTACAGACAATGTTAACATGCGTAGCCGTTATACAATTTTAATCTTAACGAGGCTAAAACATGTCTGCTTTGAGACAAGGCACAGCACATTGCACGGAAACGGAATACACTGAAAGTTGTGGCCAAATTAAGCAAAAAGAAATTGCAGCAATGCAAATTGACAACAGCAACGAGATCAGCTAACACAAAGGGCGAAATATTCCCTTGTATGTTAAACTCTGAGTATGAGAGATTTCTGCAAAATTGATGACAGTCGATGTACGCGATGTGTTGTTGTACTGCAAAATCAAACTGAAACCGAGATGCTTATCGTCTCATATTTAGTGTTGTCTACTGGTTACTAAATCAAAAGTATGAAATAACTACATTAAATAAGTAACCACAGTAAAGGACTTAGTAGCTGGCAGTGTTGTAAAAGTGCCAAATTTTGCGGCTCGAGCAATTAAAATTCCTTTTATATTTAAATTTATTGCTATGCTAAACTAAGTGCTGTGACTGAAAGCAGCAATTTTTGTTTAATTTTATTAAACCAACAAAACTTTTAATCGAGTTTTCCACTTGTTCATTGACCGTTTGTTTTAATGTTTAAATGTTAGTTTCCAACTTTATAGTGAAATTCACTTATTTAAGTGTAAAAGGACAACGAACAAACTTTACTGCATTGCTACGTTCCCAGTTCTGTCAGTGAATCTGAAATGCGATACATAAAAGCGCATTTGTGTACACTTGTGCTGTAGTTTTTATTATGTCAATACACAAAAGTGAGATTTTAAATTTCTCAAATTAAATGCGATGTCCTCATTACTTAAGCCACTTCAGGACGCAGAGCGGCAGCAATTGGCGCTCCATATCCACAATGGCAATAACGGCAGACGACGACTTCGAAATGTCAAATGCAAATTTAACAATTGTCGCGCATGTACCGCAAATGTTGTTTTACATACGTCAACAATGATGAACAATTTTCTATAAAAAATTACAAAATGCAAATGGAGTTTCTCTGTTTTCACCAAAGATTTGAATAAGTTTACACACTAAAAACAAAACACTTTATACGTACGTTTACACCCTACATGAGTGTAAGAATGAAAATAGACATGAAAATACATAAATTAATAGAAGTAAAGATAAAGCTTATATATTCAGTATATTCATTGAACAGACAATGATATCCATCACGTTCAAAATTTTATCATATTTGGCCCCCTATACAGATTTTTATTAGAACGAATTTTCTGAACTCTCTAGTACAGCTCAATGAAGATATTGTAAATACTACAGAAGAATGAAGTGAAAGCTAAATTTTTGCATAGTTATGCCTTTGGAGGTTTTAAACAAAATTCTAAAGATTTAATTCGCTACCCTTGCAAATACATTTCGGAGTCAAAAATCTTAAGACCTTAGATATGTTACAAAAATGAACATTTATATATGACAATAATAAACGACACTGAACACCGACAAAACCATTAATAAAATCAACAAAATACTATTCAAAAACTGCAAATTCACCATCAGAGAACTAGCATCGGACTTAAATATTGTTTACTGATCTATTTAAGATATATTGGTTAAAGATTGGTTAGCCTTAGGCGTTATAAGAGTTTACGTGAAAAAATTTTAAAAAAATTCTACATTTTTGATCAAACAACTTATAGAGTTTTTGATCGAGTATAGCACGATATCCATTGAACAGTCATCCAATTTACTCCCTGTGATTTCTCCCTGCTTAAACGACTAAATGTACCACTCCAAAAAATGCATTGTAGCAACCGAGAAGAGATTATACAAAAATCTAAACGGTTCTAAAGGCTATAAAAGCTGATTGTAAAAAATTTTTTGAAAAAACGATTAATATAAATAAATCATAATTGTGTTTCAATCAAGAGAACATACTTCGACAATATTGATTCTTAAGAGCAAATGTATATATTCGATTCTCTAAATAAATTCACGAAAACATTTGATAAAGATGTTATACTCTAATGTTTGCACTGCTTCTCCAATTTTTTATGTCTTGCTGATATATGCATTAACACAAAATTCATTTATTAATAGTTATCAGTTATATTCCTCAATATGTTTTTATCAAGAGCGGTGAAAATAACCAGAAAAATAAATTATAATATTTTAATAATTTAATATGAATTTTTGTGTTATTTTTGCAATATTAAAAAACAAAGAATGCACTTACTTTACTATACAGTAGCAACCCAGATATGTACACAATACAGTTCAGTTACATACAAACAAAAACTAATTATATTATATCAGCACTGAAGGGATTCATATCAAAATAATTTCCATATATAATATATGGGAAATAAAACGTTTAATACTAAACACAAAACATTTAAAAATATTTAAAAACTTCACGACGTCACAAAAAATTACGATTCGCATAAATAATGAAAATGAATAAAAAAAACTCCGAGAACTTGAACATTCGAAATAATTACGAGTAGAAAACTTCAAATTATTTAAATATTTGAAATTATTAATAATTAACACAAATCGATTGATATTTTATTTATTAATATTTTATTTAGACAAAGATTTTCATAAAAGTCTTCTTCACTTAACTTCACTTCACTTTTATTTAACGCATCGATAAACTAAAAGTTTAGAAAATCATCAGAAGTTTTTCACCACTTACCAAAGCAAACACAACATTAACGGTTTTGAAAGATGAGTACTCACCAGAGTTTGGTTTTACATATGGTGAAAAGCAGGAGGAGTACTTGGTATAAGTCCAGGTACAGCGCTCTCTCTCCCTATATGGCCTTTGTTAATATGATGTCTTAATACGAGTGAATATGGAACTCATTTTTGATGATCTTTATTTACATGATATTTGATGACGTAGTGAGCAAATAGAAACAAACAATTGTGAAGTATTAGAATAAGAAATGAGAACAAAAAACTAAAATTAATCATTTATTGATTGAAAATATTTAATTACAGTTTTTACATAGAACATATTTGTTATTGTTTTTGGTAAAATTTGCATGACATTTTTACTGATACTGCTGTGGTTGTTGTTGTTGTTATTATTGTATTGAAGTTATCCGTCAATTTTTTTCGTTAATTGCCATTACTTTTCTGATAGAAGTTGCTGCTGCTATCAATAATAACATTAATTTGTTTTTGTAATTATTATTAAACGTATACTAAAGCTATGCTCACAGCAAAGTTGAGACCTTTTATCTGCATAA
>NC_051847.1:156394002-156400228 GCF_002237135.1 Teleopsis dalmanni | reverse complement strand
AAACACGCCCCAGATAAAACAACAAATATACTAAAAAATCGCTCTCACGTGAGAATTTTTTCTCCTACTTTTCTCCTACTTTGTGAAATGCGAAATTTGTTTGTGTAATAGTAACATTTGAAATTTTAAAAAATGCGTTGACGAAAATCAAAAAATTTTGATATTTCTTCAACCACGCTCGTGTTTTTGCATATACAGTCGGATTTGGTCGGCATGCAAAATTTAATTTATTTTGAGGAGTAGAAGCGTAAACATCGTTTAAATGCACGCATGATGTCGTTAGCAAGCGATCCTTTGCAAATATGAATGAATTGTATCTTTTATTTTAAATATTTGTATTTTCTACCTAGGTAAAATTTTTTAATTTCCAAAACATGTTATTAAGAAGAATTAAAATATTAATAACCTTGAGCTAAAAAAATATAACCAAACATTAAATTACAATGAGAATTTTGTTTTAAATATTAATTGCATTGTGCACCTACGGAAAATTTGTTATTAAAATATACCAAAAAGAAAATTAAATTATATAAAATATAATATATATAAAAATAAATATATAAATTGAAATCATAAAAATAAATATAAATATATATATTAAAATTATAAATTAAATGTAGAACATCATTTTTCGTAAGGAAATTACGCATAGCAGCCGCTGTCGACACTTCAGCGATTGCTTTAATACTGATGAGTGAAGAAATTTTGCATTGTTTGCTGGAGGCGTGTTTAAAAAATTGTTGGTAAATTTAATGTGTAATGGAGAGAGAAGACTTCGTGTGTTTGTCAACGCGCGTTGATGTCTAAAGGCCACTTTAGGAGCATTCGAGAGAAAAATTCTTCGAAAAATCGATGGTCACTTACGCGTTGGCGAAGAGTATCGAATTGGATGGAACGATGAGCTATTTGAGTAATACCACAAAATTGATATAGTTAAGCAGTTTCTTTGGTTTAGTCATGTTGTGCGAATGGACGAAAGTGCTCCGATTAGATTCAGTACTCGTAGGCGGAAAACGCGGTATAGGATGTCCGCATCTTTGGGAGAAAAACCAAGCGACTAAAGCTTTAGGGGTGATCGGTACTACCAACTGGTGACAGCAAGCCACTGATGGGGATACCTGGCGGTGGGTACAAGACGCGGGCAAGGACGACTCACATCTGTAATGGCCAACTAAGTAAATAAGTAATCTACTCGTATTCTGACCACGTAATATCTTTGATATATTTTTAAACCATATAACAATTTTCATATATTATGTATATATTTTTTTTGTTCACGCTATGTAGCGATGGTCATGGAATTTCAAATAAATATATTATTTATGCTTGCTTGCGCAAATCCAATCAAAAATTCAACTAATCTTGTATATCCACAAAAATTTGGGCAGAATGCAATTAATTTCAAAAAATGAAAAATCATATCAACACCCAAAGCAAAACAACACATAGACCGCAGTGAATAGAATTTTTTCCGATTTATTGTTGAGAATTAAGTTCAAAATTTACGGACATGCATTGCATTTTGAGTTTGGGGGTCAGGGCTAAAGTCATTAAATTGGTGTTTAATTTGCTTGCAACTGACATATTTGGTCAAATTTCTGGAGATGACAGATCATTTTTTTATGTCTTATACATATTTGATTTAATTGCTATAATTTTTTTTTTTTGTTTTAATATATCGAAAAATTTAATTTGAGGTCATTGAAATTTGAGGTTTGAGTCCAAATACATGTGGCATGCAAATAATTTTAATAAACATTATATTAAGGCATATTTTAAATCATTTATTCTAAATTTAATTTGGCAACCACTGACAAAATTAATTACAGTATTCCAAAACAGAATATATTTTTGTTTGTTTTTAATTTTTCATATGTAAAGTAAGCATCCAACACCCGATTTGAGTGACAAAACCCAATTTTGGTTGGCCTAACAAACTGTTTCGTCTATGAATGCAGTTTGCAGTGATTAGATTGTATGAGCTACGATTTTCATTCCTATAACTTCAATATATATGTAATATATAATTGCTTAGTTGGATCTGAGTTTCTTCACATATTGCTAATAATAATTTCAAAGATTTGATATAGAATTTGATTATTTGATTATAAGCAATCTATTTATTACTTAAATCAAAGGATTAATTAAGAGTTGAGCAAAAATAATATAGTTTCTGTACTTTGTAAGGATTGTGTAGTAAGCACATATAACCTAAACATTCTCTTTATCTATCAACAAATTTCTATCCAAACCTAAAGAGCATCGTATAAAGTAATTGTATTTAATTGTTCATCGTACCTACATAAGCTCTTTGTAGATTTTTTATACTAATTTTCAGATCCATTATTCTCGTTCAGTTTTCTATTCTTCGTAATTAGATTTTGTAACTAATATGCCTTAGTAGTTTCGTAGTGCTTAACATAAAAATATCTGTAGAATAAAAATTCACATTTAAGCAACAATAAAAATTGGTCCGGTCCAGTCCAGTCCGGTCTGGTCTGGTCTCGGTTTTCAATAGTCTGGTAGCATTGCTGCAATTTTGTGTTTGTGCAGTGAATTGTAAATGCTGCATTTTACCACCGAGCAAAATGAATTTCAATGCAAACACGAATGCAAAGTAACTCATATTGCAACACAATCAGAAAAGGACAACAAAATTGCAAAAATGAAAATAAATTAAAAAAAGGGAACCAAAAATTGAAACTCATTGTGCGGAATATAGATGTGAGTATATCCTTGTATAGACTGAACAAATATTGGAGTGAGGATAAAATCTATGCACCATTGGATGGACGGACGGAAGGAAGGAACCACGAACAGAAATTTATGTTGTGCGATTTAGTTGTGAATGTATGTATAGAGTGTATATAGATAAATAAAATGTGTATCTATTTACTCAGGCACAGTTGGTTATTTCAACGGTTTAATACAATCAAACCTACACTTAAAAGAAGTGATATTAAAAATTGTTTCTAAATGAAATGAAATATATGTTACATATTACTAATTTAATTTGTCATTTCAGCCGTTGAGCACAACCCTATAGCTACCGTCAGTTGCTTCCACATTTTGCATGCCGACACTAGTCGGAAACATTTAGCTACTAGAGGTTACTCAGTTTTTGAACCGCTGCCTCTTTACTGAGACATCTTGGCTATGCTACTGATGCGGTATAGCTCATACATCTACTAGTTCCAACCAAAACGATGTATTCCGTTAACGTTTATAAGACAATGGAATTTTTAAATAATAAATATTTAATTAACAAAAAATAAATATCCTTAAATCATACTAAACATCATTTATAGTTCATTGTTACTAACATATATACACGTTTCTGCACCAAAAATAGGGAAAGGTATCCCCGATTTGCGGGTAGTTTTTTTATTCGTTGAAACAGAGCTCTACTTCAAAACTTCCTGTTTACACCATAATAGTAGCGTGAGTGACGTTTTAATGTTGGTTCCTAGGTGGACAAGGTTAACTTAAGCTAGGTTTAGATAGAAGCGTAACATAGATAAACTTATTTACAACTTTAAAAAAATATATGAAGAAGAAGAATATTTTGTTTTCTCAGTGTTGGAGGGTCCACTCCCAATGCATTGTGACGATTTTTACTTCCAATAAATTCACTATTATTGGCATCTGTCGGGAGCATAAACAGTGTCAGTTTAATATATTCCTGCTGCGAAAATAAGTTTCTGTCTTTTCTAAAACTTGACATACTGAAATGTCATACCATACAATGACTTCTTCTGAATTTATTAGTTTTTTTGGCAATTAGTTAGGAATTTCCATTCCCTTATTGCCCAAACAGAATTTCGATTCTATTCCACTAAACAAAAAATGAGTCCCAACGCTGATCAAAGCGTTGGGACTAATATATATTAAGCGTCGGAGTCGTTGTTCAGAACATTATCATCCATATTTAGTCCATGTAGGACCTAAGCTTGACGAATTATTTTTGTTGTCAATCAAAATCCTAATATATATTGTACTATTTTAAGTATATTTATTAAAATTATAATTTGATTTTCCATATAGCATATTTTTATTCATTCTGTATAAAATAAAATTTAATATATTAATATATTGTTAAAACAAACTCCTTATTTCTTTAAGTGTATAGTCGTACATATTATATGTAGTCACACATCAATCTTTTTGATGTTTCATTGTGCTTAGAAAGGATAAAAAGGCAATGGAAGGAGTATGCCATGATGACAAAATTGTTGTCCACCAAAAATGATTTGCCATGTATTGGTCCACTACAAAATATCCGTAGTGCAGCATATTGTATAAAGTATAGGAGACATGCAGGCATGAAAATTGCTTTCATTTCATGACTGGTCCAGTTGTTGGCACAGATACTGCAGTTAGACGTTTTGGTTCCTATCGTCCGTTATATTTCAGTACCTGCATCGTCATTTGTCTATCAGTTTTTCAAGATACAATTTATTATTCGTACCCCAATAAATTCAAGTAAACTTGAACAAAAAAGGTAAAAAGCAAAATAATTTAAATATTGAAAGTCAATTGCATGCACTCTAGAAACTTTGTTGGCTTTTGGAACAAAATTGGTAGGTCAAAAATTTAAATGAATATTTTTAAATAGAATAAGTTACAAATTGACTTTGTACCATATACTTGCATATGCATAAAATATCTATTAATTTATTGCGGATGTTTGAATTATTTCAATAAAATAAATTTTATGTATTCATATAATGTCTATAAATAATCACTCATGTTGCTTGCACTAGTTTGTCTTTCGAAATAATATCAAGTCAATGACATCGTACAACCAAAATCTATGTTAAGATCAAATTCTATATATTTCTGGTATTACTTGTGTTTAGAAGTAAGATAATTGGTGACTAAGCATAAATTTATGAGAAACAATTGCAAACATCCAACAATCTTTACAATATTGCTGACTTGATAAGACGAATTATTGAGCCTTTCATCAAAATCATTAAAAAATCAAGACCACGCTGGCAATTTTATTTAACTACCGTAATATGATGCACTTAGGTTTGTCTTTCCATAGCGATATTTGGGATTGCATTTTTGGTTCACGATATCAGATCGATAAAAAGCCAATTTAAGAATTAAACACTGCGATAATGTATCACAGTTCAAAACCGTTGCTGTGTAAGAGTTTTCGACAAAAATGCTTAATCAGGGATGATCAAACCGATTTAATCTAGTAAAAGGATATTCTCTGAAGAAATTAGAGTGTTTCTTTAAGTTCGATTTCTTAAATGAAAGACAGTATAAGTCCTATCATTGCTAGTCTTGAACCGTTGTGTTCCATAAAATACACTCCTAGGTGTTTTTTCCGCTTGTGCATCCGTGCCGGACATTCTCTTCTCTATAGAATCTGAGTTTGATTGGATTCCTAACTTTGTTAAACCGTTTAAGATTGTAAGTTCCTTAAAATATTTTATACTTTTATAGCTTTGATAGCTTTACCCAATACAGTTCTCTTCCCTTTTTCTCTGCGCCAGTCATAAGAAGGCATAGAGTTTCTTTACCTTGACCGCAGAAAGGTTCTGGGCCTATTATTATTGAAGCCGCGACTTTTGTTGCAAGTTTATCAACCATTTCATTGGATACCAGCCTGTCCCGAAATCCATATTAAGTGCACCTTTTTGTTCCAGCCAAGTATGTTCAGCTTTTCAATGCACTCCCATACCAGTTTGGATGTCACCTGGCAGGATATGAGTGGCATTATAGCTGCCTAACTATCAGTTATTATACGAAAGATATAAGATATAAGGAATAAGGATACATAACATTGGGGTGTATGATATATAATTTATTTTTCTATAAGAAATAGAGATATATAAAAATAAGGTTGTATGATATGTAATTTATTTTTCAATTTTATGATTATAAATCCAAATCCACAAAATATGTACAGAACTAAAACAAATAGAAATACATAAATATTTATATATTATATATATATAAATATTATATATAAAATTATATATAAAATGTCCATAAATAAAATATTAAAAATATGCATAAAAATAAATACATACTTATAATACAAATAGTGTTAGACAAATTATCATTGATGAATATTTATTATATATGAGTCACATAAGAGGTTAAAAATGTCATTAGATCATGGCAAGAAAAATATCCAGATCAACATGCTTTATGTCTCAGATATCAGAGGCACAATTGAAAATTCAAAGCTTATACATTGTGACCG
>NC_051847.1:156390792-156393902 GCF_002237135.1 Teleopsis dalmanni | reverse complement strand
ATTTTATTGATTTAATAATTATTTTTATAAGTTTCTTCGAATTTTATAGTATGTGTAATTTTACAAATGATATGTAGCTGCATATTTAAGAATAGAAGGATAGAAAAGTTTTAAGTATTTAACATAAATAGAGTATATTCTACTAGATTTCGGATCATTCATCTAAATAACCTTTTGACTTTATCAGTAATAAAATTCCAAATAAAGCAGCAAACAGATAATTAAAAAGTATTGAATTGAAAATCATATGAATTTAATTTCATAGCACTTGTCAACTATTGCTAGGAACCCCTTCTGGATAAAACAACGTTAAGGCTCTCTGCAGGTTCTCTGACTAGGTACCATATTCCAAGTAATTCATTGAATCAGATAAGTCAAATTGTGTGAAGAGATAGAATTCAGTTCGACTTTCGGGTTCAACCTCTTTATGAATATCCAACTTTGTTCTGAGCTATGAGAAGATGGCTGAGCTCGGAGGCTGTTTTAAATTTGAAAATCTTTTCTACTGTCTTCCATTATTCAACCAAATAGTTTTTTTGGATTTTAGCCTTTATTTCGATCGTATTTTTTGTGTATTCCAGTACGTATATCGGCAAATTCGTTTTTGCCTCTATCCATTAGTTATTTATAATAGTTAGTTAGAATTTATTATTTATCACATGATTACAGCCTGGTGTTGGCCCACTGTTTTCATTTTTAAAGCATTTGTACAATCCTTTCTATTATGTGGCGTTTTGATATAATATCTTATACTCATTATCCTTGAGTGTTTTTCCTCTAATTTTTAATTCAGCATCCCACATTTTTATGTGGCTGTGTCTTTATATGTTGTTGCGTTATCATCTAAATATATCTCTATCATTTTTGTCGTTTAAAATTCAGAAAGTTTGTGATTTCCTTATCTTGGATAACTAATTTTAACTTATAATTATTTATTTTTAGATACTTCTTTTTATTCTATTTTAAAAATAATATCTTTTCCTTATGCATTTCTGACTGTTTTATGTAAAAACAACTCATAGGTAATAATTGAAATGACAAAAGGAATGCGTTTTTAAATAATGATTTTTATTAAATTAATTTTAATTAAATTTGACTTCAATAAATTTCGCAACTTGAAATTTCGAATTAATAATAAATGTGATTGTATTCTGGCAAATATTTACTTATCAACAATTCCATTCAGTATTCCTTTCTGACTTTTTGCAATTTTGATTTTATTTGATAATGCGATAACAACTTACCTTTCCATTTATACATAATTAATCACGAAGAGTTGGTATGAATATAATTTTCGGTTCTGATAATGATATTTAAATGTTTTTTTTTTCATTGACTTAAGGTAAATGTATCTTTGCAGAATCATGTATCTAAGCATAAATCGTGATTTATATCCTTTTACCACTTCACTTGGAATTAATCAGGTTTAAATATTAAATTTCAAGCTGATTTAAAACAAATTTAATATCTTTTGACCCTCCTTGAAAATAGGAAATAAAATAATAAACAAATTTCTAAATAAGGATATAAAAAATGTACTTAGAAAGGGGTGGAACAATAAAGTTTCGCATTTCCTTAGCAATTAAAATACTTAAGCGAACAATTAAACGCTACCATCGTCATTATAACCATGAAAAGGTAACTCATTTCAGTCAAAAGTTTACGCTGTTATTAATGGAACTCTCTAATTTAAGTAATTTTAATGTAGGCGTGTCATATTCCAAAAATGTACCCAAAAATAACGATAACAACAACAACAATATAAAGGCAATAACAGTGAAGTTATTAACACGACAATGGAATGGAGGCAGCAGTGGAAATATTTTCACTTTGTATTGGCATTAATTTCATACTAATTATGATTAAACTTAAATTCTCTGAATTATCTAAATTTATATCATATTTCAGAAAACAGAAAAAAAAAGAAAATATATTTGAAATTAAAATGCTTAATGAACATATTAATTGCAATTCTATGATTAATGAACTGAGCAATGAAACTCAAAATATTTAAGGATTTTTTATCCAAAGGAGCGTTAATTACTATGTGTACATTTTCATAGTAAAGAAAGTTATATATAAAAAACAAATTCTGTTTACTTTCAATTATAAGGAAAACAAATATTATTTCTTGAAGTTATTTTAATTTGCTGCATTCTCTTTGCAAGGCATGTGTTCCCTTCCCAAGGAATGCAAAATTGGCGTAATTCAAATATTTGAAATATTTTGTGTAAATTCTAAAAAGAACCAAAAACTTTTTTGTTCGTCATGGTCAATTAAATGTTATCAACATTGTTGCTTCCATACCAGCTGGTTCTGATAAATAAAAAATTAAAAAAAAAGCACTAAGAAATCAACCAACCAAGAATTCATGCTGGTAATACTGGTACCGAACACAAAGGTACCAACATATTTGCTATTTCAGTGCTCCTACATCTCAGGCTGAAGCCCGAGCAAAAATTAAGAATCATAACTACAGTTGAGTGAGTTTTGATGACTTTACCGTTGTTGCTGTTGTTGTTGTTGTTGTCGATATTGGTTGAATTGTTTCGTTCCAAAGACTTGTACTTGCCACATAAAGGTTTTCAGGTGACAAGGACTGTGGTGCCGTTACTCATGTATCCACCTGAAGCAGAAAAGCCAATTCTTTCAACTCAGACTGTTATTGTGCTTATTACTCCAGCGTTTCTTGCTATTGTTTTTATTGTAGTGACAACAGCAGAAGCCGTGGTGGCAGCAATAGAAGTGGGTCTTAATTAAATGCAAATTGATGTTACTCCCTAAATTTAGTAATTCTCGAAATAATAATTTGCATATTTTCTTATTAATTAAGCGAACTGCCTCGGCTTGACATCACAGACTGTTTTCTATTGATTCCTTTTGTGTCAGTTTTTGTTTAAAACTGAATTTTAATTAAAAATATTATGAATAAGTAATTTGAACTATGACTCCAAAGTTAATAATTCATTTTCTAGTAGAGCTGAGCTGCTTTTAGAAAACAATTCAATAAAATCACAAGAAATGTAAATAAAAGTAATTAAGAAAACAAATGCGAGGCAATACAATTAAAAAGAAGTCATAGGTCACCACGTGCAGGAAAGTCAAATGAA
>NC_051847.1:156334503-156390692 GCF_002237135.1 Teleopsis dalmanni | reverse complement strand
AATTGCTCTTGATAAACCTGATCGACAGAAAGGTGAATACCACTCCACCATCCAGAAAAGGTAATGTTATTTAGCATTTTTGTATTTTAAGGCGCACAGGGCATATGCAGTTATGATTGATAACGCCTAGAAAGAGATAATCAATATATCAATATTATGTTAGGATTTCTGACCGTTAAGATAATAAAAACGGTTAAATTCAGCACACAACTTTTCTAGTTGTCATATAAACAGTTTTGAATATATGGAAACTATGACAACATATCAAATCAACATTGTCAAATCAATTCTTAAAAGGCTGTCACAACTACTATATTCTTATATATTGAAAAAAATGGAATCGAATTTGAATATGATCTTTGTGACTTATAAACATTTGTAGGATCTCAAATTAAAATGTTGCCTAGAAAGTATAAATGCAAGTTCAAAGAGCTATTTACTTTTAGTTAATACTGACTTATTTAATTAACAACAGTAATTATATTTGTAGGATCGAGATTTGTCCAAACATGTTTACTCTATATCCTGGCTATGAAATTAGTTCTGTTTGTAATATAAGAGAGCCTAATTAGGTCTGTTGTTTACATGTGCGAAATCATTTAAGACTATCAAGGACTAATGTGTCTTATTTAATATGAATTTTAAGAAGAATAAAAATAAGAACATTTTTTTAATAAATATAAAAAGTTATAAAGAGGTTTTTTCGAACAGTAGTGAACTACAACAACAAAAAATTTATTTATTATATTATTTTAATTAATTGAATTTTTGGCTGACAGCTGTTTCGAGTATTGATAAATACCCAACATCAGTGGTCTTAGAAATATTTCTTGTATTTAATTATTCGTAAATAAATTTGAATAATTGAAATAATAAAAAAATAATCATAATAAAATAATAATTTTTAATAATAATTAAAAAGTTATGTTAATAATTTTTTATGTTTTATATCCTTTCTATATCACTATTCTTGTGTCAACGTTTAACGCATTTAACATTATATTAACAAAAGAAAAAAATATATATTTCTTGATCTTAATGTTCATATTATAATATTAATATAATATCTTAATATTATATTTAATTTTTAGTATTATTTAATATTAAAAAAAGTTATATTAAAAAAATTAAAAGGTATATGATTTTTTTTGCGCTGTTTGGTTCAGTGTAGATTCACTGGATATCTTTAATCTGTTCAAGAAATCAATTTTTATGTTCTATCTATTATTACTTTGTGAAATACTGTACATTGTCTATTCTGTGAAACTACATAAAACCAACACTCCTAAGTACTCTTAAAGTGCACATTATGCGAATTTTCCTACAGTTTGAAGCGCATATAAATTATGTTAATAAAAGGACAACAATGAGGGAAATCAGTCGCCATTTTATATAAACTTGTGCATATAAATATAAAGTATATAAGCTCTAAAATATATTTATATTCTGTAGTGTGGATATTTTCCGTAACATAAACTTTTCTATCCTCGAAATTTATGCAAGATGATTTGAAATATTTTTTACCTTGAAAATTGAATTACGTCTAGCAATACCCGAGGCGATGTTGAAGTAAAATATTGAAATTAAGAAAGTTTATGGGAAAAAACAAACGCTGACTTAAGCAGGATATTTAAAGTATTTAAAAAAAGTTTCGTTCATAAAATTGTTAATGAATATAATAAAAAAAATTATGTAGAATTATATGTAAAACAATTTTTGTTATTAAAAAATTTAATTCAAACTTACTTCGCCAATTTTTTGTGGCAATATAAATATATATATATATATATTTATATTATATTTCATTAGTTAAGGTTAAGGTTTCATAACAGTTTTGTTAAGATTGGTTTGAATATATCCTTATAAACTTACTTTACGCATAATGTTCTGTTATTTAGAATTAAAAATACAATAACAAAGTACCATAAACACAGGATTGTTCTTCAAGTAGCTGCAAGTTATAAGTTTAAGAGTTACTGAACATATTGTATACATACAGCTTTAATTTTAGATTTTATTACATCATGATAAGATAATTTTCTCTATATTTTTTAACAAATAATATCAATTATTTTAAATTCATGTTAACAGAATCATAAAGTTAGACACTCTGTTAAAAAATTCAGTTAAAACGTAGTCGCCTTTTTAAACACAATAATTTAAAATTTGTAATAGCCTCATCTGTCTTGCTCCTTAAGATAATATATTCTCCTAAGGTGATCATATTTTTATTGCCTAAAATATGCGACAATTTCAAAACAGGCGAATCCATTTTTCATCCACTTATGGTTTGACGACTGTTTCAAGTCTAAATAATTTTACTTCTAACGACACGTGGTACTATGTATATGAAAGGTAGTATTGTCCAACGGAAGTTGAAATTGTATCGGTTTGCACAGGTAACCAATTTTAATCATAAATTATGAGTCACTCTTCACAAGGTAATGATATGTAGAACAATTGCACATTTTTTTTTCTTAAAATTTTTGTTTGTGGTGGAAAGCAGCGAAAGCGACAGAGTGAGACCTGAACCCACTAAAACCATCGCTAAGGAATGGAGAAGATTTCCACAGTAAATTGGGCGAGAAAGCATGGGCTTACTTTATTTTAAAATTCACTTAAATGAGACGACACGGTGATCTTTCTGGATAATAAGAAAGCTTGAAACGATGCAGTCCCTTTTATAGATATATGACTTAAGTGCGTACCACTTTTTATTAGCAAGCTGAAGATAGTATACTTCTTTGAATACTTCTTTTAACGATGTCTTGGGTAACATAAACCGACACCACTAGGGAAGCATTCAGCGAAGCACCGAAGTATTCATTTCGAGAAATCCGTATAGATTGAGATGTTGTAATTTGCTTCAGAGTTACTTTTTTTCGTTTATTAAAGAAAATATTGTCTAAAAATTTCTTTCAAGGTCTAAACATGGATGCAAATAATCCGATCTCATCTTATATAGTCTGTTTGGAAATACACCTTGATTTTGATTATGTTCATATGTGCGTTTCTGATTCTGGTGGAATGTAGAAAATTGTTGAAAATTGAATTGATTATTGTAGGAAAAGTGAAAGTGTTTTTACCATTATATAATAAATGTTATTATATAATCTCTTGTTATTACTATTCACACACTAAACAATTATCTATATTGATGTTAAAGATATATCTTTTAATTATCAGTTTTTGACAACTTCAAGCGAACAGTTTATAATAATTGATATCTTTATATTTTTATTGTATATTTTTTTAAAATATTTTTTGAAATGTTATTTTGTAAAAGGTAGTGAATAGTAGGTTAAACATAAAGGAATCTCTTGTGGATTAACCTCCAAACTAACAGACAATTCATTTGTTTACATCTTTGTAAATATATCTTTCTTTGTATATATAAATATACATTTCTTTCCTTATAAATAAATATTAACTTTTGTATTTATGTTTTTCTGCTATTCTCGCATATTTGTGTATATTTCTCGGTACTGAAGTTGAAGTAGCATAAAAATATAAAAATGAAATCCATTTCCTTTTCCGTTTTCTATTTGCTCGTTATTCTGGTCCAGCGCTCTGCATAGATTTCATGCCATTCTCCTACATACTATAAATCGACCTTAACGCAAACTAAGTAAAATATGTGCAAAACAAAAAAAAAATAAAACAATAAAAAAAATTTAATGCAAATAAAAATAAAATACAAAAGATAAAAATAAAAATAATAGTAAAAACAAATAATAATAAATAGAAAACTAAACAAAACATTGGAGAAAATGTGGAAAACAATGAAAAATTATGCTTGCGCTGTACTTCGTCGGTATGTGGGACGACTATCAGTTGTACAAATGCAACAGTATTAGTGTATACCACTTTAGCTATAAATTTTTCAGAAAAAAAAAATTGATATAACTGTACCCATCTCCACCCCCAGCCCCACTCGAACTAGTCCTAGTTCTGGTGGCTAGTTGTGTAGTTGTGTATGTCAGCATAACATTATGCATGTGCATTTTCAATAAATATTCTCACTGGGTTGCTTAACAGATCCGAACATTGAATTCATGCGTTGGCATGTGCGCTAATGCGTACAGTACGCAGCAGTAGTAGTTGTTGTAGTTGTTTTATTATATGATCCATAATAGACTGACTGGCAGTGAGCCAGTAGTGATTTTGAAAATTGACACAAGGACATTTATTTCAACGAGTACTGGCAATTCGTTGGGGATTTGAAATTTTGGCGCTATTGAGATTATTACGAATACGAATTTTTGATAATTTTGTAAAGGTGACCCAGTGGAACAATAGCGCGCTTAATACATTAAGCGCTTTTTATTTACAATACTTTATTTAGAATTGTTATTAAAAATGAGATAAATTGCACAATAGTATACCAACGGCAACTATGTCATTAGAGTGAATTTATTTTTCGAAATCCTTATAAAAGCAAGTAAGGATTTTATATCCTGATGTGTTAAGCAAGCGTTGCAACATTTGTGATAGAGCTATATTTCTTTTTTTTTCTTTTTTTCTATTTAAACTAAAAACAAAATGAATTGTGTAAATTTATTTTAAGTAACAATTGTTTTTTTTTGTTTTTTGTATTTTTATTTTCACATGTTAACAAATAAAGTGCTATAAACAGCATTAAAATAGCAAATGCGCATACCATGTGTAAGGATTTGTATACGCTGTTTTCATGCAGTCCTGTTGATATATGATGTGCAATATTTAAAAATGGTACAACAGAATTTGTTAAAAATAGAAACTCACAAACTCATAAAAAAATCCAAAAAAAAAAAAAAAATAAGAAATAAAAAATATTCCAAAAACTGCCAAAAAAGTAGTAGCACGGAAACAATGTAAAGTGTAATTTGTACGCGTAACAATTTTTACTGGTAGTTGCATTTTTTGCATCCTTTCGCTAGAAAATGAATGGCGTTGCTGCTTTTCGCTGACTGCAGTGCATTTTTTATGCGTTCTCGCATTTTTGCATTTTTGCTGCCATTCCGTTGGAATTTTATTTTTCTTTGCGCTCAACGTTTTTCTCTGCCGGATGTATGCAAATTCATAAAGGACTTAACAGTTATTGTATATGTGATATATGCTCGCATTTGTATGTGCGCCAGCACTCACACTGGTTAGCGGCGTGTTAGTGCATACAAAAGGAATTATTTTGTAGTGTTATTTAAAATTGAACTGCCACATGCAGCAAATTTGCACTCGCTTTTTTCCTTCCTTCATTGTCTTTCATGAAGAAAAAGGTCATTCGGTTATTTGAATTCATTCAAAAATACGCAAAAAACTAAAATTTGTCAGCAGCGATGTCCTTGTTACCCCCTTCAAGGACTCAATGGTGTTAGTGGTAGTGATTGCTGTAGTTTCCACTCTCCACTCTCCTAGCAGCTACATTAAGTGTCAATTTGTAGCGGTGAGTGCTGCTTAATTTCATTGTCTTCTACGCTCCACATAAATTCAATTTGAACAAAATTGGAATTAAATATTCAATTTACTTCAATTCAATCCACTGATTTGAATGTCAGGACAAGAGTAAAGTTAATATTTCATTGTCTGGCATGTGTACAATAGATAAAGATGTTAGAATGAAGTTTTGATTAAGTTTACTCTGAGGTGAATATTGAAAACTCAATGCAGTAATGAAATTTTTCCACTAAAATTGATTAATAACAGTTACGAGTTCATTTGCAAACTTGAAAGAAAGGAAAATATGGAAAAAAGGACAGTAATGCAATGTGGTGTGAAAGTGAAGTAAAAGGATGATCGAATCCACCTAAGTTAGTTAGGAAAGCCGTTTTGATTTCACATTTCTTGTAATTATGGATAGAAGGATACACACATTAAAATCAGCTGGACGCATTGATGAATGCAAATAACTGGCTAAATTTTATGTTGGATATATCGCTAAGATAATCAATGAATTATTATTACTGTGTAAAAGGGATAGTACACTGCGACCTAAATACTCTATTGTGCCCCTTGGTCAGATTAGAGTATTTCTCCAAGTCTGTTTTCTTAAATGAAAGACAGCATCTGGCCTATTTTTCCTAATCTTGAATTCTTATTTTCCATGAAATAGCCTCCCTAGCGTTTCTTCCGTTTATGCATCAGTGCCGGGCACTGCCATAGCACATAGTATGCGGTTTCTCTCTCTCTCTTCTCTACAGTATCTGCCGTTTGAGTTTTATTGGTTTCCTTACTTTGTTAAATGATTATTCAATCTACAGTGACCGATTAGTAACCCTGTAATAATTTTTAGATAATTCTTTGTTAGTTCTATGCAATCCGTTTTAGGTTCCTAATATGATTGTTATAGTCTTGTTAGGTTTTCTCAATGTAGTTCTCTTCATGTTGTATTTGCGCCGTTTAAATGAATAGATAGAGTTCCTTTGTCTCTTCTTGGTAATCAATGAATAGAGCATTCCAAAACTTAAGTCAGGCTTTGGATAAGCCTATGCAAAGACATAACATCTAATGTCTTAAAATATCTTAAACTTAAATAAGTTTAAATATTTATTATTTTAAGTAGGTTTGACTTGTGTTTGTGAATTAAGTCAGAGATTTTATACTTGAAATATATAGGCCACATCACTCGAGACCTGGCTGCTGGAGCATTAAACTAATGTTGCAAATATCACGTTGTGTTTTTAAGAATGGGTGTCTAAAACGTAAGCTTAGTTTTGGACATAAACACAACAGAATTTCCGATGTCTCCTCTTCTTGCACCGGTAAACATGTACCTGGCCAAAAGACTCGTGAGTTTTTCTTCATGCCATCCTGTAATCTAGTGTCTCGCTAAGACAAACTTACGATTTTCTTACTGTGTACTTAGTTGGAGATACTACATATGGGGTATAATGGAAGCTTTGTTCAGATTGCAGAAAATATATAAGCATAATTTTAATTTGCTTCTTATAAAAAATGGCATACTTTGCTATAGTATGAGATACATGCAAATAAATATCCTAGGTACATAGATGTACTAAGCAATTTATTATAAATAATTTTAATATAACCGGATAGTTGTTGATAATCTTTTCATCAGTCAATCTTTTGTGTGTTCTTTAGTTTAAGTGCATTTTATTTTATTTTTATATACTTCTTTCAATTCAGCTTACCACTATAAGATATTTTGTAGTGTAAATATGAAACAGAACATTATACCGCGCTGTTAAATTACAAGATCTAGGAGCCCAGGTCTTCATTTCTAAATACGATATGATTGCCAAGTACTTGCTTACTTGCGTAGTCGATTATTATAGATACACATCCGCTTTGGCGTCATCTAGCTAGTTGATGGTACCTTAAGTCGTAAAATCATTTCTTACTTGGCCCTTCTATGAGATGTGTGAACTTCCCTTACTGTGATTTCCACTGTTTTACATCGCATTAAAAACTCTTTAGTTTTTATTTAATTGCATTATATGTAGGTATGAGCGTTTTAAGTGGGTCATTTGGGGAGTTGGTCTCTATTGAAAATGTGCCTGAAGTAGTTATGTCATAAAGAAGCATATCGAGAGTGAAGAAGCTCAAATAAATTTGAAATCACAACAACTAAACCGGTTTATTAACAAAAATTTTAAACTAAGCTTGGAAAATAGAGTCACAGTATGCAATTCAATTATAAAACATATCTATCTATCTGGTGCTGAGGAATTGAGTTATAGAGCTTGACGTGTATATAGAACTGAACGACGTTGCTTACTCAAAATTAAAAAGTTGCCCACTGGTAGATTACAGCTGACGGCAGCACTGTTGCATTTGGAGTAACTGTGCGGGAAATTCAAAAAGTCACTGACTTATCAAACCGCCCTCGTATAATTTTAAGATCAGTACAAATTGTCGATTTCTAGTAAGAAAGATGAAATCTTAAACAAAACAATCTAGTAATACTAAAGTGGCTATAAGTGACCATCACTGCCATCAGTTATGACCAGTATCACTGGTAACAACTAATATAGTTATTCTAATATAGTTATATAGTTCTAATATAGTTATTCTTTATAGTTGCTATCTTCTTATCTTTTACCTGGGTTACTTGGATTATCTACGTGGACTGTTTTCTATGCAAGACCAGTCTTCTACCCTTCATTGTTCTAGTACATTGATTAAATTAGCTTCAAAATTTAATGCTTTAAACAAGCACTTAGAGTTTACAGCAAGTTGTATGGAATTTGCGATTTCCCTCTGTTCTAATTTAGTTACTAAAAGACGCAGGATAAAAGGAAAACAAAAGGCGATAAATAAAAATCAAAATAAGTTATGTCTTTTCTCAATATTTTTGATTTGAAACATCCATCACTTCATTTTGCACAATTTCTTACTTTGTTGGGAGGTAGTAAATGGTCCTTTGACAAAGTTATCTTCACACGAGTAGCGAAGGTGTTTCTGACATAATTCACATTTTATTTTCTTGTTCCGTTGTTTTGCAGCTCCGTTGTTCTATTATCCTGCTTATGGTCCTGATGTGGTAAACATATAAAAGCTCATTTTTTCCTTAAATTTGTGTTGTTTTGTTGCATTTATGAGTGAGTATATGCGATGTCATTTATCATTCCCTGAACTTTTTGACGTTTACGAAGGAAGCTACTATTTTCAGTGCTGAAATAAAAAACTCAATGCATGGGTTATCGCTTCAAATCCCATGATAGGATATATGGGAAATGGCATATTTTATATATGAAGATATTAAATTTGTTTTTTGTTTGTGATCCTTTTGCATTTGCAGATATGCCAGTTACAAGGTTTTCATAATATTCGGTACATACTTCATAGAATTTGACAGTGAAATGTCTAAAATATGTTGATAAATGATTTTGATGGGTTTTTATTGCCGTTCCGTCAATAGATGCCCTTAATATTAGATTTTTTTCATCTCTTTATTTTGTGGGCTTGGAAGTGACATGTAATGCTGCTTATCAACAGTTTAGCATATGTGACAGGTGAATAAAAGCAGCTGTCATTGGACTGCCGAGAACTTAATTTATAATCATAAAGAGTGGGTGGGCAGCCGTGTCAGTAATGGACCGAATGCTCGAATATTGCTGAATATTGCTGTTGTTAATAAGGAATTGAAAATTCATATACGAGTATGTGAATGTGTAAATATTTCATAAAAATATTGAATTTCACGCCTTAAGCAATTTTAGTATTCTCATGCCATTGAATGCATATTTAAAAATATGGAATCAAATATTTTATGAAATAGTTTTTTTTCGATATTTTGTTGTGTTTTTGTATGTGTAAAATTTTTATATGTTTTTAGTAGTGTTTTCCTTGTACAGTCATAAATTTCTTACCATTTAATTTGCATTAAAATAACATTTTTTAATTTATGCTTCATTCTAGCATTTCTTTTATGAAAAAAAATGTGTGATGTATATATTTTATTGCAGGCCATTTGCAATTCTTGTAGTGTTTACACATGTATATATGTACATAAATATTTCCATCTTTATTGATATACATATGTATGCGATTTAAAATTTAATCTGCTCGTATGCCTTTTTGGTTTTTATATGCTTTTCTGCATTGGATTTGCATTTTAAATCTGATTTTCGTTCACAGCAATTTTTTTTTTTTTTTTTTGGTATTGTGAACATACGAATTTTTCCCATATTATTTAGGGTAAGCCACCTCAGGCCACCCAGTATGCAAATTCATCTGTACGATTATGCATTGCTTGTACCAATGAATTGTCACTATTTTATGCATAAAATACTTCGATACTATGCCGGGTGCAGCTTGAGTAACTTTTCCCGCTGGTCTGCCACATGTGAGCATTTTGAATATTTTTTACTTGGACAAATTTATAGCATATACTCGTACATATTCTCGTTCGTCCTCTGCACCGTAGTTAGTATATAAAATGGCAACCACATCCGGTAGCCACAATGGCCGTGGTCGCCGTTCGCTTCCTGCGATCACTCGTTAAAATAACATGAATATCTGCTCTAATAATGGTTTGAAATTGGTCGAAATAGCTAATGTTATCTCCATAGAAGTATGCCATGAAAATTTTACTTCCTTCTCTCCGCATTTGGGGTTTCAATTAACTTTTTTGTACTTTACGGAAATGTTTTTTTTTTTGAAATTTAGTCTTTTTAGTCTTTTTTTTTTTGTTTCTCCTTTTTCTTTTTTGTTAAATGTTTTACAAATGTTTTTGTATTGAAGATTCTTTTGCTAGTGCTTCAAAGCAATGGACACAAATATTTGATACTGCGAATAATTGAGGTGATATGGAAAGAACTTTTCAATTGCAGACTAACATTTTTTCAACAAAAATCTGGTGAAATTTTAGAACTCAGTTTTTTGGTTAAGCAATCCTTAAAGAAGAAAAAAGTGAAGAAATTTTCAAATGAAAAGAGATTGACTGTTTTCGACTATTCATCAGAAGAAAGGAAGGAAAATGAAAAGAAAATGTACTTTCTGTAGTGAACAATTAAAGCCTTTCGGAATCATTTTGAGGAAAGCTGGTTTATTTTATTTGCAATGGGCTTTTATTTCATTTGAATACTTTCTTGCATATTCTGGAATATTTTTGGTTTTGCAAAATCAAAGCAAGTTAGTGATTGTAGCTGAACATTATTTGGAAGAATTGCTTAAGACGTCATTTATTTTAATTTGGTTATTTTTTCAGATTCAAGTTCAAAATATAATTGCTTTTGAGAAGTGCCTATATCAGATACATTCTAAAAAACTTATAAACTTAGAAAACTTGCTGGAAAAGTCAATATAGTATATGGGTCATCCTTTTATAAATCAATCGGATTTTGTGCAAAAAATGACTTCATCACTTCCGATTTGGCTAAAATTTTTATGACCTTCTTTCTTAAAATAAGAAGACCCGTATTTCAGAAAAAATTTTAATATTTTTTTCCCCATGGGTCCATATCTCTTAGGGAAAAATTTAAAAATTTTTTGATTGAGATTTTAGATTTTTTAGAAATCCTTTTGAGACGTGCTTACATCAGATACATTCTAGAAAACTAAAAAATTGTGAAAACTGGCTAGAAAAGTTGATATAGTACAAGGGTCATATTTTTATAAATCGATCGGATTTTGGAAAATGACTTCATCATCTCCGATTTGGTTTTTTTATGACCTTCTTTCTTAAAATAAGAAGACCCGTATCTCGGAAAAAAATGTTAAAACCTTCTTCTTATTTTCTTATGTATTGTCTTCTTATTCTATGAAAGGAACTTACAAAAAAAAATTTTAGCCAAATTGGAGACAATGACGTTAAAAAGGTGTTCGATTTGTGAAAAAATTACCCATATACATACTATATATGTATGAAATGATTGTTGTATTACTCACTATAAAAAGTTAGACTCCTTACTATTAAAGTCAATATGGCATATAATAATTTATTTTACACTCAAAATGGAAGGTTTTTGCTCTCAGCTGATATTTTGTGTGTCAATATGGGGAGAACAGCGATGAGGATCTTGTGAGCATTAACTTAGTTAAATGCAATCAGGCACTTTACCTAGTATGCTCATTCCCTCTCCTTTAAAGTACGGTAGTAGAAATTCAAATAGATACTATAAGTATATAATAGAAAACTGCAGAGGTTCATAGCGAGCATTATAAAATCGATTCGTCTTGCTATGGTGATTAAAAATGCACATGTGTATTATGTGATTTATATGAGGTCTTAGAGGTTCCCTTTATTGATATATTAAATATCTGTAAAAATCCAAAAATTGGTAATCTAAATTAAAATAAAAATAATAAGAAAAACTTTTAATTAGACAAAAAGTTAATTACTTTCGACCTTGCACTTAGTGGTTCCTCTCAATTCATTTCAATTCAGTAAATAAAAGTTTTTTATTTACTAAAAAAAGTTGTTTTAGTGACTTTAATTTTGTAATTAATAGCAAATGTTACTCTGATAATTTACTTTCGATGACTTTCACTTATAAGTTTTTTGGAAGTTTTAATTTAAATTGATTCATAAACTCGCAAAAAAGTATCTTTGCTAATTTAGTAATTGCCACTCATTGCCATAAATGCTCTCATAAAATAAATTGAATTTTTCAATTTAAATATAATTTTATACTAACTATTTTGCTAATTAAAATATTTATTAAATAATTACTACATATTTTATTACAAATTATTGTTGCAATTACATTTTCATATTATTTTTACTCAAAAAATAACGAAATTTCATTATTTGATTACATTAAAAATTAAAATTAATTAAAAGCATATAAAATATATTTCATATTCAAATAAACAAATATGATATATGTTTGTACGAATATTTTCTGAAGTATAAGTTGTAGCAAAGTTTATAATTATTTGAATTTTTAAATGGCTGTATTTAATAAAACTATTTTTTTATTATTTAAAAAATTTTTTTTTGTTGTTTATTGATGAAATACACATATGTGTTTGGAAATTCTTAAAGTTTTAATAGTTAAAATGTTTAAAAATTAGCTTTAAAATTAAAAATGATTATGAGTATATTTCGCGTAGAAATTTATGTAGAGTATACTCTCACCCGATATAAGAAAACCTCTAAATAAGGAACGATCGTATATATGCAAATAACCAAGCTAAAATTGAAGAAAAAGCTTTGAAGTTGGATGGTCTGTTATTAGAGAACTAACGGTCTATAGTCGGATATGGTTGCCACTACGCTGTTACTCGATATTATCCGTGTTATTCATTGTTTCACACAGTTCATTTATATAGATAGTAAAAAGAAAAATTCAGTTAGGTGCATATATAAAAGGTAACATATGAAAATGTTATA
The DNA here is from genome assembly GCF_002237135.1 of Teleopsis dalmanni. Lineage (NCBI taxonomy): Eukaryota > Metazoa > Arthropoda > Insecta > Diptera > Diopsidae > Teleopsis > Teleopsis dalmanni. Next base: position 156,377,917 of record NC_051847.1, on the reverse strand, counting down.
CAAGAGTTACCATATTCGACAGTGCACTTTCAAATAGACTTTTTTTTAAAATTTTTGGGCCACAATATTAGCAACAATAAAAATTATTTCATGGATGAATCGTGTGTACAGATGTTGCCGTAAACTTGCAGGTAGCATACGTTATACAAATATATAATAGAAGTATACTACATATGTGTTAGGTAGTTGTAATAAAAAAAAAGTTTGGTTAAGATTAATAGAACCTCTTCAATGATTTTTTTTAGATTCGGAATAAGTTTTGAAAGGCATCAAAACAAAACCATTAATTTTTTTATAACATATATCATTTTTTTTTAATTTTAATATTTTTATATTAAATAAAGTATTTTTCTTTAGAAGTTCAATGATTGTTTTTTCTAAATAAAATTTAGTAATTTTTTTATTTAAAACAAAGAAAATCATTTCTCTCTTGATATTCAGATGTCTGAGTTGGTGAATCAGCACCTTTACTCTATTTTATCTGTGGACAGTTTTAAGTCACACTAAGAATAACTGAATACGGGGCTTTAAAATATGATGGATCTGATGTCTTTGTATCTGCCTGTGTTTATCAAATTTCGCTGTATTTTAGGATGCTGAGTGTTGGATTATTGTGACTGTTAACAAAACAAAATTATGACAAAATAAAATAATAAAAACTTTTTAGTTTTTGAAATGGATGACGTAAATGACATAATAAAAATACTTAAATCGCAAAGAAAACATTTTTATGAGGCAATCAAAAAAGTTATAGAAATCATTTATTTATTGAATATAAAAATAAAAGTTAGCAGATAATATAAAAATTTTAATTTTAATTGGTAAATGGTCATTTTTACTCTTGATTTAGTTTTAAGTATGTAACTATCATAAACTGAAAGTAAGTTGTTTTTTATTACTTTTTAGAATTTATAAAAATCTGTTATTAAAAGTTCTTTAACTTTCTATAAAGATAAAATTTTTCATTAATAAATTTTTCTGCTTTCCAACTCAAGCTATTTCGTGGTGACAGAAAAGGTCTCAAGGTGGCCTTGGTACTCCATCTTAGTGTTATTTAACTTATGCCATTAACTTGGGTTGTCTTAGTATATACTGAAAACTTTAATAGTTAATTTTCATTATCAGGCGTGGCATATTCAAAGAGCACACCCAAGTGTGTCTGCGCTAATATTTGTAGGAACGATTGTATATAATGCCTTCTGAGTATATTATAATCTTATTTCATATGTACTATACATTAATTCAAAAATCTTATAAAGTCACTATATGCCTTATATAGACAGGAATTTTTTAAAGTTTTAAATAATCGATTCTTTTTTAATTCAATTAAGTTAATCAAAGATATTATAAAAAAATTTTTTGACATAAGTGTACGGTGCTTTGTAATCCTGTACCTATTCTTATCCTATTCCATGTGTATGTTTTTAAGCTTCTTCTTCCCAATTTAAAAGAAAATGAAATGAAAATTCTTTAGTCTATTTCTTTACCTCTGGATTTGCAATTTTCTTGAGAATTATTTATGTTGTTTTTGAAATTTTTTTTTTTAAAACTTTTTATTTTTGGCTATTAACTAATACACACAATACGAATTTCCCAAGAATAACGAAATGAAGAGCATAGATTTAGGAAAAAAAAGATCTTAGAAAGATTAATAGAGAAAAAAACATTAAAATGTGAAACGCAATGAAAATAAGATTAATTAAATAGAACTTTGCTTATTTTGGAATAGTACGAGTATTTAAATGGAATCCTTGTCTAAAGATGCCATTATTTTGCTTTAAACAAGCTGCAATAAAAACAAAAAACATTTCATTTTTAATGGCTTTTAAGTTTAATTCTCAGCATTTGTTGGGCTATTAATCTGAGACTTAAATTCGCAGTCTTGTTGCAGAGATTTTTATTTGTTCGTGCAGAAACATTTTGGATGTTAACAAGGACATAAGAAATTTTGGGATGGTGGCCAGATTAAAAATAAATAAAGAAATTATTTTATTGTCACATTATAAAAAATAAAACAAAATGAAATTATTTTATATCTCTATTTATTTGAAGAAAGCAGAAAAAGAGTGATCAAATATTATTCACGTATACGTGTCATGGTACATATTATTGATATATATTATATGTAGTAATAGTAATAGTGACACCGCGTCCATTGTTGGACCACTGTATCTTTAAGTGTAGAGTATATACCTGTCAAAATTTTTTCATGTACAAAATTTATATATTTTCAGGTCTAACAAGTCAATTAATCATTATATATATCCTTTATTGCAATTTTATTAAATTTGTTATGGTAAAATTACTAATTTAATTATTAAAATTAAATTAAAAATAAAAATTAATTAAAGAAAAATAAACAAAACTAAAAAAAGAAAAGTTGATAATTACAAATAAAAATATAAATATAACTAAAAAAAAAAAATTAATTGTCGTGCTTAATATTGAGAGTTCATTCATTGCAATTTAGATTAATATATTTTTTTGTTATAATTTCCATTAAAATGTCTTATTTCGTACGTCTTTGTCTTCTAAAGCTAACAAAGTGTCGCCAAAAATGGTGTAGTTTAAGTGATATCTGCAATTCCATAAAAGTAAGATACGACACACAGCTTACCCGCAGTATGTAGGCTAAACCTCATAAATATTCCAACAATGATGTTCATAACACAAATTGTTTATTTGGGTCAAATTAAGCTAACGAGTAATAAAACAGAAATCTGTTATCACAGTTCTACAACAACTAAAAATAGTTGCACTGCCAAACTATTGTTCAAAGGACATTTTACAAATATTGCTGGGTCTCCACACTATTTCTCTTTGTTTTTATTATTATTTGGATTTTTTTTGAAAGAGTTGCCAAAATAGTGCAATGAAACTAGCAAAAAATCGTTCCTTTTAATAAATAACAACAGAAGTTTAAGTTTTCGTTAAAATAAATTATTCAAAAAACAACATTATTTTCCGAAGGACTGCAGCTTAGAGGAACCAAAAAGCATTTACCATTCACCAATTACGAGTAGTAAAGTTTGAGAAATTGAATTCTACTTTTTAATTCTATTTTTTTTTTGTTTTGCTTTCACTTAATACAAATTGCTGGCAAGTTTGAACAAAAACGTTCCTTTTTTAGACTGAGAAGGACGAAAAATAAAGCACAATAGAGTTTCATTTATAATCCTGGCAGCTTCCATGCAACAATTCTTCTTATCTTTAAAGTGTTAAAAATCGTTTGGATGTAAAGAGAGTAATAGTTTTTAAGTTTTCTACTTTCAATTAGTTTTAAGAAAGTATTGAAGTGTTTAGTTCTGTTATCAATAATGTTGGATAAGAGTTTTAAAATTGTAATGGATAAACTTTGTGTAATAGTTGGTTTAAAATTCTGATATTACATGTTTAGTATTTATATAATTTCGCATATAAAGACTAGAATAGCCATTATCATTTGACAGAAGATTTAAGCAGTCTTATCTAACAAGCAAATACTGATAATATTGATACAAAGCAAGTACATTTTAATGAATTGATCATTTACTTTCTAGGTAAAACTGCTCAAATCGTCTGTTAAATGATAATTAATTCTATATTGTGTCAAGGTAGAAGTCTTACTTCAACATTGCAAAAAGTATATATTAACAGATTTGGTTACGTTAGACTTAAGGCTGTAAAATGATATTGGATTTAGTATATATAGAGCAGTGGCTTCCAATCCTTTTTTTGACAACGGATCACTACGACGTTCTTATTTTTAGTAAGGTTCATAAAGTTTAAAAATAATAAACTGTATAATTATTTTAACATGCTTTATTCATCTCTGGTATAATGTATAATGAATTGTAAAAGTCTACAGGTACATTATATATGCTATAAAATAGATATATAATTACTTGAAAAATTTTTGTGCCTACTTTCAAATAAGTGAGTTGTCAGCAGACAAACTACAGGCTATGTATCCATATACCTGTTAAATGTGATTCAAGTACAATTTTGAACTATCTCGCGCATCACTTGTGAACCGTGGATTATCGGTTGCGAACCACTGATATAGTGTGTTTTTGTGATATATGTCTTCTGATTTAAGATCATCCTTCTCCTTAATCATTGCATAATTCTTAATCATTTGAACATTTTATAATACAATTCTCCCCAGTATCTTAACAGTAACATATGCTGCTTCATGGCATTTATTGTTTTTCTACTTTCATTGATTCCTAGATCATTTGATTTTGATAACAAACTGTGATACAGATCTTGATTTCCAGTTGATTGCAGATCTTCAGTTTTTTTGAAATCTTAGTCAGTGAAAAATGTTGTGGTAACCATGTTGACTAAAATATCAAAATTTTTTGATATTTTAAAAAAAACTTTGCGGCGTACACAGATTCGAAGGTCTGACAGTCTTTGATCACTTTTCGTTACGCGTGAATGTAACTTTAAAGATGCTGCACATGCCCATAGGTGGGCAACATATAACCTCACCAATTTGGAAACTGATTTTACTTAGTACAGAATACATCGATTGATTCCAATTAGGCCAGATTCAAGTAACAATCACAGTTGATTCAATTAATTTATAGTCAGCAAATTAAAGAATTTCTGTTTCTTTGAAGAAAATCCAATTAAAAATTTTCCTGAACTCAGTTTTTATAAAGATTTTGGACTATTCATATGACAAAATATGACAAAATGTGTAACAAACTTAAGATGCTTGCTATTAAATTGTCCTTCGTAACAGTTATTCTCTTAGGTAGTAAGTAGAAAAATAAAGTAAAATAGAGGGAAAAAAACTTTGAAAACAATGACGGATAAATAATACTCAACAAACAGGAAGTCTACATTCTAGAAATATTTTTCTAAATTTATGCATTGGTATGTGTGCACTGTGTTTACTAAGAGTTATTAAAGGTTTTTATTTTTTCTTTTCCATTTTTTAACATTTAAGGCTTTATAATCTGAGTCAGAACTTCGGTTATAACTGTGCTTTGTAGTAGGTTAGCAGTACTTAAGCGTTTTATGATTGTATAACTCACCTACATAGAGCTATGTTACTAAACTGGCAGTAACCAAACACTTCATTTCTCTACTCCACTTTTGCATTGCCCGCAGTAGTGGTGCTTCTATTCATAGCTTCATTTCACTACTGTCTAGAAGTTTTAGTTATGGCAGTCTTTCCCTAAAACGGCTTTCATTCTCTATTTTTCCATTTCTCGTGTCTTTGTGTTTCAACTGCTTTACATTCAACATTCAAGATTTATCATCCACTCATATTCATATTCTATTCAGACCATATATATCAGTGATGTCGTTTAGTTTTTTTGTGCATTGTTTAAAATATTGTACAAAATTTTTTATATTTATTCCTTAGTCATACTCTGCTCAGCTGTAGGTTGTTTCTTTAAACCACAAGTTATGCTTCATTGTTTGTCAACAAATAAAAGGATTTATGCACGCTTGTTTTTTATTTCTTCAAAAATGCATTAGCGCAAGGCTTCATCCCTTTTTATTCCGTAAATGATGCTAAATGGCCTTAATGCTTTTGCTGGTATTCTGCTCCATGTGATTCAGTGAGTATCTCCATTCACTTGCCAGTACATGTTGAGTGAATGCTGTCATACGATTTGATGTTTTTGTACTGAGAGTATTCATTCTTGCGCCTGAAATTTGTCGTTCAAGAGGAGCCTTTGTTTCCTTTTTCAGTTATGTAGTTTTTCTAAGATACTCATCATGCGAGGAACTGTTAAATGCTGAAGAATAGAACTCTTCACAAGTGCCATTGTTTTGTAAGATGCGGCATGAAATATGAACGCAAATTATATGTACAATTCGATAAGTTATAAGAATGAGCTGCCGAAATTATAAAAATTAGTTTAACATTTTATTTAAATATTTTTAGAATTTCATTAGGAAAATTAAGGATTCAAATTTAAATACAGATAAATACAACTAAATAATAATTAAAGAAGATATTCAGTAAATTTTTTTAAAAAAGGTTTAAGGCTTTTCTTAAAAAAATGTTCCTAAATGCAATTAAGTCACTGCTCACCATGTTTATGCCAAGATTTCAGAAATTGAAGGCTGTGCTGACATTTCAAGATTAGTAGGTCTTTCTTCCTTTTAGAAAATATAATAGTATTTCCATTCATTAATTATATATAGTATATTCTTATTTTTAGAAAATAAAATAATATTTCTATTAGCGAGTTATATGCTATATCATATTAAATAAGATATATACAGTCTGCCTTAACCTCGATGAGGCCAGTCTTAAAAAGATACAAAGCGTTTATTATTTTAATCTTTAATTTTTGTTCAAAAAAATCTTTCTCTTAGTCAATGCAGTGCTTAAAATGTTCAAGGATTTTATTAAAATATTTTTTAAGCTCATCGACATTTAACATGTGGTTAAAACATTCTGACCAAGAGATTATCGAAATAATATTTATTCATCGTAGATTTCTGTTTGGTGTTAATTTTAAATCGCATGGAATAAGTGGAAGAAAATACGGTATATGGCTAATAACAAAAGTATGCTTCTCAGTTAAGAATTGACCACAATATCTTGAGGAAGTGCTGCATTATGTATAATAAAAATAGCCCATCTGACTTTTTTCATTTCGACTAATTTCATCCAAAACTCTTGTGAAAATCCTTAAGAAAACTTTGTGTGAAAAATTTCCTTTTAAAATAAAGGAAACTGTCAGCATTGGTGCTTTGAAAGGATCATATTAAAACAACACATTAAGTTTTTAGTGATAATGGCTGACAAGTTTATGGATTTTCTTGGAACATTTTAAGCCTGTCTTTGCAATTCTGAAGTCTTCAATGCTTTTAATCGTCTGTTCGAGTATATAGCACACAAACTTTTTGTTTATTCGTACCCCGATCAAAACTCAATAAGCTGTTTTTGATAGCTAATTTATAGTAATATTATGTGTACACTATCTACTTAGTATCATTTACTTATAGATGTGATTGTGCTGATTTCTATAGATTTTGAACAGGCTATAACAGAAATCGTATGAATTTTATCCATATTCGTACCAAAAACTCTTTTATCATTTTGTTGAGCTTTCCAGTAGATATTTTCTGCTAGTGTCAAATTTCCTCAAAGTTTTATGACTCAGTCTTAGATCTCAGAAAATCTTAGAAATACGATTATTAAAGTTTATTTTCTTATTTTTATTGGTTTTATTTTTCTATCTTCATTATATTTTTATTTTATTTACTTCAACTGTAATACTTTAATTTCTCTAAAATTATTTTATTTTTGTTGTACTTTTCTGTATCATTCATCCAAGAGTTTGTATTGCTGTGGTACACATTTTATTTTCACATTTTTAATATATATCAAAAAATAGGTTTCACCGCTGGTTTTGTATGTTCACACCTTGCTTTCTACATTCGACTTTTGTTCTACCATATTAAATCATTAAGGCTATTCGATATTGTCGACTATTACTTATAATTTTCATTTGAGTTTCTTATTATATTCCGCTCAGTGGATCACTTAATTGATCAGAGTTAAGATTTTCTAAAATATTTTCATTTTCTGAATTGTTCAATGGTCAAAGGTTATCTGTCGTATTCGTATTCGACAAGATTTTTTTTCGATTTTGTTCACCGTTGCTTATATTTTTTATTTAATTTTTTACACATATTTAGATCAATCAAGTGATCACAGTTCAGATATTCCAAGATATTTTAATTTTCTGAATTTAAAAATAATTTAATAAGCTCGTTCTAATATAAAGTACCGCAAGTGCTTTGGTTAGTGTCACTAATTAAATAAAAAAGATACAAAAAACCTGGAACTTGAGTGTTAAAAGTTTGTGCAGCCTTGGCTACTTGTGGATACACACGATTAATTATCGCTTCTAATTTGACAGGCACGAGTTCTAGGCCTGGCACTTGCAGTCCAAACAAATTATATACGGACTATAAACTAATTAAACAAATTCGATTGTTTTCTAAGAACATTGATGTTGGGTACTTGGCAATACTCGAAACAGCGTTGTATAATCAGCCCAATTTCAATAAATTAAATAAATTCTTGTCCTTGCTATTTCTTTGCTACTCGAATCCGTCTAACTTTTAAATAGTTTCTCTCGGCGTCACTCTCGGCAAGTTAAAATTAACATTAATAATTAAATAAATTTAAATTAATACAATTAAATTATTTATTTAAATAAAATTAATAAGATTTAAATAAGATTTTTTTTACATTAAAAAATAGCTTCAAGATCATAGAAATTTAAACATATTTTTCACGTCTTGATAGTTTTTGCAAATAAATTTTCAAATGTTTTTAAATTAATGTTAATTTGATACTGCATATATGGTAATTAAATTATAGTAGAAATGTTATAATAGTTAAATATGATAGTGGAAATATTTAAAGTCAAATGTGTTAAACATCCTACACTTTACCTGTTTGCATGCAAAATTACCACATATTAATATCCCAAAAAAAATGATGTTCCATTTGAACCACAAACCTCAACAGCTTTCAGAATATTTTTTCGTTACCCAAAGTTTTTAAATTTTTCTCTTTTTTTTACTTTGCATGTATATCATTAAATCCTTTCAAAACCGACAACAGTATTAACAACAAAAAATAAAACCACAAAATATTTTTACAACGTTCCAAACAAATTACGCTACTTTCAAGAAAAGTTGCGCACAACATGACGAAGGAGTTGCCTCCTTACGGAGTGAAGCACTTTGCTTGTTTTACAGCATTTCAGACGACGAAAAGCTGCAGGAAACGTGTCGGTATTTTTATTTGCTTTAAAAATGTTTTTATTTATGTTTATATGCGAAGGAGCCAAGTTCCAAGTTCCAAATTCCAAGTCCCAGCTCACAGGTCCCATTGCACAATTACACACTTGCATATCAGAGCGTTGTTTATACCTGTTTCAAATTTTCTCAGACTTTTTATGGCAAAAATGCTGGAACTACCAGCAGGCCCAGGCAAGAAATGTCTATTTTGACGAGACATTTACGAGAAAACTTAAATTACCGCAAATACAAGATAATAAGGCAGGAAATGAAATAAAAATGAGAAACGGAAATAAAAAATGAGGCAGTAAGTGTTGCAGAAAAGTAAGAAAGCGAAAGTGTGAGGAAGAGTTCTGAAGTCACTTGAAGTGAGCTCAGTTGTGGCCCGCGGCTGTGCCTGATGAATAAAATTGAAGTTAACAACATGTGCGTGAATGTGTTTATTTTATAGTGAACTTACCACATCATTTGGGTTATATAAAACGCATGCGGACAGAGAAGAGATAACATTTTTCCCATTTACTGATTGTACCCGCATATGAATTGATATGCAAAAGTTTTGTGGTTTTTCACACTAACTAAATTATCCTTTTTTTTGAGTTGGTTATTTTTGAATGTTGTTTCCAAGCGAAAATTCACACCAACCACAAAAAAATTGTATAAAATTAAAATAAACAAAAAACCAAAAAAATAAACGTTATTATTTTACAATAAATGTTTAACCTCAGAATACGTAACCACAATTTATATGTGAATTAATAAATTAGCAAAATATTATTATTAAGTATTTCAACAAATAAAGACAAAAAAGTCATACAAACAACTTTAACGTATAAAAAAGTTAATACACAAAATTAATTGAAATTTATATTAAAGCTTTTTTTGTACATAGACTGACATTTATTTCATAAAAAATAAACATCAAATAAGCGCGAATACAAAATACCTTAACATATAATGCAAACAACACAATTTTTCCGCGTACCTCCATGCGTATGAGTGACATTATTTGAACGTCGCACAATTGCATACAAAATGTGAATTTTGCGGTGATTTTGGTTGAAATTTGGTTGCATTTGTGGTTAACACTGACATTTTTAGTAAAATAAAACATATTTTTTATATAAATACTAATAAAAATTAAAAATAAAAAAATTTGAAATTAAGTAAATAAATTTATTAACTTTTTTTCAACTATTTTTTTTATAATTGTAAAGATTGAACTTGACAGTTCAGTGTTTGTTGTTGTCTTTGTTGTTGTAATGTTCAGCTGTATGGGTGATTAAGTTTAAATATTTACATAAATGTTGTGATAGAAATCGTGGAGGGAAATTTCAATATAAAAATATTGACTTAATTATATTAAATAATTAATTAAATATAATACTATACATTGAATTTAATTTTATAAAAAACTTGCAACATAAAAGGCAAAAATTAAAAATAATATATAATATAGAAATATGAGAAAAAATTACGTCAAATATTTAATAGTTTTAATATAACATAGGTTTATTTAATAATTCAAATAGATATCACTTTTAATAAAAAAAATTAATTAATATATAATATGTGTGTATACATAGTACATGTAATATTTAAAAAAATTGACCAACAAAAATTATTTAAAATTTTATTAGTTTTTAATGTATTGAATTTGTTACTAATTATTAATAACTGTTTTATGTTATAATTTATTAATTTTATTAATTGTTAACAAAAGTATTTCCGAGTTTCTTTCGTTAACGAAATTATGTCAGCTGTTTCTTATATGACTTAAATTCAGTCATTATAATTAATGTAATTTCTATTTCTTATTTTTTGACAGTGTACCACAATTGATTAATATTTTTAAATAGTTTAATTTTTAATAGACAATGAATTTTATTGTTCCTCAAGAGAAATAAGCTTTAGATGAATGGGTGATCTAAAAGTATTTTTTTTAAAATAGATTTATAATATTTTATTGTTTTAACGACCAAAAAATTTTATTTTTTAAACGGGCTAAATGGCCAATTGTTAAATAATACATTTTATTAAAATAATTGGTTTTTAAAAAAAAATTTTCATGACTACAATATGACTATAGACGAGTGGTTCCCAACCGGTGATTCGGTTAATATCGTTAAAAATGGTCAATCAAATTTAACAAGTATGAATAGATAGCTTCCTCGTAATTATATACCTATTTTATGACCTATATAATGTACTAATGCATTTATACAATTCATTATACATTATACTATAGATGTATAAGTCATCATTATTCTTAAACTTTATCCCTACTGATTATGGTAGTTTTTGGTCAAAAAAGGTCGGGAACTACTGCTATAGGCTATATGACTATAGTAAACTATCTGTTGGGTTGAGTTTAAAAAATGGAAACAAAATGTAGAATATTATAACTGCAGAGTAAGGTGGTTGCGATTTTTCATCATTAATGGGTAGTTGGTAACGATCGAACCTCTGTACTTCTTCAGGAGGCATAAGTAACATTCAAAATCTGTGTCGTTGCCAAAGACAATTTTTATTTAAGTAGAGCTAGGTCTTGAAACTCCCAAATGTATTTGTGTCACTCTTAGACCTAGCTATAAGTCAATTTCAAAGACTTTGCTTGATAATTCAAAGACTTCGTTTTATTTAATAGAGTTTCTAAAAGAAAATGTGACACAAACTTTATCACACTCAAGTTGCCTACACAAAAAATCAGACGTTGTGTATCTCTATCACTGTAAATACAAATTAAATATCGTGTTTCTCTAATGGTTATCACATACGTTGCATATACTAGCAGTACCACCAATATACCAACAAAAAATGACTTGATTCGAAAAACATATTACCATCTACGGATTTTGAAAAGCTCTTATTACTTTTTCAACACATCTGGTACGTGTACTTAGTGATGTGCTGGAATATCGGATGCAAAGAGTCAACATAGTTAAAAGAGCGTATATAATAATTTTAAAATTCTATTATTCTAGAACTTGTATCTTTTATAAATATCTTAAAGATATTTCTATTCGTTTCAATAATAAGATTATTCGTCAATAGCTAAACAACAAGTATTTTTTTCACTTCACTTCATCTTTCATATTTAATTGAATTAAATTTAAGGTTCGTGAGTGAATAAATAAAACCGTTAGGTTCCTATCAAATGCATATCTTAAACTATACTTGCAGGTACTACATAATTCCGTTTCAGGTATTTATTTCATCTGTTAAGTTTAATATAAACTTTGCTTCTAAAGAGAAAATACGCAATCGAAACAGAGTTCGGAATAGTGTTTTACTTTCCTAAGAGCTCGACAACAAAATTGATTAAATATTTGCTTGCCTGTAGCTATGTTGAACCTTAATAACTAGTCACAAACGGGCTGTGATACCCATTATTTTAGTTAGATAGCAACATCACACCCATAAAAGCCGTTCTTACAGATAGACAGATGTGAGAACTCCCGGGCATTTCCTGTTAGTAAATTAAATATTCTGACCTGTTCGGTGTGTGTATGATGTGTAATATTCTGTGTGCTTGTCACTACTTGTGCTAGAAGGCCTGATGATATGCAAATTCTTTTTGATAGATGTTGTACTTTTTTTGTTACTTTTGGTTTCTTATTGTTTTTGTTGTGCAACAAATATTTAGGGATTGTGTTGTACTCGTACATAGGTCCTTATTCACAGTTTGTTGAATATTTCCCAGCTAATAGTTTTCCCTAACAAATTTTTTTTTGTGTGAATAAAAGTTTTTGCATCTACTTTTCGCTTCGTTTAACATAAAATTGTTAAACTTTTTTTGGTTTCCTTATATATATATTTCTTTTATTTTTAACTTAGCTTATTAACATATTTTCTTTGTGTCTTTTAGAAAACTGTCACCGCCAGAAGTTGCCTTTTTTTTAATATTTTTTATAAATTTTGTTATGCTTTTTGTGATATTTGAGAAACTGTTTTTTAATATTGTTTCTTAAATTTCAATTTATTATATTTTTTTTATTAAAATTTTATCAATTTAATTCTTTACTTTGTTGTAGCTCGAGGATATGAACTTTCTGTTTAATTAACATATTTATGTATTACAACTACAAAGCAATTAATTAGATTTCCTTCCGGCTTAACGCAACTTCTATTGAAATTCTTCTAAACACTCATTTCTGCTTCATATTCCAAGGTTGCTCCTCCACGTCGGCCAACAAAGCCATTTCGGTTACAGAACAAGTTAAAATTTTCGCTGCATTAATTAACCTTAATTAAGGTAACATTACGAACTTGTCAAAATTTGAGTTCCCAGCGCCGCGGGGCTTTCACAATAAATAAGCGTGAATTTTATGCACGACTTGAAATAGAATATTTTCGCTACCGGCTGTGTTAATTGACAAAATATTTTCTACGCTACATGCCGTACATTAAATGAATAAATCTCAGCAAATTCATTAAGGAATTGGTGATGGGATAACTCCTTCGGATGGGTGGAGAATGTAATGAAAACTGAATTTAATATGTTGCTGAGAAAGATTGTAAGTTTTCTCAGAAACATGAAAACGATTTAATGTACTTTGATTGTATTTCATATAAATAAAATAGAAAAAAAATAATATTTTTACCTTAAAAATATTACTAAAATGGAGGAGGCTGTCAGAAGGTTTACCTAACAGCTTATAGTTTTTGAAGTTCGTTAAATTTTTATATAGGAAAAGAGAGAAAATATTTTAGTATGTCTGCGAGCGCTTCTCATTACTTTGTATTCCTCTGTGGTTATAGTTATTATTAAAAGCAGTTCCTCTAGAGAAATTGTGACGCATATGTGTAGGATTTTTAGAATAGATGTAGTAACTTGTAATATCTAAAAATATATCAATTTTTATATGGAGAAATTTTGAGAGGTATATTTTCCACATTCATTTATTATATTTATATTCTTAGAAGTTTAGTTTTTACTTAATTTGCGATTATGTAGTGCATCTTCATTGATAATGATCAGTGTTCAATGGTCGTGCATTAATTTGTATGCATTATTTTCTTTTATTTGTTTAATTGTCAATTATAATAGAGATCACATTACGAAACTCTAAAACAATTGACTGCATTTCTTGAGTAAATAAGTCTATCGATATCATTTTATATATCGAATAACTCGTGTTATATATATGTAATATAACGTACATACAGGTATATATTAAGTTGTTAATAAATTTCAACCGTGTAACTATAAGAGTGTCATTACGCACCTCTACTATTTTATAGTTGTGGTCACTTACATTGTAGTATTGTTTATATATTATTATATTGTTTATATAGTATATATTAAAGTAATATTAAATAATCAATTACAAGAGAATAACTTGCGACTATCCACTTAACTATGATTTGACTGTATTTAGTTCTGTTCTTCATATATACCATATATGTTTTGTGTAGAATTTTCGTGTGAGTTAATATTAATAAGTTACTCTATTGTTATGTACTTTGTTTAAAATCTGACCATTTGAATATTTAAATACTTGTATATATCTGTAATTACGATGCACGAAGTAGCGTTTGCCATAAGTCCTATAGCAGTGATTGAAAATATTTGAAGATGTCCAATAGTTACTTCCACCAGTTTCCTGCAAGTTGCCTACCTTAGTAATAATTTTGATATGATTTGTTTATTCTTTTAATATTTTATATTCAAAACTTATTACTATTATTTAAAGAGAATATGGCCCTGCGATCATCGGGTCTATTGTGCACCCTTCTGGGTTTAGAGTATATCTCTAAGCCGTGTTGCATCGAATAAAATTAGTATAGTATAGTACTTTACACATTTTAATTGCCTCTACCGTAAGGATACGCATGCCTAGGAGTATATTATTTGTGTGCATTAGTTTAGAGGATTTCAACAGCTAATGCGTGGCTAACTCTTCGTTACCTTCGCAGAATCTACAGTTTGCATCTTTATAGATGCCCAGTCTTATATGTTGATGTTTTAGTTTATTATTAGATTCTGAGCTTTCTTTGGATAAGTTTTTAAATTTTGATAGTAAGAACTTTAATTTTGTTTAAATTAAATTCGAAGAGATCGTAGTTTATGTTTTTTGTATTATTTTTTTTTTTTCAGTCAACTTTTTATTTAAAATAGTTATTAGGTAATTATTATATTAGTTTCTTTCTTTTTAGCACAAATAAAAAATTTTAATTATCTGGGGAAGCTTTTTTTGGCATTTTTTAGTTCACTTATTGAAGTAAAGTACGTTTTTCTGGCGTGGTTTTGTTATTTGTGCAAAGATTACGTCTATATTTTCTTTGAAATGGCTTCTTAAGTATATATAGAGTTAAATTATTGAAATTTTTATTCTGACCGTAGCTTGACTTCTTGCTACTCAACTCTTTTTTTTAACTGTAGCCTTTCTGCTATTGTGATTTCTTCTTGTCAATTCTTTCTTAAATCATATGAAAATTGCACTTTTTAATTATCCTCAAATGATTAACTGAAAGTGTTGACTTAAAACTAATTAAAATTCCTAATTTTAAATTTTAAGTAGATGTCCTACTTTTGATCTCAAAATCATATAAAAATATCAGAAGTGATGTCATCCCCATAATCCGTTTTTATTCGTTTTGTTTTTTTTGTTTTTTTGCATGTTTAGTTATACCACTAATCCAATGGTTACCACCAGAAGCCGCCACCAGCCGTGCAACAAACGTATTTAAGTGGTTTAATTTAATTTGCATAAATAATCTACACGACTTTCGACTTCAAAGTACACGTGAAATCTGCATGTGAGTAAGATTGGGCGTACGAATACGAATTTATGAATTATAATCAGGACAAAGCATATACAGGGTACACATATGTTCCTAAGTTTATGTGCATGAAGTTGAAAAGTACAAGAGGAATTTACCTTTTACGGCTTGTTAACTTCCGCTGAGATTTTCTTTAAACCAAAACTTTTCAATACAAAACGAATTTAAAATTTTAAGGAACTTACGCATACTTACACACACAAACACACACACACACATGTGAATATAAATAAATTTCGCATTAACCAAATTTGTAAATGCAAATAGAGTGTGATGAACACATGCCAGGATTTGTGTGCGTGAGCCTTTTGATGGTTCAGGAATGTGCTCAGGATTTCATTGCATGTGTATACTTTCCCAACAAACTGGCACAGCAGGAATAAAATGACTTCTACTATTCTTCGAATTTTGCTCGGGAAGAAAAGTATGAATTTAAGTAAAACAAAGCGAATTTTAATAAGGAATAGAGAAAGTTCTTCCATGTCTTGGAATTGGAGTTTAAGCTAATTTTAATAGATGCAGTAATCTGAAGAAATTAATCGTATGTAACGAGAATTAATGGACTGAATAGGAGTACAGGTATTTGAAATTAAATGTTGCGAATATAATGGGAATTGCACAAATATTGAAAGTGTAAATGTGGTTAGTAATTAGAATCCTTTCTTCAAGAGATTGTTGGTATAAAATAATTCTTGTAGACAGAAGGGAGATGCGTTTGATTCAAATGTTTAAAAATTATATTTCAAAATATTGTTAAAAGATTTTTTCTTAATCTATGAAGCTAGAGGCTGTAATAGTAATATGAAGGCTGCTTTTGTTATAGTAATATGTGCAATATTCAAATTTCTACCTTTAAATACATATAGATATATAAATAAATATACAATGAATATATTATATATGTAAATATCCATTTAGTCCTGTCTGAGCATTGTAACAGAATTTGAATAGATCATTATCATCATTTCATTGTCATTATTTTATTGATTAGATGTGGAGATCATATCCATATATGATAGAACTTTCTTACCAGTAAGCTATTTTTCATATTTGGAAATAATACTTAGATACTTAGCTATTTTTCATATTTGGAAATAATACTTAGAAGAATTAGTATACCTTAATCTGGAAAATATAATATATAAAATAGAAACTTATTATTTGTATTTTTTTTTTACTTTTATACTTATTTATTTTTTAGTCCTCATTGAGCATTATAACATAATTTGAATAGATGCTAAAAATCGAAATGTCGCAAGGTCGTTATTTTATTGAATATAGTTAGAGATTTCTTACTAGTAAGCTAATTTATCATATTCAAAACAATTACATATAAGAATTAGTTGTGCTTGATTTGGAAAATATGATGCGTATTAAAACCTTTTTTTTTAAGAACTTATACACCCATTTATTGTGTTTTCTTTTACAACTTTATCAGAACACTAAGAAAGGAGTAGGACTATTGGATATATTTGTTAATGTGATTAATGATTTAAAACTGTCCCGAAATATTGCTGAGTTTTTGGTTTTTGTATAGTTTTCGCAGAAGCAATAATAATGAACGAGCCATTCATTATATCGCGCCATAATATGGCTCATTATATGAGTCGTATGGAATTGCGGCACAATAATGGATTCATTATTGTCATTATTGAATTCTGTTTTCAGGGCACTCTGAACTGCCAACGAATTTTAGTAGAATCATCTATTTTGAACCACTTAGTCTTCTGCACTATATATCTATATTGCTTTCTATATGTCGACAGGATATCGACATTTAAAGTAGAACACTTTTTTCATTAAAATCACAAACCTCAAGAAGCCGTAACGTGTACCGATAATGGCACTCTTTTTGTCTTCGTATAGGTGTATTATAAGTATAATCCACTGTTGTCAGTGTATTTACTTTTCAAAGCACAGTGCTGAGATGCTATCTGTAGAGTACTTAAATAATACATTACCGAAAAGTGCACAAGGCAACACTGTTTATTGTGCACTGCTTTTAGTTAGTCGTTCATGAGGCAGTTGGCTTCTAGACATAAGGTGAACACGTTTGTTAGAAAACTAATAAATAATATCTAAGATATTACACTATCAAATAGTTCTGGTTTTTTCTATCGCAAATGTATCATAATTTTATTTTATTTAATACTCATTTTTCATTTTTTTTTTGAAAATTATTCCATTGCTATATAACAATTAACAAATTAAAATAATAAAAATTGCTAAAAATATTTTCATGTGCAGAAAAATTTATTGTGGCACATGAGAGCGAGTAACAAATGCATGAGAGGTACTAGGGGAGTTCACTGAGTGCACTTGGGCTCAATTTTTTTGAACATTCATTCAGTTTGTAGTTAACCGAAAGCACTTAAAAAGTTTTTTCCCTGAAATAGCAACATTTTTTACCAGGACTTCTAAAATACCAAACTTCCATTACTTTAAAGCAAAGCAATGTGGCAAAAAAGCCAAAAATGGTATTTGTTGAATAGAAAAAGTCACGTACATTTAATTGCGCCTAGATGTGCAATTAAAAGTCAGTGATGCAAAAAAATCAAAATTTAAAATGAAAAGTGAAGCAGAACGAAACAAAAGCAAAAATAAATATAAAAATAGAAACAGAAGTAGAAGTAGAAATAGAAACAGAAAATACATACAAAACCTAAGAGCGAAGGGGGTCATGCGAGTGCAGAACGCTACTGGAATTGCACCAATTAAAACTTCGATTCTAGCGTAAAATCATTTGAATTCAGCAAAGTCAAATGTCATTTTAATTGGGGTTTGACAGGTTACAAATGCTAAAAGCACTTTTTCTTCTCGTAATTTTGCTGCTTTTTATCTGTGCATCTGATGCGCACTGAGGAGTGTGTATGGAAGCGCATCGAGCGTGCACACAACATATTGCACACTTAAATGACTGTGAACGGTGCAAATGCGTGTTTGCATTTGTGAGTGTTGTTATCCTTGTTGCTGTTATTGTTGCTTTTGTTGTTGTTAGCATAACAATGGTGGCAAGTAGACACACTCTTACATATGTTATGTGTGCATAATATCAGTAGTAATCCAATCCAGCCGCTCCAACCCGACGATGACACACAAAAGCAGGCTGATGCTTGAAGCCTGTTCAGAGCGATGCTCCATGAATTTGTTAAAAAAATTTTTTAACAAAAATGTGTTACTTCGATCAAAGTCGTTCCAAAAACAAAAAAAAAATAAAAAAAATTTAAAAAATATAAAAAAAAAATATCAAAAAAAAATGTAGACAATGCTGTCAGCAACATTGACATAACCAACAAAACTGCTTCGATTTTATGAAACACCGTAAAAAAATTTGTTGAATGATACACAATCAGTTCGCAACCCACTTTCTCTTGTGTGCTCAACCTTGTGCCATTAACAAACATTGCCAATTTAAACGGAATTGTGTTGGAAAAAGAAAGTTTCTATCGATGAAAAACTTTTGAAAATATTCGCAAAATTTAATCATGAAATAAAATTAAGTTGGATTTGTTGAACGAATTTCATTTAAAATTGTGTAGTGAATATTTTGGAGTACTCAAAAGCAATTTCAGTTTAACGAGAAAGTGAACCCCAAATAATGGACGAAAATAATAAATAAATATTATTCGAAATTATTATTATGTGCAATGACAATGGAGAGTGCATGTTAATTATCGCTTATTATATACAATATAACTTAACTATTATTTAATCGAACTTCATAAGCAATAATAATATTAAAAAAAATTATAGAAAAAAACGAAAAATGCTTATACAAGAGAATATCAATATAAAATAAAAGTATAGAAGTATGAAAGAAAGTCAAATTACTACATCAAACAAGTTGCAATAATTACTAATATATTAATTAAGTAATATTGTTGTTTTAATATAACGTAACATGATCTAGTGAAACTTTAATCTCAGTATTAATTTTAAATCATTCCTATTTAATTAACTTAGATGGGAGTTTGAAGCTAATCATAACTACTTAATGAAAGATAATGATTTTTAGCAAATTACAATAAGAGGCTTGAGATAAGATTTTTCTGAAAATTAGAAAAAAAAATGATTATGGAACACACCTTTAAATGCTATCAATGTCAAAAATACTCCCAATTCATAATTTAAGAAATATACTGAATACATCACATGTTACAGGAGTTTTTATAAAAAAAACTCAACAAATGTGATGGAGAACGTAAACAAGGAAGACAAATGTGAACAAGGAACAAGAATCTTACCCAGCTGATATGGTTTGGTGTGTTTCTTTTTGTTCCCGAAGCGAATTAATTGTGGCTATAAAAGTCATTTTTAGATGAGGTGTGGAGGTTTGAGATAATTTCGATGGCTTATAGCATTCAAGGATGTCAAGACGGCTTAATAAATTTTAGAAGCATTCGAATAGAAATGAAAAGACACGAACAAATATTTTATTAAATTTATTGAAGTTTATGTGGCCATATAACGCTGTATTGCGAAGTTCTCATCATCAGTGGTCTTAGGAAATATTCAAATTTTTTTTTTTTAAATTAGTTTATAGTTCATATATAATTGTCAATATAATTGTCGTGCCTGTGAAATTAGAAGCGATGAATAAGAGTGTTTTTCATTTCTATTCGAACCCTTCTAACTTTCAAATAGTTGCTTTTCATAAGAAAATGCAGCACTTTCCACAAAAAAAAATTAACATTAATAATTATTAACGTTAATAATAATTAATATAAAAATTTTTTTCAAGTTTTTTGTTTTATTATTTCGGGTACTTATATAGTGAAGCTATGCTTAAATATTTCTTTTCTACTAAAAAAAACGATCCATCTACTGCACTTGAAGCTTATATGAATGAGGTTAAGACAAACGGTTACACTGCCTTTCCCTAGAAGGGTTTTTTAGAAATTCAAGTGGTTTCAAGAGGAAACCAATTTTTTGGGTTCTAGCATGCTACTCAATTTGTACTATATACAAATCTAATCTAAGTCTTCTTAAATGTATTTATCTAAAATTATTATACATGAATGTATTTATGTATGTATGGAGCCTTGGTTACCACTTTAAATCAAAGTCTGTTATAGGATAGAAAACGATTTCATTTCGAACAAGATTTGTAACTTTCAGATCGCGTACCAATGCACTCCTTGATGTCATAGTCGGTGAATATTTCTGCCTGGAAGTTTGGTTCTAGCTTCCAGGTACGCAAGGTTTCACCTCAGCACTTGAAATAATTACATTGTAGAACAATAAAATACTAAATTCTTTAAATATTTTAGGATGCTGTAGAGTATTAAAAAGTGTATATGTAGAAACTTCAAAAATTTCGAATCATTGACTATAGTATATAGTACGTTTCAGCGTAATCTTTCTGTTTTTTGATCTTTCCAATCTTTTAATTTAATTATTTTTATGGTATATATATAATTTTTCCTTGTGTCTTGTACGTAATGTACTTATATGTAAAGGCATTAGTATAATTAATTGTCTAAGAATTGTTTTCCAGAGAATTAAAACCTTTCTCAAAAGGTATATATCACAATCGTATGTTGATACCGGTTTTATTCAATATCAGTAAGATATTCTTCATGGGTTTTTATTCTAAATATATATAAAATATATAAAAAATATATAAAATTTAATTCTAAATATAATTAAATTTTATATTTTTAATTTAACTTATTTTGTTGTTCCGCGAATGCAGTTCAGTTCATTTCACATCACTCTGCATTTGACACTTTAGGCGCAAATAATCTCACCAAAAACTGACAAAAAATAAAAATTTTTAAAGAAACTTTTGGATGATAGATGATAGCAACCAACTTTACCGGATGTTATATACAATAATTCCGTTTACCAAAAAACAAAAAAATAAAAAATAAAAATAAAATACAAATAACAATTAAAAATATAAAAGAAAACATTTTAATTATAAAAATTAATTAACATACTTGGGTTTATTTGCCACAAAAATAAGAAAAGAGAATTATTTTAATGATGAATTTGTCATGGTGCTGGAGTATTGGGCTTAAGTCCATATGGATATATTTTATTCGTATATACACATTTAAATCTTATAAAGCCGATACTTAAACTCATATTGATATATACCTATGTATGTATTTTTGTAAATAAATTAATTTATTTAAGCTACTGTACTCATAAAATGAAGGTTCATTAAAATTAAACGTATTTATGTGTGTTATCCTGATATCCTGACGTTTTCAGTGCTGCTTTTGTTGGGAAATTATGTGATATTTTAACGGCTGCTGCTGTTTGAATTTTAGCTGCTAATGATGACTTTCCAGCATAAAACGCGTATGAGATTTGCTGAATTGGCAGTTAACAAACAATTTCCGTAATGATTTTCCAAAATTGTTTTGTAATGAAAAGTTTATGGCACAGGCATTGATGTTTACGTATGCGTTAACGAAATTTATATTGACTTAAAGTATCAACAGAGTGGAAAGTACCCAGAGCGAAAGGAAAAATTCTTATGAAAATAAAAAAATTGTACAAAAAAAAACATATAATAAAGAAAAATAATAATACGCACTTCACGATTACGTCGAAATTGTAAAATTATATTTACGTAAAATAAACATAAAATTAAAAATTATTGGCAAGAAGAGCTTAGGAAATGCTCTACTTAAATCTTTGGTAATTAAGATTTATTTTAAGCCATTTAAGCTCATGTTATGGTAATACTTAGGTGGGTTCTAATATTAGTGCATAAAATTAATACAATTTAAGTAAGAGTTTTTGGACGACTTACACTACACTATGCTACTGATTTCTCCGGAAATTTATGCAAAATACTATAAAAACTAATTATTTTTATTTTATTTTATTATTTATTAATTAACTAAATGTTTGACTGACCATGCAGTTATTTCAAATATTGCCAAATACCCATCATCACTGGTCTTGCAATTATTACTTATATTTAATTATACGTAAATAATGTTTATAGGACTGCAAGTACCAAGGGTTGAACTCGTACCCTGCCAAATTTGAATCTAAGAGTCAGCTTTCATTAGCCAACTGATCGAAGGCCGTACTTGACTCATATATTTGAACTTGAAATTTTATTAATTTGCTGTGAAACTTCATAATCTTTCGTCAGAATTGACTTCAAGTCAATCAAACTTAATATAGTAACTAAATTATATTGCAATTAATGCTATAGTATCTTAAAAAAACTCACATTAATAAAATCTTTTGAGGCCACTTATTACAACTTTTTGTTTTCTGTTCATTAAGTAAAATTTTGTTGAATCGAATGGGATCAGAATCCTTGAACGAAGAGTTATTGTTTGCTTTATCAATAGCTTCAATTTGTCTGGATAAGAGTCTTTTTAGACTCTATCCGAAATTTACACTGTTTAATAATTTATTACTGTCCGTTTAGTTTTTGCTTTTTTAAATTTTTTTTAATATAAAAGATGTTTGCACAGAGGTTTTTTAAAAATTATGGTATTTTTATTCTTTAATAAAAATTATTTTGCTACTGATATTGGCATTGCTACAGTTGTAGGTTGCGATTTTTCTTATTTATATTTTTTTGTTTTGAATTTTTGCATTTATATGCAAAATATATGATATATAGTTATATTGATATATAGTCACATTTATATAAATATATTTATATACATTTTAAATATAAATACATTTTAAAAATTTCCGTAGTTCGGAAAAATAGCCACATGGTTGTTGTCAGAACTTATGTATATTATATGCATAAAATATTCGCAAAACAAAAACAAATTTGCAGCAAAAACGGTGATGTCTTGTATACAAAAGTTATTTAGTGGTACGTACAAACTGCATTGAAGTGTATGTTATGGAATAGCAGACGTCATTATTATTGGTTTGAGGAGAAAGAAAAATCTACTCATTAATTCTATCAATATCCGTTTTTAGTAAAGAGTGATCAACTTATAATTCTTTTTCAAAAATCTCTTTATCTCTCTTTGCTTTGTTAGAGTATCAAACTAGTTTTTAGACACTAAATAGGAAAGGTTATTAAATTAAAATTCAATAAAAAGCCAATAAGCTTGCCTGAAAACTTCTGGACACTATCGGAGTGGGCCTACATCTAAAAGCTCAGTAAGTCTCAACTCACGACGATGTTATATCCCTCGTATCTAAGTACAATTAAAATAGTTCCTTACTGACTTATTATACAGATTTGTGTGGTGTAAAGGTATGTTAAACTAGTGTTTTAGATAATGACCTCTATTCTTTTTAATGTATTCGTTTAAACGTTTTTGAATAACTACTATTTCCACAAAATATTATCGTTAACAAATACATATATCTAAAAAAAAGTAAGTAAATCGTTTCATACGGAAAGAAATGAGATCCTTTTAGAAGGCTGAAATACAGGTACCATTTTCATGAAAAGCCTTCTTTTATATGGCTTTTACTTAACCTATAAGTAAATGATAGTTGCAAAATACCAAAAGAGCAGTTTATCCGGCAAAAAGGTGCCAGTCACATAAAAGCTTTATGTTGGACTATTACAATACCACAACTTTAAAAGCGAGCAAGTGGTTTAAAGTGGACTTACTTTTCATCAGAAGTTTATGTGGTCTTTTTAATAAAGTGGTAATTGCAAATTTCTATATACACAGTATTGGAAAGATACTTTTGACTGAAAGTATCTTTTTTATCGATTTTTGATTGAAAGAGACCTTTTTCTGCTTGGGTCACCTTACACCTTCAATTCTTGCTTTCTTAATATTGAGCAGATATTTGGGAAAGACAGACGCTGAAGTATATAAAAGTTTTCTGGCAAAAACTGAACAGTAAAAGGCTGACAGTTCATCTTTTCTATCAGCAAAATGACAGGAGTAGGATAGTAGGATAGACAGGATAGTAGTCTCTAAACGGTTCTAATTCTGGTTATAAGGCCCCATTTGATGACATTGCTTAAATTTTAAGATCAATATTCTCATTAAGATTTCATGTACCTAACCTAACTTATTGAAGTTTAAAGTGTAGCTCTCTGAAATTACTTGTTTTTTTTGTAAAACAAACTTTTCAAAAGAAATTAATTTTCACTCAATGCAATTGTGTTGTCCCCCATTTTGTGTAAAGTCATTGTGTGTGTTTAGTTTACATGTTTACATTTGTGTGAGTGGGTGAGTTTCAGTGCGGTTTCGCTGCTTGTTCTTCTGCTGGTTTTATGGGCGTGTGCATGTAATTGACAGCTCAGTAAGAAATCCGCTGATGATTTCATTTCAAGTCGCATAATTAAAAAAAGAAAAACCAAGTTTTTCGGCTTTTATTTTAAAACATTTCTTTTCCTACAAATTGAAACGAAATGCTTTCACCAAAAAACCATTTAAATCATTTTTTTATTCCAGTTTTTTCTTTAAATTTCAATTTCAATTCAATTTTTCTTCTCTTTGCAGGCACCACTAATGCGGACATAATTTCTAAGTTTGACTTGCCAGCACAGTATACGAGCAGTGGCAGCTCTTCGGATACGGCTGCGTCCGTGATCTCCGCAACAGCAGCACTGACATCAGCGTTTGTGGAACCCTACTTGGATGGTTATGCAACAACAAATGTTACCACACAAATTGGCACGCACGCATATTTGCCTTGTCGGGTGAGTTGTCGGGACCATTGTGGCCTCCTAATAAATTCATACATAATTTCGTATACCTTTTTCTTTAGTTTACACACGTAGCCACATATTTTTACACAAATAACCCAAAATAAAAACGAAAAGTGAAGAAAATGTGTTGCCCGCCTAACCGCCTGCCCGCCGAACCGCCTATCCACCTATTTTGACTTTTCTGAGTCGCTTTTGTCTCAGTCCTTTTGTTTTATTTATCTTGTTTTATTTCACTTTGCTCTTCACATTGCTCTTCACATTACTGCCATATTTCTGTTATATTTCGGGTGCGTGCTCGTAGCTATAATTACTTTTAAATAGGCAGCACGTTAAATTTTATTGCGTAAATATTTGTGCGAATAGGTGTGACCTTTCTTTGGCTTCAGGTCCTTTCTTAATATTTTGTAAATTTATGTGCTGCAAATCGTATTTTCTGAGGTGTTAAGCATTTATATATTAAGAACCTGGAATGCTACATATTGATCTCAGTTTAAAAACACATTTGCTTAGAATATTAAAATTGTATTGCCATTTAAATTGTATTTTAGATATTAATAATAAATGAATATATTAATAAATATATTATATATTTCTCATACTGTATAAATTTCTCATAAATGTTTCAACAAAATAATATTTCATTGCAGCCAATATTAAAGGTGCAACGGAGCGTATGAGTAACTTTAATGATTAATAATAAATTGCAGTTGTGTATTAATTTTATTCTATGTGGTTTTGAAATGTTTTTGCCCATAGTTGTTTATTTCGTAACAAGGACATATAATAATAAAGGTATCTAAAACATGATCCTCTACCATTTTATTGATTTAATAATTATTTTTATAAGTTTCTTCGCATTTTATAGTATGTGTAATTTTACAAATGATATATAGCTTCATATTTAAGTATAGAAGGATAGAAAGGTTTTAAGTATTTAACATAAATAGAGTATATTCTACCAGATTTCGGATCATTCATCTAAATAACCTTTTGATTTCATCAGTAATAAAATTCCAAATAAAATTTTAAGCAGCAAACAGATAATTAAAAAGCACCTCTCAACTATTGCTAGGAACCCCTTCTGGATAAAACAACGTTAAGGCTCTCTGCAGGTTCTCTGACTAGGTACCATATTCTAAGTTATTCATTGAATCAGATAAGTCAAATTGTGTGAAATGATAGAACTCAGTTCGACTTTTAGGTTCAACCTCTTTATGAATGTCCAACTTTGTTCTGGGCTATGAGAAGATGGCTGAGCTTGGAGGCTGTTTTAAATTTGAAAATCTTTCCTACTGTCTTCAATTATTCAACCATATAGTTATTTTAAAGTCGGTTTTGTTTTTTAAGATTTGAGCTTTTATTTCGATCGTATTTTTTGTATATTCCTGTACGTATTTATAGTTATTTAGAATTTATTATTTATCATATAATTACAGCCTGGTGTTGAACCGCTGCTTTCATTTTTGAATGTCTACAATCCTTTCTATTATGTGGCATTTTCATATAAAATCTAATATTCATTATCCTTGAGTATTTTTTCTTCTAATTTTTAAATCAGCATCCCACATTTTTATGTAACTGTGTCTTTTATACGTTGTTTTATACGTTATCATCTAAATATATCTCCATCATTTTTGTCGTTTGAAATTCAGAAAGTGTGTGATTTCGTTATCATGGATAACTGATTTTAACTAATAATTATTTATTTTTAGATACTTCTTTTTATTCTATTTTAAAAATAATATCTTTTCCTTATGCATTTCTGACTGTTTTATGTAAAAACAACTCACAGTAAATAATTGAAATGACAAAAGGAATGCGTTTTTAAATAATGATTTTTATTAAATTAATTTTAATTAAATTTGACTTCAATAAATTTCGCAACTTGAAATTTCGAATTAATAATAAATGTGATTGTATTCTGGCAAATATTTACTTATCACCAATTCCATTCTGTATTCCTTTCTGACTTTTTGCAATTTTGATTTTATTTGATAATGCGACAACAACTTACCTTTTCATTTATACATAATTAATCACGAAGAGTTGGTATGAATATAATTTTCGGTTCTGATAATGATATTTAAATGTTTTTTTTTTTCATTGACTTAAGGTAAATATATCTTTGCAGAATCATATATCTAAGCATAAATCGTGATTTATATCCTTTTACCACTTCACTTGGAATTAATCAGGTTTAAATATTAAATTTCAAGCTGATTTAAAACAAATTTAATATCTTTTGACCCTCCTTGAAAATAGGAAATAAAATAATAAACAAATTTCTAAATAAGGATATAAAAAATGTACTTAGAAAGGGGTGGAACAATAAAGTTTCGCATTTCCTTAGCAATTAAAATACTTAAGCGAACAATTAAACGCTACCATCGTCATTATAACCATGAAAAGGTAACTCATTTCAGTCAAAAGTTTGCGCTGTTATTAATGGAACTCTCTAATTTAAGTAATTTTAATGTAGGCGTGTCATATTCCAAAAATGTACCCAAAATAACGATAACAACAACAACAATATAAAGGCAATAACAGTGAAGTTATTAACACGACAATGGAATGGAGGCAGCAGTGGAAATATTTTCACTTTGTATATTGGCATTAATTTCATACTAATTATGATTAAACTTAAATTCTCTGAATTATCTAAATTTATCATATTTCAGAAAACAGAGAAAAAAAACAAGAAAATATATTTGAAATTAAAATGCTTAATGAACATATTAATTGCAATTTTATGATTAATGAACTGAGCAATGAAACTCAAAATATTTAAGTATTTTTTATCCAAAGGAGCGTTAATTGCTATGTGCATATTTTCATAGTAAAGAAAGTTATATATAAAAAACAAATTCTGTTTACTTTCAATTATAAGGAAAACAAATATTATTTCTTGAAGTTATTTTAATTTGCTGCATTCTCTTTGCAAGGCATGTGTTCCCTTCCCAAGGAATGCAAAATTGGCGCAATTTAAATATTTGAAATATTTTGTGTAAATTCTAAAAATAACCAAAAACTTTTTTGTTCGTCATGGTCAATTAAATGTTATCAACATTGTTGCTTCCATACCAGCTGGTTCTGATAAATAAAAAATTAAAAAAAAAAAGCACTAAGAAATCAACCAACCAAGAATTCATGCTGGTAATACTGGTACCGAACACAAAGGTACCAACATATTTGCTATTTCAGTGCTCCTACATCTCAGGCTGAAGCCCGAGCAAAAATTAAGAATCATAACTACAGTTGAGTGAGTTTTGATGACTTTACCGTTGTTGCTGTTGTTGTTGCTGTTGTCGATATTGGTTGAATTGTTTCGTTCCAAAGACTTGTACTTGCCACATAAAGGCTTTCAGGTGACAAGGACTGTGGTGCCGTTACTCATGTATCCACCTGAAGCAGAAAAGCCAATTCTTTCAACTCAGGCTGTTATTGTGCTTATTACTCCAGCGTTTCTTGCTATTGTTTTTATTGTAGTGACAACAGCAGAAGCCGTGGTGGCAGCAATAGAAGTGGGTCTTAATTAAATGCAAATTGATGTTACTCCCTAAATTTAGTAATTCTCGAAATAATAATTTGCATATTTTCTTATTAATTAAGCGAACTGCCTCGGCTTGACATCACAGACTGTTTTCTATTGATTCCTTTTGTGTCAGTTTTTGTTTAAAACTGAATTTTAATTAAAAATATTATGAATAAGTAATTTGAACTATGACTCCAAAGTTAATAATTCATTTTCTAGTAGAGCTGAGCTGCTTTTAGAAAACAATTCAATAAAATCACAAGAAATGTAAATAAAAGTAATTAAGAAAACAAATGCGAGGCAATACAATTAAAAAGAAGTCATAGGTCACCACGTGCAGGAAAGTCAAATGAAGAAAAAGTTAAACGGACAATAAAATCAAACGATGAAATCTTGATATATTTAATTAAATTCTCACACCTAACTTAAATGCTAGTTTCAGTTAGTTTCAGTCAGTTAGAGATAGTTTCTGACAAGTTGGAGAAGTGTGAAATTGCTCCTGTGCCGGCTACAGTGACTTTCTCCGAGTTATTGAAAGACAACGATTTTTTTTTATAATTATGAGAACTAACTAGGCATTATAACAGGTACATTTCTGCAATCCTACTGAGTATTTAATGTTCTCTTTACTAACTTTTAGGTCAATTCAACCTTAGTTACTTTGTTTATTTTATTATTTATATTTGTTGTTTTTCTTTGTTTTTTCTTGATTTTGATATAATAGTAGTTGTGAGATAGAGCCAGTGATATTATACACAGTAAAGAATATTCTGTAGATTGTGAAAGTGTGTTTTTATGCTTAGTGTAGCAATCATGTTCATTTTATAACTTATACAGTCAAACTTCCATAACTCGAACTTTTATAACTCGAATTCTGCTTCCATAACTCGAACTTCTACAACTCGAATTTCCCTTCAAAACAAAAATTTTGTTCCATGCCGATAGGTATATGGGAGAGTGCATTCTATAAGTCGAATTTTTGTTTTAAGTATAAATGCATTTTGCTGTGAGGGGAAGTCCCTTTTCCAAACCAAATGTTTGATTTTTTCTTTCTTATGTTGCTTCTTTGTATAAATGCCAGTCGCTACCTGCGTGGTTTAAAATAAATATTTCAAAATATTATTCAAAATATTATAATATTTGGAAACTTTGAAGCAAAGCTATTGTGACAGCATTAGTGGTCAAGAACTTTTTCTTGAACAATCACTTAATACACTCATCCACTATGAATAGAAAATATATACTGTCAAAGCGAAACTACTGTATTAGTATAAATAAAAAATTTACTTTGGATCATAACCTTAGAAATTGTTCCTACCAAGGTTATGGATGTAATTAATAAACTATCATAACTTTATGATAGTGAATGTTACAAATCAGTGTAATTGCATGGGCATAATTTGAAGTTTGTTAGAAAAAATTTTCCCTGAATTACTGAAAATTTTACATTACTTCCCCGTCATGAATATGAGTGACGGTCGTCTTATTGACACTTTCTGCAGGCGAAGTATATATGAAAGTTTTCTTCTGTTTTTTGTTTTGGAAATGAACAGATAAAGAACAAATATCAAGTACATGTAAGTTACATATTTCATATATTTTGTTAAGGAACATTTATCATTGATTACTCTATTCGCCATGAATCTCTATTACTTCTCGTTAAGAAAACTCTCTGTCAATATATTAATTCAGATTAATTAGGTATGTCAGAGAACTCTTTGTATTTGCAACATAGGATGGAGATACCTTTAGGTTCTATCAAAAACAGATGGAATAGCAAGATTGACATGTTTCAATAGTTTGGCTATAACGCTGTCTTTTCCAATCGTCCAATTTTAGCCTTTTAAAGCTTTTCGAATTTCGCTTCTCTATTATAAGCACTACTAATTACTATGAAAATTAATTATTAATTTCTTGTCTATTTCCTCTATAAACATATTAACATAATGAATATCTAAAATTAATTACTGTAATTGATTACTTGCCTTACCTTTAAAGCAAATTTGACAGCACCAAACAAAAGCGTCTGTTAATTTCCCATTAAAAATAAAAAACTTTTTAATTTAAATTTTAATGCAGTCGGGCTTAATACTTTTCTAACACTGAGTTCCTTTTGCAATATTGCGAATCCTTTGGCAGCATTTCTATGCAATTGATATTAACCGTAATTAGACTAAACACCGCATATCTGCTTGTGTTGTCAGTAGCTTGACTAAATGTAAATTTCAAAACCAAAATTACAAGTGTTTAATTTCAACTATTGCAGTTTAATGTGTTAGCAATTACAATCGATCTAAGCCAAATCACTCTAATGACAATAAAAACTGAGATAAATTAAACAACAGGAAAGCAGATACTATAAATGTACATGGAAGGTTGCGATTTACATGTGCATGTGAATATTTAATTACGTTTTCATGTTGTATCCATAAACAAAAGCCAATCCACCTAGAAATAGGAGTAACCGAGCTGATGGGTTTCTACATTTCTATGCCAAAATGTTTTGTGGTGTTGCACACACATATATGCAGCTCAACACCTACGCCCACACTCGCAATATACCATAAAATCCAATTGGATGCACTAAATGCCTCATAGCAGCTCTAATGTTAGCTGCTAATGTGATGGCACTTGTTGATTTTTGCCTAATAAGTAACTCAGTTTTAGGGATAGGAGTCCTTGCAGCCCATTTGTTGCCGACAAATGTTATAAATGCGTTAAAATGCACTTCATTGGCACAGTGCGGTGCAGTGGTGATTGCGACTTTATTATTGGTACGACAGCCTAATTAGTGAGTAATAGAAATTATTGTGTAAATGAAGTCTACTGTTGATGGCTTCATGCCGTTCATTTGTTCTATTCGTTCCATTCAGTCAATTTAGGCAATTGGTCTATTTGGTGCACTTGGTCTATGCGATCCATTTGTTTCTTATACACAAATATGAGCACTTATTTCGAGCTCATTTTAAATGTTTTAATAAGGTTTTTGTTTCGCTGTTCATGTGCATTTAAATTTAATGGAATTTTCGCTCTGCTTTGCATATGGCAGATGCAGTGATAAACAAGTGCAAGGCAAATTATTTTGGCTTCAATAAAAGTGAAAAGCGAAATGTAGTTGGACGGTTCCACTGCTTGGTTAAAGAGTAAATTAGTGTGCAGGCCAGTTGTGAGTAGCGAATAGCGTATAAACTCCAGTTATGTTGTTAACTTAGTAGCAGCAAAATAAGACTTACGTACCAACCACATCTGTAATTGGTACTGCAGCTGAGCAATTTAATTACTATTTCTTTTTTTTTTTTCAAACATGTTTTGCATATATCTTTCTTTTTGTGTTAGGAATTTTGTTTCAAAAGCAGCATCTGATCTGCAGCTGCTCTGGTGAATACTTCTGTTTGTATGTATGAATGTCAGTGCCTATGTATGAGCATCAGTGCATATTGTTCTGTTTGCTTGGAGTAATAACAGTGTCTGCTTTTCTATGTTTTATAGCCAAAAGTTCATTTGGGGCATGTTTGTCTACCTGTCGTGTATTTCACTAATTTATTTTGTACTAGTTTCATAAACACACTATAATACTGTGCACTGCACACTATTACACAGAGATAGTAGCACATTATTACTACCGGAATACACACTAACTACACGAATGTTTAGTGACAACTGCACACGCTATACACACTGACCGTACATGGCTGTGCTGACATTTTACTTTTGATACTACCGTTAGAAGTGTACATGTTTGCATTTGTATTCAATGTTCTTTCTTCTTCTCTCTCTCTTCTGCAGGTGAAGCAGCTCGGAAATAAATCAGTTTCCTGGATACGTGTACGAGACGGTCACATACTCACTGTTGACAGGTAATTAAGAAATTCTAGCTAAAATTTTACTGCTTGTAATTTGAAATAGTTAATGTTGCATACCAAAAGTGCAACGGTGTGCTCACATATGTGCAAGTGGCCAAGTGCAAATTAAGCGCACCAAGCAGCGAATATCCACTTGATTTTCGAGTCCCGCATGTGCTGGAAAATTGCAAGAATTCGTACTATGGCAATGAAGGAAAATTGTAATCATTTCGAGTGTAAATACGAGTACATGCTTTCAGCTATGAGGACTGTGAGAATTAAAAAAAAATTGTGGGAAATGTACTTCACATATAATCAATATAAAATCAATTACTTAAAAATTGAATTTGTTGGATGTGTAATTCATATGACAGATATATTTTATTTAGTATTTAATTTCGATAAAGGATTTTAATCGATAAATGAACTTTCACAAGCAACTACTATAATAATTTTTACATTTCGTTAGATTATATATGCGGTACTTATAGAAATGGAGAATTGTACGAAAGAGTAGTACGAAACATAAATGAACTTTTCTTTATCGAACTCAATTTGTATATCATTTTTTTTTTTCAAAATTCCGAAGAAGAAAAGCAAGAATCCACAGTTGCAGTTCACATTTTACGCGAGAATACTCCTTTAAACTCCTTTAAATTGATAATCTAAAGAAGTATATGTATCATCAATGTGATATATTTTTATAAGCACCGTATATACATAGAATCTAACAAAATGTGTTAATTAATCGTTATAACCAGATTGGTTTAAATCTTCTATTGTTCGAGATAAATATGCAAATAAGTATACATACAATTTCAGAAAATTAAACCAATAATTTCTTAATGGAATTGTCTGAAACACCAGATACCAGACAATGCCGGTTTTTATATGTGGGGTAGCTAAAAAATAGTTTCTCGGTTACTTAGTAGAATTATGTTTGAAACACAAGCTTTGTTTTTTGAATAAAGAAGTAGTTAATAGTTAAGGATTTTAAAAATTAAATTCATGAGTTGTATCAGGAGTTGTACTCTCACCAAGTATTCGTTTGCCAATATAGACTTATATGAGTGTAAATAAATCAGGTGTGGTTTTACTAGAATAAACTGCATTTCATATTATCTTCATATAAATATATTATTGCTTTCAACGACGTAAAATGTCAAAAAAGTCCACAAAAACGTTTTGGCAAACCGTAAAGAAAAGTTATAGGAGATAGCTTAGCTCTTAATATTTCAAAGGAATATCTCAGCTTCATTTTGCATAAACATTTCTATCGAAGTGTGATCCGCGTTTGCAACCAGTTTGTAGTAAATAACAACACATCAATGATTCTGAGAACTGTTGAACTAAAGTAAGAAGGATTAACCGCCAAACGCAACAGACAGCTGACAAAATCATGGCTTCCGTGTTTTATGTTATGTGGAATTTTATTAATTCCCTACCGTGACTACCACCCTATTACTAGAGGTCACTATATGACTCAACTCGTGTGTTTGAAGCAAAAAATCGGAAAGCAATAGTTTCATATAAAGAAGAAAAAATCCATTTTCATCTAGGCAATGATCCGTGTCATAAATCGTTGGCTATTATGGCGAAATAGCAAGAATTACGTTTCGTATTACTTTCGCACCCATAATTTTCGCCAGATTTGGCTCCCAGCGGTTACTACCAGTTAGCAAACTTCAGAGAAAGAGAAGTGCTACAAAGAAATAGATTTGGGTCAAATATAAAAGACATCTCCGGAACTGAGGTATATTTTAAAGCCAAAGATGAATCATTCCACAAGAGAGGTATTTGTATGTTGAAGAAACTCTTAAATGATTGTAAGACTCTTAAAGGTGATAGTGTTGATGAACTGAGTTGAATTATGTCAAAAAATTATTGTTTTATTGGTTGTCTAATGGACTTATCATCTTTTGTATTATGTGTTACATAAAGAGGTTTCCTATTTTGAAAAGAGGTATGTTGAATATTTAATTTGTTTTAAAAATGGCTTTCTGAGTTATTTCTTATTTTTTTTTTGGTAGCATGGTAGACATGTTATTGGTAAAAAAATTAGGTATATAATAAATTTTATACAGGATTATACTGTTAATTTATAGGAGTGTCCTTCTCATGACGCATACAGTATTTTGGAGAGTTCATGCTATTTTGGTGTAGAAAATGTTATATGGAAAAAAAATATTCTTTTTGAAAAACAATTAAATCGCGTCGAAATCAAAAATATTGATTAAACATGCCTTTCTTAAAATGCCATCACTTAACAAGATAGTACAATATTTTTAAATCTTAAAAACTGAATGCTAACAAATGTGACAAAGAAACGACTTTTGTTTTATTCAGGTTGTTGAGTTTAAAGGTCTTCTATTAACTGTTCATAAGTTAGAATTTTGTTAATATTAAACTTATTCTTTCTATATAACTAATTTGCAGAGATATTAATAATTTCATTAATAGTTTATTAATTGTAAGAAGGAAATTCTTCCTATGCAGCTATTGAAATTAAATATATAATATGATTTTCTGTCTAAGATCTTAATACTTAAATATTAAATATAATTAAATTTAATACTTTAAGCTAATTTTAAAGCTTGTTAGCAAATAATTAATAAGCGATAAATTGCAATTTAAAGAGAAAGAATCCGATTATTACCAAATACTTTTAAATAATTCTTAAATATTTATTCTTTAATTGTTAAAAATACTGATATTGAACGTTGGTGCTCTTCCAATAATATTAGTCTTATGTGAATTTTTATGGCAGTGTTTAAAACTTAACTAAAAGCTGACTATGAAAAAGTACTATTTCGCTTGAAATTTTTTACAGTCAACTTATATGGTTTATTATGAAAACTATTTAATTATTTTGGCTCACAGATAATGATGATGCAAAAACTTAAATCCCTTTTACATTCGGATTATAAAAACTTTGTAAGTTTACTAAACTTTTACGTTATCATAAAGTCTTTCGTAAATACGTAGAATGAAGTAGTATATATTATAATAAAAATACTAAAATTTAACGTAAATATTGTGAAATATACTTGTGTACATTGTAAATCAGATTAAATTAATGAGAAGATGGATTCAGTTTAAATAGCTTTTCAATATCGAACTTTTGTAAGGTTATTAAGGCCCTCCACCTAAACCGGTATTTTTAAGTATCTGCTAATCTGTTAGAGAAAAAAAATTTCTTTTTATCAAAAATAAATTCTTAACGAACCCTCATTGTTTAAAAACAATTATTTTTTCACTTTAATCACTTTTTAATAACTTTAAGTACTTTCCTTGTCCTTCGTTCCACTTCTTAATACTTTTCCTTACGCTTTTTACTTTTCAATTTATATAAAAAATTCAAAACTTGTAGACAAGTTTGTTAATTTTTAGTCGAATTAAACAAAAGGAAAAAAACTGTAGAAAGAAATATTAGAAATTATATAAAAACTTTTAAATGTAACATTAAATTTATAAGAAATATTTCCTTACATAGATATATTATATATAAACCATTGATGATTAGTATTTGGCAACATTCGAAATAGCTGTATTAATTAAAATTAGTGAGTTTTCGAATAGAACTAAATTGCATCAACAAAGATTTTTATTTATTTTTAATTAATTGAATTTTTATCTGACCAAGCAGTTGTTTCGAAGACTGCTCAATACCCATCATCAGAGGTCTTGGAAATATTTCTTATATTTAATTATTTGTTAATAATTTGTTTGTTGTTTCAATTTACTACCATTCAAAAGCTCTCTATTAAATACAATAGTTTCTATAAAGTCATATCATAAGTGACGTTAAAATCAAATTTAATATTGATTAAAAATAAAATACTCTTATTTCACTACCATTCAAAATTTTATCTTTTAAATAATACTCTCTATTAAGAAAATAATTTCTTTCATTATAATTGAGTGTAAAAAACAGATTTAATATTTAATTTAGTTTAAGACTTTTTCCCCTTATGATGAATAATTATATTCTGAATAACTGAAAACTCGTAAAAATATTCAAATAACCTCAATAGAGTTTTTATACTCTTTCTCTTATAATAGATTTATATTATTCAACTTAAGTACATAAATGAAAAATAATAATAATTAAATGATCAGCATTTATGGATAACTAAATACACGAGTCTCTTAAATATCCTTTAAATAATATAATAAATAATAGTATTCTTAATAACGCATTATTAATCATAAAATAATATTGCATTACAACTCATTGAGTAAGTATAGTAAAGGTAGTAATAGTAGTAAAAGTGGTGGTAATAATATTGACACAAAACTCAGATTTGCAATGAAAACTTAATGACTGATTGAATAGTTCAAACATGCTTAGCACATAAAATATTAAACAATATATCCTGTGGCCCAGCAATGGGAATGATTGCAGTATTTGGGAGAAATGTATGCAATTGGCATGAGAGTCACACTACATTTAACTGCAATTATGCTTGAAAGGAGTGCATAGTACATTTGTGTGGCTACAATCCAGATTTACAACACTTGAGCTATTAAAACAAATATCAAATTACAATTTAATATCGTATCTTACTCCAAAATTCTAATAAGCGGAATAGCTAGTGCTCCTTGCCAGTTGACAATTTGTTCATTTCCTTTGTGTCCTTTCGATGCACATTTGCAATTAAATTTGTAATTATTCTGAGATTTTCAGTATCAATACAAAATTTATTGCTTTTCAAATGGTAATATAATCCGTAGAATGGAGATAAAACCATCTGATTGTTAAACTATTGCTTAAATAATGAAGCAATGTAGTTAACAAATTTATTATATTCTTAATAGGTTTTAGGTATAATCAATCAATTTCGCACATAATTTAATTAATTGAATTATTATATAAACTCAAACTCAAATGAGATATGAAATATTAATATAAAATAAAATTTAAAATAAAATTTTGAATCTTAAGAATGGTTAACATTGAATGTCTTTATGATCCCTGAAAAATATTTTATAATAAAGGTAATGGTTTTCAAGCTGTCACTTTGGCTTCGCGTAATAGTAAAAGAGTATTCAGTCGGTGTAATATTTTATTTTATATAGTAGTTTTTAGATTGAACTACATAAAAACGGTTTCATTTAGAAAGTGTTTTTATTTATGAACTCTTTTAAATCTAGAAACATTTAATATGTATCTTCTGCTCAAAAAGTACCCGGATTTTGTTAACTTCTTAAATAATATTCCTTTCTCAAAAAATTGCTTTTTTGTTATATTGGTACACCCTTTTCTGACATATGATACAAATCTGTCAATTAGTTTGTTTACAGTAGCTGTTAATGTGAGACAACCTCAAGTGCATTTAGCGATTTTTACTATAGAAAATTCTTGTTGTACGCGATTTTTTGACCAAACACGGCACCACTGTCATCGCTACGCACCATATTCGAAAGATCTGGCGCCGTGGGACTTTTTTCTGTTCCCGAAGCTCAAAGTGCGCCTTCGTTAAGCGTTTTCGGTAAGCGTTTTGAGTAGATTGAATCGGTAAAAGAGAATTCGCTGAAGGAATTAAAAGCCATATCTTCACGGGCCTACGAAAAGTGTATGGAAGATTGGGTTAAGCATTGGCATATGTGTATCGCTTCAGAAGGAACATGAAGGAGATAAAAGGAGATAAAATAAATTTGAAATAAAATTTAAATTTGTGTTTTATATACACAAATACTTTTTGAGCAGAAGGTATACGGCATTACGTTCACAAGCAACCAAATTGAATGCTAAACTTATACTAAATCTTCTCGTGTTTTTCTCAAATTTCTTTTGATATATATATATATCAATATTTGAACTGATATATTGAGTTTTCTAAAATTTTTACATTTTTTGATAATATTATTCTTTAAAGAGAATAACTTAAGTTTTTTTCCGGTATATAGCTTGATATTTGCACTATTCTAGTTTTGGAGATATACTACAATGAAAAATATTTATTAATTTTTCCTTAAATATAACCTAATTGGAATGTTTTTATAATTGCAATTGGAATAGCAGAGGGTTTGTCTTTGTTGTTTCTCTAGATGCATTCTTAGGGTTACGAGTTTTATTCCCCTAGAAATCGTTAGAAAACGTAGTTACCTCTACTTTCTTCAATTTGTTAATAACAAATGGAAAACACTTAAATCATACATAAATTCAAGATCATACAACAACTTTAGATCTTGGAAACTTATTAAAAGTGTCCGCGAGAATACTGCAAGATGAGAATACTCCAGAGGGAATAAGGGGTTATCTCTGGTCACTAGAATGCACGGAGGTAAATTGGGAATTCCTTTTAACATTCACGAGAATGTTAAACCTTTTTGAACCCTTGGAAAAGCAAAAATTTTCTTTAGACGGAGGCCATGGAGCAGACCAAGATTCTCAAAAAAGTACATCTCTAGTATAGTTAATTGGGTCACCGCATGTGCTGAATTGTAACAAAGCACATGTGTGGTATTTTTACTCTTTTTTCTATTACTGCGATAGCGATTTAAGTGGAGATATATTTTCATGCGTACTCAGATTTTTTGAGATAGTCCCCTTTGAGCTTAAAACTCTTACCACGATGATATTTTATTTTTTATAGTTTGTTAAAGAAAGTTCTCCGATGTCGTCAAATGATTTATTAGTTTATTAGGTACACAATTAATGTTCAAATTTAATTGATATTTTTTCTGAGCAAAAGTAATTAGAAATTTGGGAATAGTCGTAAATTAAAATCGGATGGAACCAAAACTGACAAACATGTTGATAGTTAAAATACCTGTTAACTAGTGATGTCTGTTTCACTGATATGATTGCTAGCAAATTAGCTTGTAACATACACTGTTATGTTGGAAAAAATTATTTTTTTTTATACAAATGAAATCCCTCTTTCCTTTATATCACCTGTGAAGTGGTCTAAAAGCGTCGCATAATATCACTCTTTTTATAATTTGTTGTTTTTTTTTTGTTTTGGCAGTAGAAGAAGAGCATCAACAGTCACAGTGCGAGACTTTAAAATCACCTCTTAGGAATATATGCGGAATATATCCACTGCAGTGTAAAAACTTCGTTCGTTCTAGGAATTAAGGAAAATAGATGAGATTAAGAGGTATAATATTTAGAGGTCTGGGTTTATTTAAACCAAAAATATTTTGCTTTTTTTGGGGTCATAAATTATAATTGCCATAAAACAGGAACTTTAACCTTTTCGAGAAATGCAACTGTAGCCTACTTTTACATTTCCAGAGACTAGTAGTATATTTGTGTTTTATCAACTGTAAATCAATGCATACACTCCATAAGATGACTGTGAAATATTTGCAAACATTGTTTGGAAGTATTTTGTTGCAACAGTATTTTGTTAGGTACATTTTCGATTCACTGGGGGATATATACCTATGTGAGGCACCCAGTTGGCTGCTTTATAAAAAATGATTGAAGTTACTAAAAATGGTTGGTATTAACATATTTTAAATTAAATGAGGTGACCGCATTGAAGACGTAATATAGGCAATCTTTTAAATATTACCAGATTATGAAACTATTATTTTAGAAAATGCTTAAAAATAATTCACTGACTCACTTAACACGCCTCGAAAATGTAATTTTTAACTGTTTCAATATACTTGTTATG
Source organism: Teleopsis dalmanni (assembly GCF_002237135.1). Classification (NCBI taxonomy): domain Eukaryota; kingdom Metazoa; phylum Arthropoda; class Insecta; order Diptera; family Diopsidae; genus Teleopsis; species Teleopsis dalmanni. The sequence continues at coordinate 156,337,732 of NC_051847.1, read as the reverse complement.
AAAATTACATATTATTTGTTCACTTTAGATTACTGTTTAGTAAATAATATATTTTTAATCATACACAACGGATATATAGTTGTACTCCATACAAAATATTTACGGATAAAAATGTAATAAATAAAATAAAAATATTTCCGGAAAAATACTTACTACTAAAATATGTAAGTGAGTTTAGTGTTTTTTATTGAAATTCTTTCCAAAATACATAATACGTATTAGTGCTTCTGCATAATGGCTTCAAAAGTCAATTTTAAAGAAATAAAATCTTGAAACGATCGCATTACTAGCACTCAAACAAAAACTACACTGGAAGTGACATTTATATTATAGTGTAAACACATCATTTGCTATTATAGTTACACAAAGCTCTGCGCACAGACTGTGCTGTAAGGATGCACACAGAAGTCCTAGTCATCCTGCAGCAACTTACCTACTCCTACAGCAATTTTCTTTGAAATTTTATTTTCATTACTGCATGCAGTTTTTAATATGGTACTGACGTATAGTTTTGTGCAGTACATAACCGAGATGAATGGAATGGAATGTGTGCAATGTGGAGTGCGCCTCAGTTGTGGCGCGGAAGTTTCCATATAGAGTAAGGAATTTTTTCAGAATGATTTTTGTGCTTTTTGTTCTATAAAATAAGCAGATAAATGTGACAAAAGATATTAAAGCTAAAAGAACTGAGCACTAAGCACATACAATCAATTGGCAGCGGAAGTAATGCACAGACCTGTCATTGCACCACAGCTGGAAACAATCAATGGGAACCAACATACGAGCAGCAAACTTCATTGGTTTCTGTTTGCTTAGTTTTTCTGGCATTCTTTTGTGTCCTTTGCTCCACGCCTTTCATCGGAGTTTGGGCAAGCTTGGCTGGTAGTTATGTGTGTAGGGCTATGTGAATGAAAAGTTTGCAATTGGTATCTTATCTAATGTGAAAGGTTCATTGGTTTCACTTTTCCTTAAATGTAATAACAGGAAACTATTTGAAAAGAAATAAAACTGAGAAGATATCATTGAATAGCATCGAGTGGCATTATTTCGTTGCGAAAGCAAAGTTTAAGAGTTTAGGAAACGCAATGAAATGCATACCATCGCACTAGTAAGCGCCTTCGTCATGTCACAAACAGAACGCAGCACTTGTGTTTAACGGTGCGTGTGTGAGCAGCATTAGAAACTTCAAACTTTTGTAAGATGAATCCATTACAGATGCCATATTTCTTGGAGGAAGACAGAGGAATGCAGAAGTTTTTGAATAAACAATTTACGACTTTAATTGCATACATGGAATACTTTCACATTGAAAGAAAATTAAATATTTTTCCACACTCTGTATTTATTATTAGAATGGAGAATGGTGCACTCCAATGCAAAAGATATGTTATACTTAACTTCAAGAAAATCTCCCAAGCTAACCTGGACGAATTAGGTTTATTGATTACCTAACAGTGTTTCGTTCCAGTTACTATACCTCATTTGGCTTAATGAAAATAAAAGTAACGTACTAGATTCGTTTTCTGGAAATCACAGGCAGAAGCAGATAAAGAAAGTGGAAGTTTAACCGAGAATTTCATAAATCAGCAAATGTCGGTACACTGACATCAGTTCTTCAGTTAAAAGACGTTAGTTACTGGGAGTAGATGCAGTTAAGAAACCTCTGGTATCAGCTTTGAAGTTGAAAGGTATTAGCTACTCGAAGCAGGTCCAGTTACAAAACTACTACTGATATCAGTTTTTCAGTTGAAGAAAACACAGTTTAAACTAAAACTAAAATTAAAAACACAATTTTATTCTAATTATGTTTTATTTTTATGTCACAAAAAAGGTAAGCAAGTACTATAATTAATATTCCGCTATCTAAACATTAGTAAGTTTCATAGAAACCAATTATAGTTAATTATCTTTACTTGTTAATAATTTATTGGGTAGGCATTCAGGATTATTAAGTAAGCATTTGCGATTATTATAAAAAAATGAATTCCAAACAATAGCTATCAAATCCTTATCCATAGAGATTTGATTTATTATGCTTAAGTCTATCCAAACAGGCAACAGTGATGGTGAACTCTTTGGACCTTCGATTTTAACGATTGTCCCAAAGAAATTGAATAAAGTCTGAGAACGCTTTTTATGTGACTGTAAAGCGAAATTTGAGGAGACAGTTGATACTAAGAATTATCCTAGGTCATCCTAGGAATTTTCATAGAGTATCCTAAGAATTGTCCTAGGTCATCCTAGGAATCATACTAGGTCATCCTCCGAAATATCCCAGGTTATTCTAGAAATTATACTAGGTCAGCAAAGGTATTATCCAAGGCCACCCCACGACCTTCTTATGTATGTATGTAGTGTGTAAGCAAACTTGCTTAGCAGAATATACTTTTCATCAGCTTAGATGATGTATTTATATCTTTTATATATTTTTAAGGTCCGAATCAATATTGGCCTCTAACTAGTTTCGACGTGAAATAAAATTATGTTCAATAAAATTGTCTGTGGCATCTCACCTCATAAATAAGTATACCTCATAAGTATATTTAACAGTATATTTCGAGAAACAAATAAAAGTTATGCAGATTCTTATAAACTTACAATGATAATTTGTATTTGTGATCATAAATTCTTAAAAGGAATAAAAAATATTTCCATTCCACAGAAATATGCTTATATTGACTTTTTATTTCTATAAATATGTTCCCAATTGCAATGGAAAAATGTTTGTGTGGTTTAACTGCATTCTTTTACGGTTTTGATAACAAGGGTCTAATTTCCTACAATACAGGAACATTTACCTTTTAAGGTAAGTTTCATTTTTTCTTTTAACAAACATTCAATGAGTAATTTTCTGTGTAATATGAAATTTCAAACAAAGCTTAATCATAGAGCATAGTGTGGGGCAACGAAAGCCGAACTTCATTCTATCCATAGGTCTTAAAATATAAACATATTTGCACAACCACTCCAATATGGGCATACTGTTTCACATTAGTACAACGAACATATTTCTTCAAAAGTGATAATTAGAATTTTACACCTTTGGGGCTTTTGACCAAAGAAGCAAAAACTTCATTAACCTACCAATACTTGGGCAAAGGTTTCCAGTTCCCTTTGCAGTTCTACATTTACACATTGCACCTGTGTAAAGCTGATTTCCTATGAAATGTTCCATATATTCATTATTAAAAATAAACAATGAATTCCAGTATCTAAAGTAGAAAAGGAT